>NC_000082.6:22157824-22511574 GCF_000001635.26 Mus musculus
ACAAAGTCTTGAAATAGAAGGCTACTAAATAAGATTTAAATTTCTAGAGATCAGGAAAATGTGTGTTCTTTAGAAAATAAAGGGAAAAAAAGTTATCTTTTTTAAAATGTGCTACTGCCATTTTAAAGCTAAATCTGTGACTTTGCAGTTTAATATTCATGTGACATTGTATTAATCTATCCACATATATAATGAATTATTTTCTAATTCAACAAAGTCTTGAAATAGAAGGCTACTAAATAAGATTTAAAACTAATAAGGTCTTTCTTGTTTCTAGAAAATTAAAATTAATGCAGAAAAAGCCTTTGTTATAGGGAGGGCTGGAAGTTGGGTGGGTTTGGGGGGGGTTGGTATTTAATTCAGCCATACACAATGTAGTACATACAAGCAAAATACAATTGGGATACTGTTTTCTTTAGCATTCCTATAGGAGCCCAAATTCATTTGCATTGGAGAGAAGACAGTTACTGATTTTTAACTCATGAAAGACAGATTCACAGCTTTCCCTGCTCCACCTCGCAGGATCTAACTGTCCCAGTAGAACCCTATCTACCATCATTCAGCTACTTCCTAGAAGTGGGCAGATACTGCCTGCTTTTTTAAGTTCTTTTTTTCCCAGAATCATTCAACTTTAGGGACAAAAGCACATTAAGTTAGCATGTCTTAGGTCAACACAACTTATGCAGTATGTGTACCCGTGTGCAGACATGGCTTCTTAGATAAACTTTCAGCAGTACCCATAGTAAAATTTCTATCAAGAAAGTTTCCATAACTTTTAACAGCACTTTTAAAGTTATCTTTTTTTTTCCTCTTAAAAATCTTTGACCTACAGGTACTTACTATATGAATACAGAAAAAAAAATTATATTCAGCAGACTGAAATCAAGGAGAATGTACGTGGGACAAACAATGGCATGCCTTGCCAGACAGACAATACTTTGCACTTACAAAGGATGAAACATATGTAGCACAAAGAAAAAGAATCCTCTCCAGGGTGACTAGTGTCTAGTCTGTCTATTTTGTAGCCACCAGTATAAAATGATGCTATGTGATTAAACTGAAGACCCAGTGGTAAGCAAATAGCATACCAATAATTCCACAAAGACTAAAGCATCTTACAAACTATCATTAGCTTAAAAAAAAAAGTATTTGGGATATAGATGTGATTTCCCTAAGAAATCAAAGAAACAAGCACAATATTAAAAAAAATTATCACTCAATTGTTGAATCATTTTTTTCAAGGAGGCAAACAAGAGAGAATAACTTGTTTTCTCTACAAAACTCAAAAAAACACATACAGCACTTACCCTCATAGTTCACAAATTTACTTCCAACTTGTCAATTTGCATCAAAAAACAATAAAAGAACACAAAAATAATCACTGCATAACATGAAAGCTTTGGTCTTAAATGTCACAGTACCCTGTTTTTTGTTTGTTTGGTTTTTGCTGTTGTTTTTTAAGCCATAAGGCATAGTTGTGCCCAGAATTATGAAGAATTAATGATGTCTCATCCCAGAAGGACCTCAGCTAATCAATTCCAACCAGTTTAGCCTTCTCCCCTTTAGCACAGCAAGAGGTAACTTTTGATTTTTAAACTGAGAAAGAGAGAGAGAGAGCACTCTCTCCAGCAGGCTACCCATGCATTTGGAATGTTAACTGTCTTCAGGTGTAGTCAATCACACAGCCTGCTCTCAGATTCCTCCAAGTTATTTGATAATGTCAACATGTTCAAAGAAATCGTTTATTCCTATAGACGCCCTAGACTATTTAATTTATGCTAAAACTTGTGACATGACTACTTTTGAAATCATAAGCAGAATTACGTGACATTTCAGCCAAAAAGCAAACAACTCCTACATTTAAAAACAAAAAAACAAAGTGGTCTTTTTGTTAAATTTTAGGTGATCACGATGACTTTAAATAAACTAGTACTTCACTTATTTTCAAAATTAAATGATATACACTGCATTGTGGAATAATGGGATATCAAATAACCTCAATTAAAAAATTAGTGACTTTTGTTAATTTTAATCTCCAAACAGATTCACAAGAGCAAGACAGCCAACAAAAATGAAATATTTATAGATGCATACTGCCTTAAGGATTCTCAGTGGTCCTAACATTATTCATCAAATCTTCAACTGTTAAGAGACGAATGGTTTAAACTTACAGAATGCATTTAGCATCCCAGAAAACATCCCCTTACACATCCCAACTTAAAAAAATAATGCCACTGAAGGAAAATATAAGCATAAGACACTTTACAGAGAACCAGCTACACATTTTCAGCCTGAGAATCTGTTCAGTATAACAGCCCAGACTGAAAATCAGAATTCCTAACTTTTCAAAAACAAAAGTATTAAAACAGCTTTCTAATGGGGCACAACCATTTTCCAAACAGATTCTGTTACATTATGATGTGCGTAGAACTGGGCACACAATGTTTTTTAAGACCCTCCAACACATCCAAGTATTTATAAAATTAATTTGTTTTAAAATGTTCTTAATCCTGATAGAACTTGAGCATCTACTTCAGACTAAGGAGGTGGAAAAAAAATCAGACTTTGCCTCCCCAATTCAGATGCTTAATGAAGAACGGCAAAGAAACGTTGGTTAATGGGATAGAAAACTAAGTTAGGACACGTGGTGGGTGGGGATAGAAAGAAGAAAGACTCCCAATTTAAAGTACACAAGGAGCTTTAGACAAAGATGTTCTCCTTCATTCTTCCGTAGAGAATCACTGGGGAAACCCAACCCCCACAGAGCGCGTTACTCCTTCATTAACAATAGCTAACTATCGACTTCCCCGAGACATTGTTTATCCCCCAACGTTTCTCTAAAGCAACAGTGACAACAAAGTGCTCAGGATCCAAGCCCAGCGCTTCAGTTACTAAAGTCTGGCTTCTCCCTCAATCCAATACAAACATGCTACTTCTAATACTGTCCAAAAAACCCTCCGTATTTACTGAATTATTTTATAATTCATCACTAAACTATGCAAAAAAAATTAATCGCATGGTTTAGTTAAGCAATTCAGCTGACAACAGTAAATATTTACTCTTAACATCTCACAGGAAGTTTGCTATTGTGTTGGGGTTAGAGATGGCCGTGGGGAGTGAAAGGCAATTTATGATAAACTTAATCGGTCACAGCCAACTGAATCCACCTAGTGTTCTCCATCTCGACCCCTAATTAGGCACCAGTTTGCAAGCACAGAAAACACCTTATAGAACAAAAGTAAATAATAATAACAATAATAACTTTTAAAGCTATGAATGTCCAATAACAAAACCAACAAAAACCCCTTTAAAAACGATATAGGCACTTTTTTTTAAGCTGAGCGTATTTCTTTAGTTATGCGTATGGAAGCCCAACCACAGAAGGGGTAAAGAAAAAAAGAACTAGGCAAAATATATTTACCTTAGCTTTTTAGAGACTGAGTAGTCAACTTCCATGATTTTCCCATGCAATTCCACTTTACCTTTAAAACAGAAATTTAAAGCACTCAGAACCTCCCAGAGTCAAACCCGCGGGGGTCAAGGAGGGGCTCGCACACTACTCCGCGCTCGGGCTCCTCCTTCTGGAGCCTTCAAGGGGTCTCCACCCGGCCGCAGCTGGGCGAACTTAGCGCCAACTGTGATGAAAAGTGGACGCCCCGGGTAACGAGCGAGGAGGGACGGGCGCAAGCCCGGTTCCGACCCCAGGTATAGCTGTGGGTGGCATTACCGGAAAAACACATTTAATAAAGAGCGGCGCCAATTTGAAAAGATGAGCTCATTTGAAACTCAAGCTGCAAGGCTGGCGCGCCTCGGTCTCTCCGGCCCCCAGCACCCCATCCCGCCATCCCGGGACCCGGAGGCTCCCAGGCGCTCGCCCCCTGCCCTCCCTGACAGCGGTCCCGGGGACACGCACAGGAGTCCCTGGCTCTGCGGACGCCTGCTTTGGGGTGACCCAAAGGTCTCGCCAGCTTGCCCCGCCGCACAGGTTTCCCAAAGAAGGGGGTTCCCTTGCGGGGCCGGGGGTCCCAGGCCCCCGGGAGCGTGGCCCGCCGCGTGCGTGTGCGGGATGCGAGCTGGGAGCGCGCGCGCGGGCGAGTGTCGCGCTCCGACTCCCGTCCGGGCTCCAGCGCGCTCGCGGGCCCCCCGGTCGCCTCTTTCCCGGTTCTCAGCCCGGGCCCCCACCGAGTTGAGACAGGGTACCTCGTAAAAAGGTGCTCCTGGCCGAGCAGGAGGCGGGGAGACGGGAGGCGGAAAGCCCCCAGCCCCGAGTTCTTCTCAATAAAATCGGACAAAAAATTCAGGGAAAAATAGGAGCGCTTCCGAGACCAGAGAGAGGGAACTGAGCTTCGGGAAAGGACCGAGGGAGATGTGCGGTCCGACAAGGGCCAGGTGGGGAAAAACCCCAAGACCTCGAAGGGTTCAGTAGGTGAAGTCGAGGAGATGCCGAAAGTGGGGGGCCAGAAGACAAGAGGGGGTCTCAAAAGGAGAGTGCGGCTTGGGAGACGACAGAGGGCGAGAGGTCTTTGGCACGAGGCATGGGAAGAAGGAAGGTCTGGCTAGGAGGAGAGATGCTGGATTTGGGGGGGTCCCTGGCAAAGGGGGTACTAGAAGGGTCTAGAAAAAGAAAAACGGGGGACTCTGCAAAGGTGGGGGCGGGGGAAGCTCTGGAGAGCAGCTGGGCACTCCAGGGGCGCTCCTAGGGAGCCAGCGAGCCTGGGGACCCTCGGAGGGGCACAGGGTCGCCTCGACTCTGAGGCCCAAGGGTCTGTGTTAGCCCCCGCGGTGGGGGCAGGGCAGCCGGCCATCCCGGAGCCAGCCCGCCGCGAGAGTCGCGGGGCTGGTGCGTGAAAGTGAGCGTGAGGGCTCGGGAGTCGCGGCGGGCGCGGCCCATGGGGCTCGGCCTCCCCGCTGCCGCCGTCCCGAGCCGGCGAGGCGCGGCGTGGGCTGCGCCGAGTGCTCACCCGAGAGGGTCTCGATGGCGCGGATGGCCCAGTTCTGGTCGGGGTAGTCCACGAAGGCGTAGCCGGACTTGAGTAGGACCTGTCCCGCCAGGGGCAGCTTCCTGTCCCCGAAGAGCTGCCGGAGGTCGTCGGCGGTGACGGCGGGGCTCAGGTTCCCAATGTACAGCTTGTTCATCATCCGCGTCTTCCCGAGAGCCCGCGGCTCCCCCGGCCCGGCACCCGGCGCTCCCGCCGCCTCCGCTGCCCTCCTCTCTCCTCCTGCGCCCGCCCCCGCCCCCACCCTCGCCCTCAGCCTGGCTCCCCCCACCGCGGCCGGCCCGGCCCGCCCGGGGGCAGAGGCGGAGGCGGGGACTCGGCGCGGCTGCCTCCTCCGGGCAGAGTCCCGAGCGGGCGTGCGGACAAAGCGCTTGCTCTGCCTCCCGGTGCCGGGGCGGCGGCGGCGGGCGGACGCACCCCGCGCGCCTGAGAGTTGGAGCGGCGTGTGCACCGCCGAGAGTGCGCGCCCTGCCCGTCCCGCGCCGCGCGCTCCGAGGGCTCGGCGCTCCCAGGCTGCGCGCCCGGCGGGCGGAAGCGGCGGCGGCCCCAACGGGGCCGGGAGCGGCGGAGCCAGGCGGCGCGCGGGAGGTGAGGGGCGCGGACGTGGGCGGGGTGTGTGCAAGGTGGACGCGACGTGGGCGCGGGGCCAGAGTGAGGTGCACCTTGAGGAGAGCTCTGCACGCTAGGGCTGACAACTTTCCTCGCGCGTCCCGAGCCACGCACCGATCTAGAGACTCGCTGCGAGCCAAGCTCTTGGAAGAAGGGGGCGCATGTGGTCAAAGGACGGAGGAACACACGGGTCCCCTCCCCCAGACCGTGTATTCTAGTAAAGTTACCGTGGCGCCGAGCCTCGGTTTCCCCAACCAAGAAAGGAGAGCCAGACCCGAGGCCAGGTGATGGCCGAGGTGACGATGCACAGGCTGAGGGGCGGGTTTCAGTCCCAGGCTTGGTAGGCGTTCCCTGAACTCTGGAAGGAACTGGAGAGGGAAGGAACTGGAGAAGAAAGTTGTCCTTCCACGCGGAGGACGGAAGAGGCAGGGTCCTAGTCCCTCTCCCGGGAAGGAGCCAGACAGATTGCCAAGCGGCAATCTAAGTCACATGGCTCCGTGGGAATCGTAGAAATAAAGGGCTCCAGAAAAGAACGGAGGGATTTTGAGGTGAGATGGCTTTGGACTTCTGTGTGATCCGGGAAGTGTTCCTTGGTTTTTTAGAAGGCTTACGTGTTGGGAGGTATGTCTGGGTGGAGAAGTCACCATGGGCCATAGGGTCTGTCTCCTCTATACTCAGATCCAGCAGTATGCCCCAAAGTGTGCCAACATCCCTGAGCCTAACTTTTATCCCTAGAGAAAATAAAACAACCACCCCTTGTGAGGGTGACATAAAAGGCTAGCTGAGTAATGTGTGACACACTGCACTCTGCTTCCATTTCTTTACCCAGGGAAACTTAAAAGCTGGGTGGACAGGACAGGGGGAGCGGTCCTTAATTACTTGTCTTGATAAGGAAGTGATGGATGATTCTTTCTCATCTAGATATTTACTGACATCTCAATTCTAGCTTTCATCAACTATCCACACATTTTCCTCTCTGGACTTTACTGCTTCTAGAACTGGGAATAGGGCTTTGATAGTGTTGCCCAGACTGACAGATAAACCAGGGATAGATGCTTCCTGAGTAAAATGTGGAAGAAGCTCGCCAGTGAAAACAACTTGTGAGTGCTGCACAACTCACGGCAGACTGGAAGCCGCCTTCAGATTATTTACACGGAGGCTGCTAATTAGGCCGTCATCTTTGTAAGGCTATGTTTGCCCATTCACAGTAAGTCATAGTTACAGGCTACAGAAGACAAGGAATTACCACGGGTTGGTGTTCTCCCTGGCTGAAAGGTTAGGGAGCCTTTTTGGTTGTTGCATTACATTTTCAAACATGTCAAGTGTTTGTGGCCAAACCATGGCTACCCTGAAGAGCAGCACATGCAGTAGACCGATTCTTTCTTAGCATAGGTTTCCGGGGGTGAGGGGAGCCCTCTTTTACACTGCCTCTGAGATTACTTGCAGACATCTTTCTGGGAGGTAGCTGCTTTTTGCTGTCTTTAGTGTGTTCTATCTTGTTGACATTGTAAATGGTATTTCAAGAAGATAGCACGGCCTTAGTGATCACAAAGGACACTTTTCTCCACACCTCTTGTGGTTTTTCTGACTTGTTTTTGTTTTTGTTTTTGGTACTGCAACAAAGTATCGGCCAAAAGAAGTTGGAGCAAAGAAGGGTTTACTTTGGCTCACAGTTTGAGGAGTCTTTCTTGGTCACATGGCATTCACAGCTAGGATGCAAAGCCCAGCGCTGGTGTTCAGGTCCCTTTCTTCTTTTTATGTAGTCTAGAACTCCTACCCGAGAACCTGTGCCACCTCTATCTATAATAGGTCCTCCACACTAAACCTAGTCCTGTGTCCTCTGTGGTGATTCGAAATCTCATCGAATTGACAAGATTAAGCATCATAACATTCCACCCCAGCTCCCTAAAGTTTTGCTTTCTTCTCGTAATAAAAATACATTTAGTCCAATTCTAAAAGCCCCTATAATCTTAAATATTCCTAACACTGTTTGAAAAGTCCCAAGTCTCTCTAAAGACTGAGGGTTATCACTTCATTGAGAACCACTATAATGTTAATAAGCAAGTTGCCCATTTCTGGTAACAATGCCATTATAAAGACTCCCATTCCAGAGGGAGGAAAAATCCTGACTAAAACAGAAGCAAAGGGCAGCAGGGCAAACAAGATCCTACAGCTCCGCCATCTGGGGCTTCTGAGGAACCCGCTGGGCTCCAGAGGGCTTGGGTGGCCCTGCTCCACCAGCTCTGCCGACCTGCAGCAAGCATAGCCTCTGTTTGGGGCTGGCTTCTCTTAACACATGCAGCTTTCCCTCCTGGAGTCCCCTGTTTTTATCATCTCCAACATGGAGTCTCCATTGCAGGTCAGGCTTCATCTTGTTAGAGCTCACAAAATGGCCTCACAGAGATTCTTCACAAGGACATCAACCCTGCCACACATAGTCTAGCCTCCGTGACTCCGTGCAACTATGATGTTCTGTTGTTTATTTTTTTTTAAGTTTTATTTATTAGTTATATGAGTACATTGTAGCTGTCTTCAGACATGCCAGAAGAAGGCATCAGATCCCATTACAGATGGTTGTGAGCCACCATGTGATTGCAGGGGATTGAACTCAGGACTGCTGGAAGAGCAGTCACTGCTCTTAACCACTGAGCCATCTCTCCAGCCCATGATGTTCTGTTCTATGACACCTTCCCCATCTATCTGTCGTGCTTACAACTACTCTCATGTGGATGCTGATGCCAGGTTCTGCTGCCAGCTCAAGATGGAGCCTGCCCCCACAGTTTCCTCTTGGACCATGGTTCTGTTGGCTGTGGTGTTCTGATCCTGGAGAAACACATTTTTCCTAAGTAGTTGTTGTTTGTTGTTTGTTTTATTTGGGGGGGGGGAGGTTGAGTAAAGAACCCCTTCAGTAGCATTAGCTCCTTTCAGATAAATTTGTATTTTGGAAATCTTAATAGATGGGATCTTCCCCTCAGAGCATCTCTCCTGTAGGCCCAGCACAGAGACCCAAGTTTCCTGATGGTACTTAACAGCCACAGCCGCTTTCAAGTCTATCAAACTTCTATCTTTCCTCTCTTTGCTTTCTCTAACTGTAGGCCTGACTGAGCAATGGACTGCAGCTGTACTACAGTTTGAGTGTTGGCCTGTCTTAAAATTCCCTCTACCAAGCACATTCATCCCATTACTTTTAAATTCAACTTCATTCAGGATCTCAGGACTCAGTCAAGAGGCAGCCCCAGTGTTTACAGTAGAACATAAACGGTCCCTGACCCAGTTCTCCATAGGGTTCTTGTTCTCCTCAAGAACCTCACGAGCTAGGTTTCCACTGCCCACATTTGACATTCTAGTTTTCCAAATTCCCACCAGCCTGGCCTATTAAATTCTGCCTACAGCATTCTAGGACTTTCCTAACCCAAAGTTCCAAACTTACAGTCCTCCTATAAGCCAGTTCCAAGTTCTTGCAGACCATACAGGCAGGATTATCACACCCATGGCCCCACTACTGAGTATCAGTTTTCTATACTAGTCATTTCTCATGTTTTGAGAATACCACCCACCCTCGTAGGGAAGGCATGGAGCTGGGGTGTGAAGAAGCTGCCTGCATTGGGTCTACAGTCAGGAAGCAGAAGAATAAAGGCTGATGCTCAACTCGCTGTCTCTTTCTGCAGCTTAGCAGCCCAGCCCATGAGGGATGCTGCCACACACGTTTAGGATGGCTCTTCCCACCTAAACCCAGTCCCTCAGAGTCATGGTCAGGTATTTGTTTCCCTGATGACTCCAAATCCCATTGTGTTGATATCAAGATCAACATGCAGTAGCCACAGTTCCTAGAGGCAATTGTGATAGGAAGGGGGCCAGGGAACCCTTTGGAGATGGCAGGAGCAACCTCCAAGGGAAAGCCAGAAATCTATAGAGGTCCTCGCTCCTACCTAACAAAACGCACTCCTGGCTGTTTCTCTCAATCTTCCCTACATTAGCCCTCCCTAGAGAGCTGAAATGGTTGTCAGAGTTCCCGAGTGATCTTGTAAACCTAGTAAAGCAAGATGAGAGTTTAGGATCAGAAGTTTGGGGACAGTCTTCAAGTATTTACATTTCTTTCTAAAACCTATGTATGGTGGTTTGAATATTCTTGGCCCGTAGGGGATAGAGGAATTTCCCTTAATTATCTGATTGGCTAAGAAAGATTAGAAATAGCCTATCAGTGGGCAAAAATGAGGAGGTGGGTTTTCTGGGCAAGATAGGAAGAGGAGGGGAGAAGGAGATAACGAGTGGAGGAGGACAGAGGGAGAAAAGTTGGAAGGAAGATGGAGCAGAGGCACATGGCCTGGAAAAACTGCACGTAGCGGGGATTTTATAGCTGGGGAAGAAAGTGGGTAGAGACATATCTGCCCAATACAAGCCTACAGTTTATAAATATATAACTGAGTTGTGTTTTCCTTGCATGGGCTCATTGGGGTTGGAGATTTACCGCAACAATAGGAAATGGTACTGTTAGGAAATGTGGCCTAGTTGGAGGAAGTGTATCATTGTGGGGATGGGCTTTGGAGGTCTCTTCCCATGCTCAGGATCCACCCATTGCAGAAGAGAGCTTCCTCCTAGCTGCCTGAAACTGCCTGTTTCTCCTGGTTGCCTATTGATCAAGATGCAGAATTCTCAGCTCCTCCTCCAGCACCATGTCTGCCTGCATGCTTCTCATGCTTCTTGCCATGACGGTAATGGACTAAACCTCTGAATCTATAAGTGAGCCTCAATTAAATGTTTGCTTTTATAAGAGTTGCTTTGGTCATGGTGTCTGTTCACAGGTGTCTGAAAACCCTAAGACACTTTGTTAGCCTTTTCTCCCAAGAGTTTCAGAAGCAGTAGAGAAATCTACAGCTTCCTGTTGATTCTCTGTGGCAGAGTAACAAAACGGTGGCTGGGACAGTATTTCCTATTCCCACTTTGCAGGTGGGAATACTGAAGCCCTGGGATGCAGCAAGCAGTTCATGGTCACACACAGGCTTAAGACACATGTGGTAAACATAGATGAGCCAGACAGTTCACAAAGGGCCAAGTCGTCATTACAGAAATAGATCTGCCTCTGGCCAGAGGTACTTTTTGATGGAATCATGTTAGCATTAACTTTTTGAAGCTACATAACCATGGGGGAAATGGTTATCCCAAACGAGGTTAATATGGTCAGTGTTTTTAGATAATGCGAGAAGCTGGAAGAGAAAAGGAAACCATCCTGGAAGATGGGGCCAAAGCCAGCATGGTGTAACTTTGAGATGGCCACAGCAGCATCTGTGTGTACAGTAGTGTCCCTTAGACGTCTTCTGTTGAGTCGATACAGGGAAAAGTGTCTTAACCTTGCTCCGTTCAGATTCCTCATTTTTGAAATAACTCAGTCCTTTCCTCACAATAAACTCCACCTCCCCTGCACTTTCCAAAGCCCGCGCCTTCTCAGAACTCTGCCCCTTTGCACATACTGTTCCATTTCCCTGGAATAACCTGCCCTTGGATGTTGCTTTCTCGGAATAACCTACTCTCGAACGTGCTGTTCCCTGCCCTGGAATGCATTTCTTCCTCTGTAACCCCCTTTCTCCTCCCATCTTGGCACCAGGATACATTCAGCACTTCACACAGATAAGAAAATATCCTGGCTAGTAGTCATAGTTGCTTGCTGCTGTAAATATGCTTAAGAAGAACTCACTAAAGTACCTATCTTCTGTGGGTTTTTCGTGTTTGGTTTTTGTACTGGGATTGATCCCAGGCAGATAGATGCTCTACTGCTGATGTGAATTATATCTTGGATTTTTTGTTTTTTGTTTTTAATTATACAAGGGGCTAGGGAGATGGCTCAGCAGGTGAAGGTGCTTACTGTCAAGACTGAGGACCTGACATGGGGGAAGGGAAGAACCAAGTTGTCCTTTGACCTCCACCTGCGCGCCACAGCATGGTGTGTGCATACACATACACACATAGGCACACATAAATATTAAAACTGTTTAAGTTATATGAGAAAAGGTCTCCCCTTTATTTAGTAAGTCTCGAGATGAACGAGACTCTTGGGTTTTTTTTCCCCTTCAATCTTCCAGCAAGTATGACCTCGTCCAGATAATGTTGTTGAATAAACAGTGGTCACCTGAAACCTCAGATTGAATGAAGGCATATATATATATGACATGTGATGTCATAGTGCAAAGCAATAAGCATGCACAAGATGTAAGCATTTTCCAGACCTGACAGATTTGTGGTTAGAGGCAGATGTGCACACAGAGGTACCATGGCATTTCAGATGTGACAGTTTATTGGCAACCAGGTGCCATTCAGCCTAGGCTTACCAGGGGTCATCATGGAAGAATTGATACTGGAAATGCGGTTTGAAGGATAAGTAGGTGTCTTAGAGTTACTATTGCTGTGATGAAACTATGACCAAAAGCAAGTTGGGGAGGAAAGGGTTTATTCAGCTTATCTTCCATATCACAGTTCATAGTCAAAGGAAGTCAGGGCAGGAATATAAAAGCAGGAGCCAATGTAGAGGCCATGAAGGAGTGCTGCTCACTGGCTTGCTCCCCTTGGCTTGCTCAGCCTGCTTTCTTATAGAACCAAGGACCACAAGTCCAGGTATGGCACACCCACAGTGGAGGTGGTCCCTCCTCCAACAATCACTAATTAAGAAAATGCTCTACAGCCTGATCTTATGAAGATATTTTCTCAGTTTCTCAAAGGAGGGAACCTCCTTCCAGATAACGTCAAGTTGACATAAAAGTAGCCAGCACAGTAAGGGTTTATTAGGCTAGAAAAAGGCATGAAAAGAATTATAAATCTGTGTTAGGGGGCAGGAGAGATGGCTCAGTGGTTAAGAGCACTGACTGCTCTTCCAGAGGTCCTGAGTTTAATTCCCAGCAACCACATGGTGGCTCACAACCATCTGTAATGGGATCCAAGGCACTCTTCTGGTGTTTCTGAAGACAGCTACAGTGTAGTCATATAAATAAAGATAAATTTAAAACATCTGTGTTGATTTGAAAGAAAATGGACCCCATAGGCTTATAGGAAGTGGCACTATTAGGAGGTATGCCCTTACTGGAATAAGTATGGCTTTGTTGGTGGAAGTATGTCACAAAAGGATGGACTTTGAGTTCTTGTGCTCAAGCTAGGCCCAGTGTGGCATCTTCTCTTCCTGCTGCCTGCTGTTCCAGATGTAGAACTCTGAGCTCCTTCTCCAAGTCTATGTCTCCAACATATGTCCAACACCATGTCTACCTGCACACTGCCATACTTTCTATCATGACTATAATGGACTCAATTTCTTCACAGCAATAAAACCCTAACTAATACAATATCCTAGACAAAAAGAAGAACATGTAAGGGCTTAGAGAGATGGTTTTGTGGTTAAGAGCACTGGCTGCTTTTCCCAGCAGCCAGATGGAAGCTCACAATTGTCTGTAACTCCAGTTCTAGGTGACCTGATGCCTTCTTCTGGATTCAAAGGCACTGCGTGCACATGCTGCACAGACATGCATGCCACTCAAACACCCACAAACAGTTAGACAGACAGACAGACAGACAGACAGACAGATAAAAAAAAATCATCTCCACACCTGTTCCATTGCTGTGAAGAGGCACTATGACGACGCACTCTTATAAAGACATTTAATTGGGTCTGGCTTACAGTGTCAGAGGTTCAGTCCATTATCATTATAGTAGGAAGAGTGACAGCTGCAGACAGACATGGTGCTGGAGAAGGAGCTGAGAGTCCTGCATCTTGATGTTACAGTAGTTGATTAATGCCGCTCAAATTGTCCTGGTGGCGACAGCACGAGTTCTTCATTATCACCCCAGTGTTCTGAGTTCCCAAATGAAAGAGGCACACACGCACACAGCCTTCTAGTTTAACATGCCTTAATCAGCTCAATGGCTGGGCCACTCCCAAACTTCCATGTTGCTAACACCTCTTCTCTGATACTCCTTAGTTATTACTTACTGAAATCTATATTCCATCTTTGCTACCCTGGACGCAGGCGAGGGGACCTTCCGGCGCTGTTCTTTCCCACCTCTTACATGATCGTATGCTCTCTCTTCTGTACCTCTCAGGCCTGGACCTTCCTGCTTTCCTGGCATGGGGCTCCTCCTTTCCCCTATCTCTCCTTGCCCACGAATCCTAAAGTCCTGCCTCTGTCTCCCTGCCCACTCATTGGCCACAGACAACTTTATTTACCTATTAGAACCAACTGGGGTCAGGGACCCTCAGCATCTTACATATGAATCTCATGCAATTTTGGGAACTCAACATAATGTAAGAGTTAGACCAAATCTACAACATCTTGATCTAAAGGCAACCGGTAGAGACTATCTTCCAGGCGGGTAAGAGGAAGGTCTCAAAGCCCACCCTCACAGTGACACACATCTTACAAGAAGGTCGCACCTACTCCAACAAAGCCACACTTCCTAATAGTGCCACTCCCTGGGCCAAGCACTCAAACACATGAGTCTATGGGGGCCCAAGCTATTAAGACCACTACAACCCCCAAAGTCAAACACACACATAGATTGAGAAATAAAAACAATAAAATGAGAAAGAAAGAAAGAAAGAAAAGCCAAAGTTCTCAAAATCCAAGATAAGTTCTCCAGACTGAAGGGTATGCAGAAGGCTCAGTGCAAGTAGTGACCTGTCCAGAGCAAGAGCACATCACTGTGGCATCTCGCACTCAAATGATAAAAGCATATGTTGGCGGAGTAAACAATGTGCAAAGGATTTGGAAAGAGAATGACTAAGAATTTTCCTAAAACAAAAGAAACTGGAGGATGATGGAGCAATGCCTTTACAACATAGTGGAGATTATGTTAATCTGGCATTCTAAAGGTAGGCCGATTACAAAGTCATGCAAAGATACAAATATGCCCATATAGTGATATCCTCAGAGATGAGTACCAGCCACACTGAAAGAAGACATGAGCTTGGGAAGTAGGACCGCCAATACAGAATATTCTGCATAGACACCTAGAATGCCGTCGTGCACCCATCCAGAAAGCAATGGGCACAGATTGGAAGAAGAGAGAATGGATGGCTCGGAGGGAGACTGAAGAAGGACACCCACTCCCCAGGAAAAAAAGGGGCGTGTTGTTCATACAAACAGTAAATGTTCCTGATAAAATGACAGGCATATGGGAAACACAACAAGTGGAAAAATATATAACCATTCAAGCCAGGAGCCTTGACTGTAGGCTCAATTGTGAAAGTGTTCGTACAGTCACAACATAAGCATCGGTATATTACACAGCAGCAACAAGAGAACTCCACAGAACAACCAGAAGAGCAAAACCAGTAGAGAAATAAACAAAGACGGTGAACTGTGGACTAATTCACAGAAGACAGAATGCAAATGAGCTCATGTGCCAGTGATTGAGAAAATTAAGACCACTCCCAACTAGCAAATTGACAAGAGTTTTAGGTTCTGAGGCACTGGAGGTGCAGAACATGAGAAATGCTCTTCTGCCACTGTCGTGGGTGACTGGCTGACACCTCCACCCAGCAGAAGATCATCGCCTGTCAGCTCTCTCAGCCTCTACTCCTGATAACCTCAGCACATCTGCTCAGCCTGTGTGCATACACTGTCTCCTCTCTCACTGCAGGTCGTTGTTTATGATCTAGAAGACAGGAAGCAGGCAGGAGTCAAGCCATTCAAAATCTGAAGTGACACTTGGCCCTGATGAGGGAGAATAGAAAACGGGGGGGGGGCCAGAAAGCGGGGCGTGGTGGCGCTCGCCTTTAATCCCAGCACTCAGGAGGCAGAGGCAGGCAGATTTCTGAGTTCGAGGCCAGCCTGGTCTACAGAGTGAGTTCCAGGACAGCCAGGCCTATACAGAGAAACCCTGTCTCGAGGAAAAAAAAAAAAAAAGAAAAAAAGAAAGAAAGAAAAAGAAAATGGGGGCCAGAATTTCTTTTTTTTTTTTTTTTGTTTTTTTGTTTTTTTGTTTTTTTGTTTTTTTTGTTTTTTTTCAAGACAGGGTTTCTCTGTATAGCCCTGGCTGTCCTGGAGCTCACTTTGTAGACGAGGCTGGCCTCGAACTCAGAAATCCGCCTTCCTCTGCCTCCCGAGTGCTGGGATTAAAGGCGTGTGCCACCACGCCCGGCGGGGGCCAGAATTTCAATGTTAAGTTTGTTTGAATAAAGTGGTGTTGTTTCCCAGGTGCACAGGTCTGCTGCCTTCAGGCTTCTGAGTGCTAGAGGCCAATGCCACGAAGTCCAGGATGATGGCAGGCAGGAATTAGTTGTCGCAATTTTTAATTAAAATTATTAATCTTGTTTAAAAAACAATAATAAAGCTTGATGGTGAATATATGGATATTTAGCTTTTAAAAATCTTGCCCTAACAAATTTTTATTACAAGACAAAGAATGCTTTCCAGGTTTGACTTTACATCATAATCATTAGGATAACCAAAAAAAGGCAAATTCCAGAGCTGGCAAGATGGCACGACAGTGAAGGCACTTGTGGGCCACCCTGCTGACTTTCATTCCCTCGGCAGAACCTACATGGTATAGAAGAGAACTTCCTTCCACACGGTGTCCTCCGGCCCCACATGTGCTTTGTGGCATGCACTGCTGTGCTCCCAAAATAAATGTCATTTTAAAGAATACAGATTTTCAGCCGGGCGTGGTGGCACATGCCTTTAATCCCAGCACTTGGGAGGCAGAAGCAGGCGGATTTCTGAGTTCGAGGCCAGCCTGGTCTACAGAGTGAGTTCCAGGACAGCCAGGACTATACAGAGAAACCCTGTCTCGAAAAAACAAAAAAAAAAAACAAAAAAAAAAAAATAAAGAATACAGATTTTCAAGATCTATTACTGGGATTATTATTGTTATTATTATTATTATTGGAAATATATTTTTAAAGCTCCCTCTCCTAAATCTTCCCAGATCCTCCACATTCCCACCCCCTCAAGTCTACACCCTTTCTTTCTGTCTCTGATTAGAATACAAACAGGCATCTGCAAATGGCAGTGATAATAATAAAATAAAAACAAAACAGAATAGAACAAAGCAAACAGAAAAAAAAAAACCAATGAATAATCACAAGAAACACAGACTCTGAGACACACACGCACGCACACATACATTAGCACACATGGAAAACCATAAAAAACAACAACAAAATTAGAAACCAAAATATATAAGCAAAAGAGCTGTAAAGTTTAAAAGAGAAAAAGACAAAGCACCGTGAGGCAAAATTCCTCCCAATCTACCACTAAGTTCATCTTGTGTTGCCCGTCTGCCTGGCTCCAGCCCCTCAGTGTGGTCTGTATACCTAGTGAGACTGCTGGAAAGGACTAAGTTTCCTTTTGTGAGTGGTTATCAATCGGACATAGCTTCTGAGGCAGAGGTGTGCTCTCATGTCCACTTCCCCTCTCAGCCCTGGGACCCCATCTGTCTTAGCCCTGTGCATGCTGCCCCAGTCTCTGTGAGTTCGTATGTGCATTAGTTCTGCTGTGATTAGAAAACGTTGTTTTCCTTGATCTCTTCCGCCTCCTCTGGCTCTTAGAATCTTTCTGCCTCTTCTTCCTCAGAGTTCACTGAGCCCTGAGGGGAAGGATTTAGTGGAGACACCCCATTTAGGTCTAAGTGTTTCAAGGTCTCTCATTCTCTGTACGTTGTCCAGTGGTGAGTCTCTGTACTTGTTGTCTACTGCAGGAGGAGGCGTCTCTGATGATGGCTGAGGAAGGCACTGATCTGTGACAAGGAAAAAGCTTTTAGGAGTCACTTTGTTGCTCCATTTCTTTGGCAGAACAAGAGCATTTGGATTTCTTCTATGTTCTTGGACATCTCCTTCAGGTTCTTAGCCACCCAGGCAGTATCAGGCATGGGTTCCATCTCATGGAGTGGACCTTAACTCAAATTAGATATTGGTTGGTTACTCCCACGACTTTTGTGCCACTATTGCACCAGGGTATCCTGCAGGCAGATCACCATTGTAGAGCTCAGGGTTTATAGCTGGGTTGGTGTTTTCCTTTCTTATTTGGGAGAGTGCAGAGTGTGAACACAAGTCAGTGGGGCTGAAGGCTCTAGGTAGGCACCTGCTCGACTTCTCTGTGTTCAGTGAGTTTTGTGGGTGTTATGTTTAGCATGGGGCCTCACCATCAGTTTGTGGAGAGCCACAAATAGCCTTGGCAATAACTGGAATTTGGGGGTTTCCATGAGGCTCCTTTAACAATTCAGATGCAATCCATTCCTGTCAGTAGTTGGGGCTTTGTCTCTCTCACACACAGAGAGGGACTCAGGGGTTAAGAGCCCTTCCTGCTCTTGCAATGGACCCAGGTTCAGTTCCCAGTACCCCAGGGTGACTCCCAACCATCCTAACTCCAGTTCCAGGGTTCAGTACCCTTTTCTGACCTCTGTATATACTGTACACATGTGGTACACAAACATACATTCAGGCAAAATACTCATAAACAATTTTTTTTAATTATAAAAAAAAGACAAGAAGTTGGGATAGGTTGATTGTAAGGTTAGATTTGAGAGGAGTTAGGCAGAAGGATGGAGAGATGGATTATGATAATATCCATGCATATATGAAATTCTCATATATTGAATTGAAATTGAAATCAGTTTTTGCATTTGGGTGTGTTTGTTCTTCTTTAGGATACATCATTTATTGGTCATTTGTTCTTCCCGTGTTGACATTTTGATGTGTAAAAGATTTCTCTGTGTAAAGAGCTCTCAAAGTGGATTTATCTGAGGTTTTCTCCTGAGTAGATTTAGGAGATTTAGGTTACTCACGGGACCTCCCAAGAGACGACACTGTTTAGATAATAGTATCCATTGTGTCTGGGGGACTCGCTGCTGATGTGTCGCCTACTGGTTATGTCAGTATAAATCAGGTTTCTGTGTTACAAAGTTACTAAAGACTTTGAAACTATGTAGTTGCTTTCTTACCCTTAAAATTCAAGGGTGTGTGTGTGTGTGTGTGTGTGTGTGTGTGTGTGTGTGTGAGTGTTTGTTATCCTAGTACTGATTCTTTTCTGTATCTTTTTCCCTTCCTGTTCTAGGACCTTATACATCCTAAAAATCTGAGCCATAGTCCTATTCCTATTGTTGATTCTTCATTGGATTAATCATTATGGTTATAGTAATTCAGTACTAGAATGTATAGAATTACTCATCTATCTTTGAAAAAGAAGTTTGTTGTTGGGGCTTGAGAGATGGCTCAGTAGTTAACAGCACATACTGCTCTTGCACAGGACTCAAGTTCAATTTCCTGCACCCAGCTCAGGTGGCACACAGTCACCTGTAACTCCAGTTCTAGGGGGTCCAACACTTCTGGTCCTCATTTACACAGACACACACACACACACATAATTAAAAATAATGTGGGGTGCATGTTTTTAATTCTAGCACTTAGAAGGCAGAGAGAGGTAAATGGATTTTTTTAAGCTCAAGGCCATCTTGATCTACAAAGCAAGTTCCAGGCAAGCCAGAGTACATAACAACAATAATAAAACAACAATATTGTTGTTGTCTCAAAACAACAATAAATGTTTTAAAATGGCACTTGAGAGATGGTTCAGAGGTTAAGAGCACTGACTGCTTTCCCAGGGGACCCGGGTTTAATTCCCAGCACCCACATTGTGGCTCCCAACTGTCTGTTAACTCCAGCTGCAGGGGATCTGACACCCTTTTCTGGCTTCCTCAGGTACTGCACAGATGTGATGCACAGACATACATGCAGACAAAATATCCATGCACATAAAATAAAAATAAATAATTTTTAAAAATAAGTGTTTTTCTAGCCTTCTATCACCTACCATTTGATTTTGGTCTAAGAACACTTGAGTGTTTAACACTTACTAGGGCTTTATTCCCTTCTATAATGTTGCTCTCCTTCACCTGAAATTTGGTTTCTCTTTCTTTCTTTCTTTTTTTCTTTCTCTCTTTCTCATGTTGTTTTACTATGTTTGTTTTTCTCTTTTTACTGTTATTTAATATATAAAGTATTTAAGTGGTTGTAAAATGTAGCTGCTTGTATTCTTATGTTGCTTTGGGTCCCCAAAACTCGGGGACCCTACCCCCAGTTGGTTCTGATTGGTAAATAAAGATGCTGACAGCCATTGGCTGGGCAGGGCAGACAGAGGAGGGACTTTCAGGGTTCCCAGGCTAGGGATAGAGAGGAAGGAAAGAGAAGGAGGAGATCCACCATTCTGGGAGAAGAAGAAGAAAACCGCCATGCATGAGGAGAGTGGAGGACAGGGAGGCACAGCCAGCACATGAAGGAGCCGGGAGAGTGTGGCCCAGCTGGGCATCACTCTGGGTCCAGAGCAGCTGACATAGAATGTAGGACTTAGTAATAGCTCTCGATTGTCGGTGGGGAGTAGATTAACACATGGAAGCTAGGAAGTCACCCAGCTATTGAGCTGATTGAGACATATCAAAATATATAGACTGAGTGTGTGTCTTTCACTCAGGAACCCAGAGCATTGGGGCAGGTAGAGAGGAATGTGCCGCTGCAGGGATGGATTTATTTAATACTATAGTAAATATTAATAAAGCAGTCCATGCCCTCTTCTTCTGTCTGACCCGTCTCTTCTCATCCACCAGGGTGGCTGTCCTTACTAATCCTTGGTTTATCTTTTATGTGTTTTTCTTTTTGTACAATTAAACTCATGCATGTTTTCTTATTCCTCTTCCTTCCCACAGGAAAAATAGCCTGTTAATAAAAGTCTTTTGTACTTTTCTATAGGCCACACCCAAGGCCTGTGTGTACTTTTCTCTATTGACATAATAATACATCCTGGAAAAAAATTACTCTCTCAGTTCATACAGATTTCCCTCGCCCCTTTAAGTGCACAGCATGCATAGTGTGTGGATAAATCAATGTTTCCAATATACCATTTTTTTCCAAAGGCAGATGCTCAGTTAAAGAGATCACTCATTGAGTAAAGGCTTGCGAACAATCTGCATCCCTGAAGCTCACTTGAATGGTGGGCAGGCATGGTGTCTGTCTGTAATCCAGCTCACAGAAGGTAAGCTGCCTAGGCAACAGAAAGTTTGTGGGTCAGCAAGAGTCCTTGATATGGGGTAGAGAGCTGTCTCGGAAGATACCTAATATCAACCTTAGACCTTCACGTAGGCATGCGTGCACGTGCACACACATACATGTGCATGCGAACACAATCATGAATATGCACAGGCACCCTTCACACATAATACACAAGAAAGAAAATAGGAAATGCCACTAAGAACCCTGTATGCATGCTTTTGGAGTCTCTGAAGCTTTATCCTCAGCATGCATTCCTAGAGTGAGGCTGCTAGATTAAAAACCTGTGTATGCATGTTTTATATATACACGCGAAAGTATTCTCCAGAAACAACAGATTAGGGGAGGAGACCTCACTTGGAAATGTGCTTACCCTATAGATATAAGGATCCACGTTTGATCCCCAGGACTCAAGTTTGAAAAGCCAGGCATGGTGGCACAGACTTAGAGTGCACACTTCTGGGAGGTGGTGACAGAGGTAGCCAGGCAGCCTGGTCTAATGGATGAGCCCCAGGTACCAGTGAAAGGCCTTGTCTCAAACAAGAAGTTGCTGACTGGGTGTGGTAGCCACTCCCCTTTCATCCCAGTATTGAGCAGGCATATCTTTGAGTTTGAAGTCAGCGGGTCTTCATTGTAAATGCCCGGCCAACAAAGCCTACATAGTGAGTTCCCTTCCCAAGCATTAACAAACAACCCAAGGCTCCTGAGGAGCCCACACCTAAGGCTGACCTCCAGCCTCCACATATAAACACAGTTATACCTGTTTGCATCCCATCCATTGTAAAAGGGTACCTGGTTCCCAACTATTGCCAACAAAGTGTGTGGTGATTTTTAATTCTTTCCAATCTTACAGAAATGGTATCATTGTTATTTTAGTTTATAATTCTCTTACTTTGGGGGCGGGGGAGATCCCTTCTGGAAGAGTATAGGATTCTATAGGGTCCCTTTCTATGTAGAAGAGTATAGCATCTATACATTTTCTGTTCCTGTCTACTGTCCATTCTTCTACTGAGTTTCTTTCCCATTTTGTGACTTTTTTTAAAGTATTGGTTATAT
The DNA here is from genome assembly GCF_000001635.26 of Mus musculus. Lineage (NCBI taxonomy): Eukaryota > Metazoa > Chordata > Mammalia > Rodentia > Muridae > Mus > Mus musculus. Next base: position 22,179,503 of record NC_000082.6, read on the forward strand.
GAGCCCTTTGTCTACATACATGTGGCAATTATTTTTTTCCCAGATTTTGTCTTTATCATGTTCTTTCCAATGCAAAATATTTCACATTTATGTATTCAAGCTTGTCTCTCTTAGTTTCATCTGGTTCTAGGTTATTATTAAGTGATTTCTTCTGTGCCCACATTAGAAAAGAGTCCACTCATTTTCTAAATATGTACTGACTTTTTTGTCAGACAGGTCTTATTGTCTCACCAGGATGGCCTAGAACTTACCATGTACGCAATCTGACCTCCAACTCCTGATCCTCTTGCCAAGGACTCTCAAGTGCTGATTCCAGAAGTGTGAGCTAGGTTGTGGAATCGGGTCTGATCTCTGGCAGGGAAACCTCCCTGGGAGGTCAAAGTGATGACAAGGGCCTCACGCCACTCTCCTGCTTCACAAGTTTTAGTTCATGGTTACATCATCCCAGCTTGTTTTATAATGATTTGCCGAAGATAACGTGACTGAATCTGTATTCTGTTGAGCATAGTGCTAAGGCCATGACAAAGCAGGAACTCACTTTTATTATTCCTAGCTTTCAGATCTTGAGGAGGGGTGAGATTTGGAGGAAAGTCACTCCAAGACAGAAAACTAGGTTGAAATTGTGAGTTAGGATGGACTTCAAAGCTCACTTTCAACTACTACTCTCTACTGCCAGGCTGGCCTCAAACCCAGAGACCCTCCTGCCTCTGCCTCCCAAGTGATGGGATTAAAGGCATGCGCCACCACCAGTTTGAAATTATTCTATTTATATTCAGCTTCTAACTTCTTTCCTTCAGGGAATGACTCCTCAAGCACATTATGGCTGCTTGCGCCTTCTTAGATCCTCACCTTCAGATACAAACTCTCCAGAAGTAGGTTATTTAGCAGCTCTAATAGGCTCCAAGTAACGACGATGCCAGCTGAACCACTTGCAGGGCTCTGCTCTGGAGAGCTGTTCTCTAGGTTGGCGTGGCAAAGCCAGGAATCTGTGTCCTAGGTGATTATAACAGCCAATTCCCAGACCATTTGAGGGAAATTGGCAGTACAGCCAAGTGTGTACCTAAACTCAGCCCACATAACAAGCCTTAAAAGGGGCAACGGGGCAGCTGAGATGTTGGTTAAGCTTTGAGTTATGGGAGGTAATGACCAGTCTTTCCTTCATGAGTGTTCTAGACTTAAACTATGAGCAATTTTATTGCATCATAGGTCAGACTTCTTTGTGCTGGGTCTGGAGAATGACTAAGGTAAAATGTTCCAAGGTCCGGATGGTAGAAGCAACAAGAGCCCCCAGTCTAACACATGTATTAGATTGTTTCCTACTGCTGAGATGAAATATTGACGTAGGTATTTTTCTTTTTTTTAATATTTATTTATTGATTTATTATATGTAAGTACACTGTAGCTGTCTTCAGACACTCCAGAAGAGGGCATCAGATCTCATTACAGATGGTTGTGAGCCACCATGTGGTTGCTGGGACTTGAACTCAGGACCTTAGGAAGAGCAGTCGGCGCTCTTAACCACTGAGCCATCTCACCAGCCCAAAGGTATTTTTCAAGGGGGTATTTCATCTTTCAGCTGTAGTACCATCATGAAGGGAAGTCAGGGCAGGAACTGAACCAGAGGCCACGATGGAATGCTGCTTACTGGCGAGCCTGCTTTCTTATACACTCAGGACAACCCACAGTGGCCTGGGCCCTTCCATATCAATCACTAATCAGTGGCCCTTTAGGCACTGAGTGGTCTAAATGTCCATCTGAAGAGGCAATTCCTCAATGAAGTTCACTGTTCCTAGATGACTCTAGCTTGTGTCAAGCTGATAAGAAAACAAAACAGAATTATCCAGCACAATAAATGTCTGTTGCTGGCACAGTGGCCTGTTAAATACAACATACACTCACTGCCCACAGACCTGAGAGCTTAGCCTTTACTTATGGCTTCTCACTGGGCTTCCCTGACATTCTGATCCTGTTCCTTGTCTTCTCCTGTTGAGCTGCATTGCTCCTTTAGTAGAAGAAAACAAAGAAAAGTGCTATATCAATGTCAGAGACCTAAAGTTGAGTTCCTTTTATGTTCACTGCTACCTGTGTAACCTCCTGAGTCCTCCATCTTGAAAATGAAGAATTAAAAAAAGAGAGAAAGAAAGCAGTGGTGGCCCACGACTTTAATCCCAGCATTTGAGAGGCAGAGGCAGGGGGATTTCTGAGTTCAAGGCCAGCCTGGTCTACAGAGTGAGTTCCAGGACAGCCAGGGCAACACAGAGAAACGCTGTCTTAAAAAAAGAAAATGAGGGAAGTGGGGGGGGGGAGGGTATGGGGGACTTTTGGGATAGCATTGGAAATGTAATTGAGGAAAATATGTAATAAAAAATATTTAAAAAAATGAAGAATTGCTGTCAGATGTTGTCCTCCTGAGGCGGCCCCTGACTTGGGACACTGTAGCATCACCATAACAAAAGCTACAAACTCAATGGCTACTAGGAAAAAAAATTAGTTTCTAGACAGAGCTGTTGGGATTTTGGCAGTCACCTAGCCCAGTGAGACCCCTAACAGGTAGTCACCAGAGATGGCCCAATGGTCCCCATATTGCATCTTGAAACTCCCCACGGAGTTTCAAAAAACTGGTTAATTAGAGGAAAACTTTACATGAAGTTGAACTACAATCAGTTTATCTCTATTTTTAGATCTTCATGACCCTTGAAAGTTAAAAGAAATTTGTAAGATCTTCAAGCCCATCACTTAGTTTTGTGAATGAAGAATGCAGAGTCGAGGAGAGAAGGCGTGGTACCCTTTCCCTAGAGCTGAGGCAGGAGAGCACTCTTTCTGGTCCTTCAGTGTTACCATCAGCCCAGGTCTTGGAGTGTTGCCCTCCCCATCCTATGAATCAGGCCCTCTCCTCTCCGCTCTCCAGTCCCTCATCTTTGCATATGCAACATCTGTGACTTGCAGAACTGACAACAAGTTTCTCATTGTGCTCTGACCCACTGTGAATGAAATAAGACTGCTTGTGAGTCAGATCAGAGTCATTAGACCTGGAAATGCCAAGAACTCGAGCGACACACACCCAGCAGAGCTTGGATGAAGTGCAGTAGATGTGATGCCTTAGTTTTGTTGAATGGACATAGGATACTTCTGAAACACTTGTGCCAGGCGCAGAGGAAGTGCTTGGTGAGACTTGCCAAATTACTTCTGAGTGCGGTTTAACTTTTTAACCCTTAACATAAGAAGATGATATAAGCCGGGCATGGTGGCGCACACCTTTAATCCCAGCACTCAGGAGGCAGAGGCAGGCAGATTTCTGAGTTCGAGGCCAGCCTGGTCTACAAAGTGAGTTCCAGGACAGCCAGGGCTACACAGAGAAACCCTGCCTCCAACCCCTCCCCGCCCCCCCCCCAAAAAAGATGATATAGAGAGAGGAGACAGCCTAGCAATCTTCAAAGAGCAGGAGGATGGGGGTTGTTTAAGGTTATCCCCAGCTATATCACAGTGGGTCAGAGCACAATGAGAAACTTGTCAGGATCATGAGCCTGGCCTACAGTGCAGTGGTGGAATGCTTGCCTAACATGTATGGCACACATGGGGCGCTGATGTCTTCTCCAGCGAGTGGAGAGGGGGTTCTGATAACTTTAAGATAAACCTAGCAGGTTAGCATTGATAGGATTTTCTGGAAATAGGCAGAGAAGGCTACTTCTTCCAGAGCCGTTCAGGGGAGTATCTGTAGCTCTTCTTCCAGAACCGTTCAGGGGAGTGTCAGTAGTTCTTCCTGGTTTCTGAGCAAGCGGGAGGTAGCCTGGCTGAAAGGATTGCTGTGTTCACCCACTGACTTATTCAACTAGCAGTCGTCAGAGAAGCTGCTGTTTCGTGAAATTGCTGTAGTTACCAACACTTAATTTGATGATATTGTCTTAGTAACTTAAGATCAATGATATATCTAGATTTGTGCTTTTTGAGATTTTTCTATTTTTATTTTTCAGGACAGCATCTCAGGTAACCCATGTTGGCCCTAAACTCATACTGTGCAGCTATGACCTTGGACTTCTTATCCTCCTGTCCCCTCCTGCTTCCACCTCCCAGTTTCTGCAATTATAGGCATGTGCTTACATACCATAGTGGAGAGTAAAGTCTCTAGAAATCCCCTTCCCTTTCTCCAAGATTGACTACCTAAGTTCAGTTCCTGGGAGCCATGTGATAGAGCAAGAGAACTGCCTACATACACATTGCCTCTGACCTGCACTCTCATCCAATAGATACGTATATACATACACAATTAAACATAATTTAAAGTTGTGTTTGTTTGTGTCCTGGAACTCACTCTGTAGACCAGGCTGGTCTCGAACTCAGAAATTTGCCTGCCTCTGCCTCCCAAGTGCTGGGATTAAAGGCTGGCCAATTTAAAATTTTTTAAATCACCTTTCTTTATGGGAAAGAAGTGTTTCGAGGACCCACACCAGAGGTGGTTTGAGAAGGGGCTGGTTTGACTGATTTGTCCAGACAGAGAGCCGGTAAGCACTGCAGTGACATCTCCTTGTTGGCTTCCCACCATTCAGATAGGCTGTTTAGAGACCTGGAGGAGGGATCAGTGTAGCAGTGGGGGCTGGAGAGACAGCTCAGCAGTTAGGAGCACTGGCTGTTCTTCCGGAGGACTCAGGGCCAATTCCCAGCACCCACATGGCAGCTCCCAACTGTCCGTAACTCCAGTTCCAGGGCTTCCCTTGCCCTCACACAGACATAGGAGCAGGCAAAACACCAATGCATTAAAAATAAATGAATGGATAAATAAATAAATAAACAAATAAATAAATATATAGCTGATTCAGCAGTAAAAGTGCTTGCCAGGCAGACCTGACAACCTGAGTTGAATCAGAGCCCAAGGGGTAGCAGGTGAGAACTGAGTCCCTAGGGTTGGCCTCCACACAGGTGCTGTGGTACACATCACATATGTGCACACACGCGCACACACACAGACACACACACACAATTAAAAAGACAGAAGCGGGCCATTAGCATAATGCCCATGCCGTGGTTACTGGCACGAGATGATGACTGTTCCTATTTTCCTCCCTTTGTTTTTTTACATCTGTCTCATTTAGCCAAGGCTGGCCTCCAGTTTGTCACATAGTGAAGCTGACTTTGAGGCCTCCCCAGGCCTACTGTGTCCATGTAAGCACCATCATGTCCAACTGCTGCTGATGTTTTAGAAAGAACAACTAACAACTCTCACCAGGTCTGGGCTTAAACCACACACTCCCTCAGCCAAAGCGCTCTTTGGGGATGTCCTGGGCTCCAGCTAGCCCCCCTCCACCACTACCCGTGAAAGACGAAGTCAGCATCCTTCCCTCCTGCTCCAGTCTGAACAGGGCGCATTTCTGCAGCCTCACAGAATAGTGCAGTGACTGTACTTTGCGGCTCTGTGTGAATTATTTTTAAGGGCTTGTTTAGAAAGCCTTTTCACTTTCTTACATGTTACAGGCAAGTTTTATTTTTCCTGATAACACATCACAAATAATGGAATCAGTGTCAAATATGGCTCACTTGTAGTATCAGTGTTACACTGAATTCTGTTTAGACTTTCCGGTCTTGGAGAAGGGAGGAAGGGAGGCACAGTGAGTCCTGTGTCTCCAAAGCTCTGTTGTCCTTTAGGCTAGTGGTCTGCCATCTTAATGCAGCAGTAAGGAGGGTTTCTCCTGTCTTGGCCAGGGTTACTATGCTGTGAAGAGATACCATGACCATGGCAACTCTTTTTTGTTTTTTTCAAGACAGGGTTTCTCTGTATAGCCCTGGCTGTCCTGGAACTCTCTCTGTAGACCAGGCTGGCCTCAAACTCAGAAATCCACCTGCCTCTGCTTCCCAAGTGCTGGGGTTAAAAACCTGCTCCACCATTGCCTGGCGGCAACTCTTATAAAAGAAAGCCTTTTATTGGGGCTGACTTACAGTTCAGAGGTTTAGTTCATTATCGGGGTAGGAAGCATGTCAGCACACAGGCAGATGTGGTGCTGGAGAGGTAGCCGGGAGTTCTGTGTCTGTATATACAGGCTGCAAGTTGAGGGAGAGACACTGGCCTGGTTTGAGCACCTGAAACCTCAGAGCCCACCCACAGTGATACTCTCCAACAAGGCCACACCCACTCCAACAAAGGCCACACCTCCAAATAGTGCCAGTCGAGCCTTTGAGGCCATTTTCATTCAAACCACATCTCCCATCTCTTCTTCCTTTTAGCTTTTATGTTTGTTTGCTTGCTTGGTTTTGTTTCATCTTTTAAGACAAGGTCTTATTCTGTAGCCTAGGCTGGACTAGAACTCACTGTGTAGTTCAGGATAGCCTAAACTCATGGCAGTCATGCCTCGCCCTCCCAAACACTGGATTTACAGGGTTGAGCCACTACACCCAGCAGAATTTCTTTTTTCACTCGGTAGCCCTGGGGATGGGACTCGGGGCCTTCAGTTGCATAAGTGACGTCCACTGCCAGGCATCCTTAGCCCTTGGGATTGTGAACTATCCAACTCAGTTACTTCTAGAAACACTCTCTAAAGTCAAGGGGACATAGAACAGGGTCAGAATTAGTGCTTTTGATAACAGACCCAAGCAGGCTTTCTGAGGTGCGTTATTAACTAAATGAAACACAACATTGCTTGGAAATCAGCAAACTGCTCTGGGTAGTGTACTGTATACCAATAAGCCCTGCACACGGAGGCACAGACAGAAGAATGGAAGGTTCCAGGTCTTCCTGGGTTTCAAAGTAAGATCTGCCTCAAAGCAATCAAGGACTGGGACTGTAGCTTGGTAATAGAGTGCTTACGTAGTATGCATGAGGCCCTGGGTTCCATCTCTAGCCCTGCAATAATAACCATAATAAATAAAGTCTTTAAAAACGAAGAAGAGCTGGGCAATGGTGGCACATGCCTTTAATCCCAGCACTTGGGAAGCAGAGGCAGGTGGATTTCTGAGTTGGAGGCCAGCCTGATCTACAAAGTGAGTTCCAGGACAGCCAGGGCTATACAGAGAAACCCTGTCTCGAAAAAAAACAAAAAACAAACAAACAAAAACGAAGAAGAAATGATATAAATCCAAGATCCTGACTCCAAGCTGCTTTCTCCCTGTGAACTTGAAACTGGACTTGTTCCTTTAATCTGAGTTTCAGTCACTTGCAGAACTCTGGCTGGATCTGATGGCCATTTAGGAGGTATAGTACAGGTTAGTTTTTTTTGTTGTTGTTGTTTTTTTTTTTGTCAACTTGACACATGCTCCAGTTATCTAGGAGCAGGGAACTTCAGATTGACTGGTAGGCGAGGGAAGCTTGTAGGGCAATTTTTATTTATTTATTTATTTATTTATTTATTTATTTATTTATTTATTTTGATTAGTGTTGGTTGTGGGAGGGTCTAACCCAGGGATAGATTTCCAGTAGGGAATGACCAAAAGAATGGAAAACAAAAACAAAGCAAAACAAAACAAAACAAAACAAGACAAAACAGAAAAGCCTAAATTCGAAGGGTTCATGACATAATTCTGACTTTAGTGACCTTCATACCTTAGAGCACACAGTGGTGCTCCATGAACCTGGAGGGACATGAAAGAGGTCAGGATGCAGGTGGTCAGGCAGTCTCCAGAGCATCCTTGAGAGCGTCAGCAGGGCTCCCAGCCATGGGCCACCCTTGTAGGACGGTGAAGGCAGCCTGGTTCCTGGTTGAGCTAAGGTTAGAAACCCCGGTGACCCTAAAGGGGCGGCAGGTGTTTTGCCTGGTTCCTGGACACTAGGGGGTGGGGGGAGAGAGTAAGATTTTTTTTTTTTAAAGATTTATTATATGTAAGTACACTGTAGCTGTCTTCAGATACTCCAGAAGAGGGCGTCAGATCTTGTTACAGATGGTTGTGAGCCACCATGTGGCCGCTGGGATTTGAACTCCAGTCCTTCGGAAGAGCAGTCAGGTGCTCTTACCCACTGAGCCATCTCACCAGCCCGAGAGTAAGGTTTTACTCATCCACTTTCCACCATGACAATAAATGTCTTAAAACCGCGGACTGCCTCTTTTTATGGAGATCCGCCATGGGGCGCAGTGGAGAAGGCTTTCACTTACAGAGCCGCTGTCTAACCTGCCAGTAACCACTAACCTCCTCTTAGTGCCCCCAGCCAAGGCTTCCACCAAGCAAAGCCCAAACCTACCGCTGCCAACAAGCCAAGGACTCTATCCCCGCCGGATATATCCAGAGCTCCCCTCTTTTCCCCCTTGGCCCAGGGCCACATCCAGGCCTCGGGCCCCCACTCTGTTCTCAGCTCTTCCGCAGCATCCAGCGGCACCTGGGTGCCAAAGAGCCTGGATGAGAACCAGATGGCCCTGGCCTCATCGCAGGCCGCGGGATCCCCCAAGCCAGCTCCAGCTGTCCCCCGGTACCTTAGACTGTGCTTCCTCACACCCGGAGCGGTGCCCTGAGGCTTCCCATAGCTTCCCATAGCTCGACAACTGGCAACTGACAACTGCCTGGCAACGACGTGGGGTAAGCTCGGTCAGAACTCCTGTGTCCTGCCTCCTCCAGCAGCCCGAGCCCTGTGGCAGAGCAGACGCAGGACGCCACTAACCCTAAAAACCCTGAGGATGGTGTTCCCAGGCAGCACTCTGAACTTTTACAAGCTCCATCTCAGGGTCTTTCTCTCTGCATCAGTGACGCTTTAAAGGGTGACTGCAATCCCGGAGGGTTACATCTGCTCTTTTGGTACACAGAAGACGTTTCCTCCTAATGCCACTTCCTCACGATTATCTTTTAAGCCTGTCCCTAATATCTTTTTTTTTTTTAACTTTTTTAGGGCCGGGCGTGGTGGCACACGCCTTTAATCCCAGCACTTGGGAGGCAGAGGCAGGTGGATTTCTCAGTTCCAGGCCAGCCTGGTCTACAAAGTGAGTTCCAGGACAGCCAGGACTACACAGAGAAACCCTGTCTCGAAAAACAAACAAACAAACAAAAAACCTTTTTATTAGTTCTTTGTGATTTTCATATCATGCACCCCAATTCCACTCATTCCCCCCCCCCCCACCTCGTACCCACAGTCTACCCTTGCAACCTCCCCTACAACAGAGAAAAGAAAAAAAAAAAAACTCTCATTGTGGAAGCTGTAGTGTGTCACAGTGTGTCCCACAGTACACCCTTTTGTCCACACTAATTTGCTTGCAAATGTACATTGCAATGAGTTGTTGGTCTGGCATGAGGCCTTATCATTGCCCTGTGTCATGGAGAGCTGTAGTTTTAGATCTGCAGGACCAGCCCCTTCACACATGTCAGCAGTTCCAATGATCTAGATGTTGGGGTGAACAAATTCAAAGCTCTGGATCCTATCTGTCAGCCTGCCAGGTCTCCTGCACCCACATACTGGGGTGAGCTCTTCTGGCCTGCCCTTGCTGGTCCATCCAATACTATAACCAATAAGGGGTAGAGCCGGCTCTCCTGAGAGCATCTGTGCCCACACCATCAGACCAGCTCTACCATCAGACAGCCCAGGTGAGGGTTGAGTGCAGGTGAGCCTGGGTGCTGCAGCAGGCGAGGGGCAAGGACAGCTCTCCTACTCTCATGGCCCCAGGGCCAGCTCTCCTGCCTGTCATAGGTAGGTAGGGACAAGGTAGAGGAGGGGATCACTCCCCCCATCGCAGCCACAATACAGCAGAGAAGAGGCAGGGCCAGCTGTCCCATGCTCAAACCCCCAGGACAGGCTTGCCCACATCACTGCCACCAAGGTTAGCTCTACTGTGCTGCCCAGCTGAGGTGCAGGGCTCACCTTGCCTGAGTGTCTGGGGTCATTTCAGGAGTGCTATGCTAAGTGCTGCAGCTGATGAGAGGCAGCACCAGCTGTCCTGCTCTTAGGACCCCAGGGCCAGCTCTCCCACAGTGCCCAGGTGAGGGGAGAGGCCAGCTCTGTATCCTCAGACATCAATATGACACCAGATGGCCGCCCAGACAAGGGCTATCTGCCTGGTTCTCTGTGACAACAGACCCCGCTATTGCAGGGCCACAGGCCAGGGCCCCACCATGGCATCATAGGGCACAGGTGGCTACTCACATCAGGCTGTTCCTCACTACTCTTGAGTCTCCAGTTCTGCCTCTCTTCGCTGTGCCCACGTCCTTCTGCTTTTCTTTCTCTTCCATTTCTCCACCACCTGCTTCCTCTGCTAAGTGGCTCCTTGTTGTGGATGGGCTTGGTGGCTGTTCTTGTGAACCAATCCTCTAATGAATAAAGGAGTCAATCACTGGGCGAGTAGGAGGGACTTCCAGGTTGGACAGAGGAAGAGAGGAAGCAGGAGAGAGTTAGGTTTTTTTGGACAGGGATAGCATGAGGACAAAATGTAGCTACGAGTATCTCCCGGTTTCAATGGCAGATCCCTCAGGATTCACCACTGGAGGATTTAGAGTTAATAAGACTTACAAGTTAGGATTTTAGTTGTTGAGCCCAGTGATTGAGTTACTGTTGTTTCTGAATTACGTTTGTGTTGCCTTTTCCTTCACACGGCAGCTCGTCTGGGTTCAAGAGAGAGGTATGGCTGCAAAGCGTGGGTTTGCCTGAGGTGCACCACAAAGGCCATGAGGGATTGGAAGCATAGGGCTGGTGTGCTAACAACCCACCAGTGGGAACCTAGCGAGCTGGGTAGAGACATTTTGGGAGCTCCAGGCCAGAGAATCTCCATGAGATAAGAACAGGCCGGAGAGGTCGCTGGAGCAGAGGTGGTTCGTTTTTTAATATTTCCCACAGCAGGGGACCTCAGAGCCTCTGAGTGTCTCGGGAGTGCTGTGCCTTCCTGTGCATTATCAATCACACCAGTCAGGAGTCATCCTAGGCACGGTCTGCCCCACTCCACCCCACCCCCAGGCCTGCTTGGTGACAGACTGGTGGCCATCTCAGGTTTGCTCCTCATTGCCTGGGCCTGCCTCTGTGGCTCCGTTTGGGGGTTTGTCTGTCTTGGGCTCACTCCCACCTAGGGTTCATCAGTACTGCCCGAGACCACGGGCCCCAAGTGGGGATTGTCTGGTTTCCAGCTCATTCCTCGCTCTGGTGGCCTGTCTGGGCCTATGCAGCGGCCAGACTGGTGGTCATCTCAGACTTGCTTTTTTCTTTTTCTTTTTTTTCAGACAGGGTTTCTCTGTATAGCCCTGGCTGTCCTGGAACTCACTTTGTAGACCAGACTGGCCTCGAACTCAGAAATCCGCCTGCCTCTGCCTCCCAAGTGCTGGGATTAAAGGCATGCACCACCACACCCAGCTCAGACTTGCTTTTTTCATGTTCCTAATACCTTTATATCATGTTCTCTCTCCTTTAACTCATTTTAGCCCTGCCCCTTTTAGCGATGGGTTGACAGAGCACTGGTTTTTGTATATGTCAATCACGCTCATGCATATGTGACACTCTGAAGATATGCAAGTCGTCCATAGCAACCAAGTCTCCCTTCAGAGTGTCACATATGCATGAACATGACCACACAGCAAGCATTGTCCACCTTCACCATGCCCCCAGCTTCTTCCATTAAAGGACCACCTGCAGAATGCAGTGTTTCTTTTAGACATCCAAGGACTTGCAAGAACTCTTTCTAAAGGATTCATTCCTATGCTCAGGAGCTGAACTTACCTGGCCCTAGCTGAATGAGGAGGATTATTTTGGTTTTGAGAGTTTTTTATTTGGGGCTGGAGAGATGGCTCAGCGGTTAAGAGCACTGACTGCTCTTCCAGAGGTCCTGAGTTCAATTCTCAGCAACTACATGATGGCTCACAACCATCTGTAATAGGATCTGATGCCCTCTTCTGGTGTGTCTGAAGACAGTGACAGTGTATTCATATACATGAAAATAAACAAATCTTAAAAAAGAGTTCTTTATCAGAAGATGGCCTAGTCGGCCATCAGTAGAAAGAGAGGCCCATTGGTCATGCAAACTTTATATGCCTCAGTACAGGGGAATGCCAGGGCCAAGAAGTGGGAGTGGGTGGGTAGGGGAGTGAGGGGGAGGGTATGGGGACTTTTGGGATAGCATTGGAAATGTAAATGAAGAAAATACCTAAAAAAAGAAAAAAAGAGTATTTTTATATTTGCACATGTGTGTGTAAATATATGCCACATATGTACTGGTATCCTTAAAGGCCAGAAGAGGGTGTCAGATCTCCTAGAACTAGAGTCAAAGGTTGTTGTGAAATTGTGAGCTACCCTGGGTGTATTCTGGGAATCAAACTTAGGTTTTCTGAAAGATCAACAAATGGCCTTAATCACTGAGCAATCTCTCCAGTGCCCACCTCCAAAAAAACCTTCTGTTGCTTTTTTGAAGCAAAGTTTTACTCTGTCCTGGAACTGAGAGATCTGCCTGCTCCTGCCTCCTACGTGCTGGGATTAAAGACATGCATTTGGGGTAAGACCACTTCTGGTATCCCAGTTTCACATCCACATTGAGTGACTTAAGACTGAACCTCAAGCACCATTCAGACTATTTAAACCTGAGAAACCTGAGTCAGAATAACATAAAACAGAAACCCAAACTCCCACTCAACAAAGTTAGGGCAGATTCCATACTAAAAGATGACTTCAGATGCCTAGGTCCCATCATAAAAATACAAACATGAGTTTGAGGCCAGCCTGGTCTACAGAGTCAATTCCAGGATAGCCAGGGCTACAAAGAAAAACCCTGTCTCAAAAAAACCAAAAACCAAAAACCAAAAACAAAACCAGGACAGTGTGTTACCTCCAAACATTAGCATCCTATAGTAATGTTTCCTGGGGAAATCCAATTAGATGACAGAGGAAAACAAATTCAAAATAATAATATAAAATATGTTCAGGGAACTTCATGAGGATTTAAATAAATGCCAAAATGGAAATGAATAGAACACAAACAGATGAATAAAATAAAACCATTCAAAATATCAAAATAGAATTTAATAAAGAGGTATAGAATTTCTGAGGAACCCCCACTCCCAACAAAATAAAACTTGCAATGATGATTTTCAGAAGTCAAATGAAAAACTCAGTGGAAGGCCTCATCAACAGATCAGGTGGATTAAGTGGAAGAGAAAGTTTCAGAGTCTACAGACAGGGTATTAGAATTGGACCACTTAGTCAAAGAAAACATTTTTTTTTTTTTATAAATAGTGCATAGAAAGAAAACGAACTCAAGTTAAAGGTACAGAAAATATTTTCAACAAAATCATAATTCCCCAAAGTACAGAACACTAAATGCACAGAACAAAGGATATTGCAAGCTGCAAGAAAGAAAGACCAAATCACATATAAAGATAAGATAATCAGAATAACAGCTGAGTTTTTTTTCCAATTGAGTCTTTATAAGACAGAAGACATTGGGCTGATGTTCTACAAGTTTTCTGAAAAAAAAAAAAAAAACAAAAACAAAAACAAAAAACTACAGGTGCCCTCTTAGGCTTTTATACCCAGCAAAACTACCCATCATCCTCAAAAGAAAAAGAAAACTTCTATAATAAAAGCAGGTTAAAAAATTTATGACTACCTCTGCCAGCCCTGCAGAAGTGTTTATGAACCCCAAAAGATCCCCAAGGAGCCATTTCCAATGTAACCACATTAGTCTCGATTACAAACTTGAGTTTGTGCTCACTCACTGCCAACCCACAGGATGATTTGGTGAAGCAGCCCCAAACTCTTATTGGGAATAAGGTTTTACAGGAAGTGGAAGTAAGTGAGGGGGTGTCCATCCTGGCAAGCATTTAACTAGATGACTTTTGTAAGCCAACAGGTGGGTGCTAAGAAGCAAGATCATATACAATCACAAATGGTCTGAAAGTATATCTGAAACAATCAAACTAATCTTTGATTAACTGTTGCTAGGAAGTAGCTAGAGATAACTCTGGTCAAGAACAAGCCATTGAGGTCCTTGCTGGTACTTGGGTGCAGCTTGGGTTCAGTGTGAACCAAGATCTCAGGCATTTTTCTTCCTTTCTTCCTTTCTTTCCCTTCCTTCCTCCCTTCCTCCCTTCCTTCCTCCCTTCCTTCCTTCCTTCCTTCCTTTCTTCCTTTCTTTCTTCCTTTCTTCCTTTCTTCCTTCCTTTCTTTTTTCTTTTAAGATGGAGGCTGGTTCCAAGATGGAATAGGTCTGGCCTCTTAACTGTACATCTCTCAATAATGATCCTGAAAAGCAGTGGCCTCCAATTTTCAAACAAACAAAACAAAAATCACAGACTAGCATACTGAATTAAAAAAAAAAAAAAAAAAGCTCCTGGGCTGGAGAGACAGCTCTTCCAGAGGACCCAGGTATGGTTAGCAGCACCTGGATGGGCAGCTTATAACTGCCTACAATTCCCCCTAGGATATCTGAGGACATCTGCACTTACATCTCTCCAGCCCAGGAGCCTGTTTTTTTGTTTTCTTTTGTTTTGTTTTAAATTCAGCATGCTAGCCTGTGATTTTTGTTTTGTTTGGTTGAAAATTGGAGGCCACTGATGTTCAGGATCATCACGTCAACACAGACACACACACAGCATTACACGAATAAATGGGACCTTATGAAATTAGAAACCTTCTTTACAGTAAACACCACCATCATTCAAGGGAAGAGGTAGCCTACAAATGGGGGTGGGGGAGAGACCCTTTACTGGCTATATATCTGACAAAGGGTTATGATCTAGACTCAAGAAAAAAAGAAAAACCTGAACACCAAAAACACAACTCAATTAAACAATTCAAACAGGGGCACAGAGGGGCTGGAGAGATGGCTCAGTGGCTAAGAGCACTGGCTGCTCTACCAGAGGTCTTGAGTTCAATTCCCAGCAACCACATGGTAGCTCACAACCATCTGTAATGAGATCCAATGCCCCCTTCTGGTGTGTCTGAAGACAGCTACAGTATACTTATATACATGCAATAAATAAATCTTTTTAAAAAATAAGAAAGTACCCAAGGAGCTAAAGGGATCTGCAACCCTATAGGTGGAACAACATTATGAACTAACCAGTACCCCGGAGCTCTTGACTCTAGCTGCATATGTATCAAAAGATGGCCTAGTCGGCCATCACTGGAAAGAGAGGCCCATTGGACACACAAACTTTATATGCCCCAGTACAGGGGAACGCCAGGGCCAAAAAGGGGGAGTGGGTGGGTAGGGGAGTGGGGGTGGGTGGGTATGGGGGACTTTTGGTATAGCATTGGAAATGTAAATGAGCTAAATACCTAATAAAAAATGGAAAAAAAAAAAGAAAAAAATGGGGCATAAAACTCTACAGAGAGGTCTCAAAAAAATGAAATGCAAATCACTAAAACCATTTTTTAAAAAATGTTCCATATCCTTTCCCATCAGAAAATGCAAATTAAAACTAGTTAGAGATTTCATCTTTGTTGTGGGATATTTGATCACGTTGTAAACCCTGAGACTGTGAACTGTAAGAATGTTTCTAGTTGTGGCTCAGCCTTTGATACTAGAGCTCTTTGTTTACTGTAAACAAGTAGTTATAGTAAGGCTCAGCCTTAGCACACACCTTTAATCCTAGAGCTAAAGAAAGTCAACCCTAGGTCAGGAGGTGGAGCAAGTCACCAGCTGACAACAAGGAGTGAATGGAAGTAAAGGGGTGGGGAGGTCTTTGAGTTGAAGGGATTTAAGACAGTATAGAGAAGGCGAAAGCTTTTTCCTCCTGGAATGTTTGCTGGAAAGTCAGCTAGGTGCTTTCTCTGCCTCTCTGAGCTAGCAAGCTTTCACCATAGGATCTGGCTCCTCGGTCTTCATAAAACAATACATCTTACTCCGTCAGGATCTTTAAAAATCAATAAGCCATGCTGGAGTGTGGTAGAGCACACTGTTACTGCCAATACTTGAGAGGCTGAGACAGGTAAATTTCTGAGAGCTTAAGGCCAACTTGATCTACATGTCAAGTTCCAGCCCAGCCAGGAGAAAGAGGGAATTCCCAGTCACTGTTGGTGAGGACATAAAAACAGCAGAGCCACTATGGAAATCAATCTGGGGGTTCCTCAAAAAACTAGAAAGAGCAAATGTAGCACCCATAAATACCTCTGCTGGGCACATCTCCAAAGGACTCTATCCTACCACAGAGATCTCTGATCACCCATGGTCACCGCTGCTCTGTACACAACAGCCAGGCAGTGGAAACAGCCCAGATGCCCATCCACTGGGGAACAGAAAATGGAAACGTGGTCCATGTATACAATGGAATATTATTCATCTGTTAAGAAAAATGAAATGATTGTTTGTAGGCAAGTGGATGGAGCTGGAAATAATCACTCTGAGCGACACCCAGATCCAGGAAGATAAAGGCCATGTGTTGTTGTGGGTTGCCCTGGTATTGTTTGTATTCTGACCTTCTGCTTTCTCGAGAGCGGCTGCCCCCTGTAAAGGCAGGAGCCTGTGATTGGGCAGTGGAAGGGAAAGGTGGGGCTTGAGGTTTTAGAGAGTGGGGGAAGAGAGGGCAGGAGGCAGATGGAGGAAGAGGAGGTGAAAGGAAGATGGAGCAGAACCATGTAACCCGGAGAAGCTGCAAGTAGCAAGGGATCTCATGGTTGGGAATAGAGCAGTGTAGTGGTAAATCTGCCCAGTCTAGGGGTGCAGCTTATAAATATTGTAACTGAGCTGTGTGGTTTTGCACAGACTTATTGGGGTTGGAGATTTACTGTAACTGTGTTCTCTCTCATATGTGGATGCTAATTTTCTATAGAAGTGTGCATTTAAATTAGAGTACCCTGAAAAATTAGGAACCTTGTAAGGGGTTATGGGGATTTCGAGGAAAGGAAGATAGAATGTAGGTGATATGTAGGGGGAAAGGGTAACGGGAGATGAAGGGTTAAGTGGATGGGGATGAGAGGGCAGATAGAAGAGAGAACTAGAAGAGAGAACATGGGAGGGACAACTAACATGATAGAGCTATGTGGAGACCTACAACTGTAAAAGCGTCCTAAAATATATACATATATAAAAAGTTTAACTGGAGTTAGTCTATAGTAGTAACAGGCATCAAATAAATCCAATTGTTAAGTAGGGGTTGCCACTTGCTGAGTAGTTGGTCAGTGGGGCCCTATAGGTCCCTCAAGTATTACAAATTGTCAACATACTTGGTTACTCTCTAAAACCCAATAGCAAGACCCTATAACACAGTTGAACCATAGAGCACAGAGAAATGAGGACGACGGTACCAACCTTCATCCCTACTCACTTTCATGGTGTTGCAAAGCGCTGTGCACACTCTTGGTAGAGAAGAGCAATCACTTGTCTGACCCATGTCTTACCAGCCACGAAGCCTTTAGTTACAACAGCGACTGGCCTGACAAGATAAGTCCGCTGTTACGATAATGGCTTCAATGTTATGGAAGTAACCAATTACTTTATGATTGGATTTAGGTCCACTCCACAAGACAGGACTTAACTGAGCCAAGAACTTATGACTGGCTAAGCCTTAGGCTCTAGGGGAAAGTCTGTTAGCATTGTTCTGCTAAGTGGACATAAACTGCCGTCTAAGCACTTAGCTTTATACTATACTCAAAGAGTATCTCTGAACCTTATCCAGAGATGCTTCTTCTTGTAGTAGCTGGTGATGATTACAGAGACCACAACTGGTCAGCATATAGAGAATAAGAAATGGTAATGTAAATGAGGAAAATACCTAATTAAAAAAAAAGAGAAAAAAAAAAACAAGAAATGGTAGTGTTTAACTCTAAAAGGGACATGTGTATCACACACACACACATACACAAACACACACACCACTACCACCACCACCACCACCACATTGTCATTGTGGAAGAGCAGGCAGTAAGAAAAGATTATAAGAGCCAGAGGCAGTGGGTGCCTACAGCGAAAGTGTCCTCTGGACCTGAACTCATAGCAGCTGTGCCTACATGCACAAGGCCTACACAAGAATAAACCAGCTAAAATTCTAGCATGGATGGAGGGGGTCATGAAGTCAAACCCCTAGTGAGGCACTATTGACAATGGAAGGGTGCATCTTCATGGATGTTCCAGTACCCTGGTCTACAGAGGGAGTTCCAGGCCAGCCCTCAGAAGAAAGAAACAAAGGAGAAAGAAAGAAAAGGAGAAGGAAAAAAATCTTAAAGGAAAAGTTTTTTTCTTCCCTCCACAATTCTTGTCAAAATAACCCTCTCACTGTGTATAGATGGGGGGTTTGGAAGCAGCATCTAATCCATGCACGCACTGGCAGAACCCCTCACTGTGTGTAGATGTGGGGCTATGGGGGGCAGGGGCGTCCAATCCATGCACGCACTGGCAGCAATAAGTGGACTCAGTGTGTTTAAAAACAGAACACATGAATTTGAGAGGGAAAAGTGAGGCAATGGGGGAAGAACTGGAGAGAGAAAGAGCATGGGGGTAGACATTATCAAAACGTTTGTATTATATGCATGGATAAAATTCTCAAACAACTAAAAATGTGTATATTCTCGAATAAATAAAACTAGGTGCAATATGATAATCATGAAATATAAATGTCCAGGAAAAGAAAATAATTTTCATAACATTACCATCAAATGTTCATTTCCATGACAAGCCCATCTGAAGACTGTGCTAGTGGGAGAACACATTAGCTCGACCCTTTGGTTAAGCTGTTTGGCAATCCTCTATCAAGAGCCTGAACAATGGTCATCGCCTTGGCCAAATGATCACGTGCCTAGGAATCTCGCCACTGGAACCGCAGTCATGCTGAATGATGGCAGACTTCCTATGAAACATTGGTAATATGTCAAAACAGTGATAGATTACCTAACAACAGGTTTGTCCCTGTTAGATCCCCACCACTAAGTAACATGGGACTGCAAACAGAAATGTGGCCAAAGGTCTACGAGGTGTTCATTGTAATGTTTTTATGACAGAGTGAATAAAAGCCAAATGCCCAGCAGAAGGAAAAACTGGTGTTATATGCAAGTGATAAAAAAAATAAAAGTGAAGATTAACACTATGCTTTGTCCTGAATGTCATCTGGAAGATTTACATGGCCTCTCAGAGTGCCTAGCACCACAGCATAGCCAACAGGTGACTTGCGCTCCTGTAGAATGGTTTCAATTCCCAAAGAAAATAAGCCTGTCCTGGGGGTGGAAATCCCAGTCCTCAGTCCACAGTCTTTCCAAGTCTAAGGGACTCCCTGAAGTTCTGACCTGAGTGCAGCCTCAGGGCCCCCTACCCTCCCTACCCACACATAGCAAGGCTGTGTTCTGGACAAGAATTGTAGGGAGGGTGGACATAAATTGTATTTTGGAGGGTTTTTTTTTCTTCTTTTTCTGGAGACAGGGTCTCACTGTGTAGCAGTAAAAGTGGGTTACAGCAATGTTCCTATAATCTAAGCACCATGGAGGCAGAGACTGGAATCCCCAGGGCTGGCAGATTAGTCAGCTTCAGGGCCATGGAGAGACGCAGACTCAAAAAATAAAGTGGAAAGTAATCGGGAAAGATGCTCAACATTGACCTCTAGCCTACACACACACACACACACACACACACACACACACACACACACACACACACACACACAGCAGAGGAAGCTCTGAGTCTGTGATATCCTTGAGTAAATGTGTGTTGTTGACATGGACAGGGCCATGTCAAGGACCCCAGAGCCTCAGACTCGTGGAAAAATAGGAAAGCTTTCCTCTCCCAACCACCAGGGTGAATGAAGCTCAAAGGGAAATGGCAAAGTCTTCCTCTGGTCCACATGTGGATGTTGATAATGAAAGTCGAAAATGTCTACCACAGGGGGCTGGTGAGACTGCTCTTCCCAAGGTCCTGAGTTCAAATTCCAACAACCACCCATAATGAGATCCGATGCCTTCTTCTGGTGACTCTGAAGACAGCTACAGTGTATAGTTACATATAATAATAATAAAGTTTGGGCTGGAGCGAGCTAGAATTGAGTAAGTGGAGTTGACTGGAGCAAGCAGAGGTCCTAAATTCAATTCCCAACAACCGCATGAAGGCTCACAACCATCTGTATAGCTACAGTATACTCATATACATGAAACAAACAAACAAATAAGTAAATCTAAAACAAAATAAGATATTCTCTCTACAACTCCCTTTTAAAAAAGAAAATAAAATGTCTACCATAGACCTCACACTGGTATTTATGTCGATTCAGCTATATACCATAAACTCTGCCTCCCTGTTTATCTGCCAAATGTATATAATAAAAATGCTGTGAGTCCTGGAGGCTACAGTGTTACGGATAATATTTAAAAAATATAACAGTCGCCGGGTGTGGTGGCGCATGCCTTTAATCCCAGCACTCAGGAGGCAGAGGCAGAGGCAGGCGGATTTCTGGGTTCGAGGCCAGCCTGGTCTACAAAGTGAGTTCCAGGACAGCCAGGACTATACAGAGAAACCCTGTCTCGAAAAACCAAAAAAAAAAAAAAAAAAAAAAAAAAACAACAACAACAACAACAAAAACCAAACAAAAGAAACAGTCATTGGGCGTGGTGGCACACGCCTTTAATCCCAGCACTCGGGAGGCAGAGACAGGAGGATTTCTGAGTTCGAGGCCAGCCTGGTCTACAAAGTGAGTTACAGGACAGCCAGGGCTATACAGAGAAACCCTGTCACAAAAAACAAACAAATAAACAAACAAACAAACAAAAAATACAGTCATGTTTCTACACTTGTGCCTCTGCTCTGGCAGCCTGGCTAGCCATGCACTGGTGGGTAATGGCCTACCTATTTTTATCTCATGGAGACTCTCTGGCCCAGAACTCCCAAAAACGTCTCCACCCAGCTCGCTAAGTTCCCACTGATGGGTCGTTACCACACCAGTCCCATGCTTCAGATCTCCCACGGCCTTTGTGGTGCAACTCAGGGAAACTCATGCTTTGCCACAGTATTTTTCTCTCTGGAACCCAGAGAAGCCACTGCATGAAGGAAAACACAATACAATGTTAGTTCAGAAACTAGGGTAACTCAATTGCTGGGCGCAGCAACTAAAATCCTAACTTGTAAGCCTTATTAAATCTAAACCTTCCCGTAGCAAATCATGATGGATCTGCCACTGAAACAGGGAAGCACTCATAGCTACATCTTGTTCTCACGCTATCCCCCTCTAAAAAGACCTAACTCTCTCCTGCTTCCTCTCTTCCTCCATCCAACCCAGAAGCCCCTCCTACCTGCTCAGTGATTGGCTCCTTTATTCATTAGGGCATTGGTTCACAGTAAGTCATGTGACTCACTCCATGTCCTCAACCCATCCCAGGAGAGCAGAATTAGCATCAAAATACCAACAGCACCAGGCTCATCCACAACACTACAGTCTTTCCATCAGAGAGGCAACTTCACCCCAGCTCTTCTATGCATGTCTTTCTCTTCATCCCCTCACTGCCCTCAGTCAGGTCAAGTTCCTCTGGGAAGCCAAGCAAGGACACAACAAGAAGTAATACCTGAATAATAAGCCAACTGGGCACCAAAATGTGGACACTGGCTACTGGAAATCTAGATAGATAGATAGATAGATAGATAGATAGATAGATAGATAGATAGATAGATAGATACTATATTTATATATTAATATATTATTGTATATTGTTTATTTATAAAATATATAATTTATTATTTTTATTTCATGTGCATTGGTGTTTCCCCTGCATGCATGTCTATGTGAGGGTGTCAGATCCCCTGTAATTGGAGTTACAGGCAATTGTGAACTGTCATGTGGGACCTGGTTCTTCTGGAATAGCAGACAGTGCACTCAGTCTCTGAGTCATCTTACCCACCCCGATACTAGGAATCTTAGATGTCAGACAAGGGAATGAATGCTCCCGAGAGAATCATCCTGATACAGGTAAAAGAAAAAGTAAGGCAGGGAATAAATAAAACCGTGAAGAAAGACAGAGATAAAGGGGTGCAATTCTAAGCATAGGCTAAAAAACATTTGAACAAGTAGACTCCAGGGAGAGGCAGCTGAACTCTAGAAAAGGACAGTTATGAGTTAAGATTTTGGGAAGAAGTAAAATCTAGAGAGGCAGTTGTACATTAGTACATTGAGAGGATTTTGTAAACTTCAGAATTACAATGTAGGTGTTGCAGCTCTATTGGTCCCTGGCAATGTTTAGGAGGCATGCCCAGGGAAAGGGGCAGTGCCAGCTCCTTGCCAGCAGGTCCAGGTGAGAGGACAGAGGTCCCAGTCCCACTAGGGTTTTTCCAGGGCTGATATCCCATCAGGGTCTCTCCAGGGCTGACACTGAGCCAGGAGTCTTGTCAAAACAGGAACTCAACTCTATGGCATCAGCCTCTCACTTATATAAGTTTGGAACATGGGGCTGGCGAGATGGCTCAGCTATTAAGAGCATTGACTGCTCTTCTGAAGGTCCTGAGTTCAAATACTAGCAACCACATAATGGCTCACAAACACCCGTAATGAGACCTGATGCCCTCTTTAGGTGTGTCTGAAGACAGCTACAGTGTATTTAATGTATAATAATAGATAAAATCTTTTTAAAAATATAAGTTCAGAACATAGAGACGGGGATTTTTGGTGGGGTAAGATAACATAGGAGGTGGGGAAGGGTGATGGAGGGTATGGAGTGACTGACAGGGCCAATGGCAAAGCTCCATATCAGCAAAACGGTGGGGCAGAGGCAGAAACAAACAGGTCTTGCTGAGTCACTCTGATAAGGAAGTGACTGACACAGGTCTCAAAACTCGAGCCAGGCTTGGGTTTGTCTTCAAGGCCCAAACCAGGGCCAAAATGGGGCTCAACAGGGCAGGAGATTTGGCTGCATGAAGAATAAATAAATAATAGAAAAGCCTTTGAGGGACTGGATATACAACAGAAGGACCCAAGCATGTTCCCATTTTTGCTTTTGCTTTAGTTTCTTTGATGTTACATTTGTACACACACACACACACACACACACACACACACACACACACACACAGCGCACAGATGATGCAGCCTGTGAGGTGGACCTCATCCTGGACCCTGGGAGCCAGGGAAGTGCAGCAGTGTTTGTTTCTCACCACCATGGCTATGGGGGTCTGGTTTGTCTGCACTGGGGAACGCTACAGTCAGTCACTGCATCACACCTGGGATGGAGAAGACAGGCAAAAGCTGCAGAGCCGTGCTTACATAGACAGAGGAGTCACATAACCAAGGCGGGTTAGTCTTGGTAGCTTTAAATGCTTTGTGTCTAGTAATTGCATCCATCCATGCAGGTAAGACCTGTAGAGGGGTTGGGCCAATGCGTTTTCATACAGTGGCTTGGCCACTTACCTACTTATTTACATCAGTGAGTTATTCTATATGGGGGTGGGGGGTTACTGCTGTAATCTTCTGCAGTCTCAGTGAACTCCATCCAACTATTTGGGGTGGGCTACAGTGATGCAATTTAGATGGGATAACTGGGAAATAATGGGGCCTACCTGCAGATGCTTGTGCCCATAATAATAATGTGGCCCAATTATGTCCCCATATCCTAAGAAAGATACTGCTACCACTGGATCTTTAATGGACTCCCAGGCTGCCGTCTCTTTACCTTTGGTTTCTGTTGGGCACAGTGGCTGCTGTGGCCTTCTTCTTTATGGCCTAGTATCCAGCGCTGCAGGGAACCACTTCCAGACTGAGTGTGAAGATTCATCCTGAGCGTCCACAAAATAAGAGAGGGGAGATATGAGGAGCAGAGGGAGCACTGAGTGAATGAAGTCCCGAGTGAATGTGTCAGGACCCCAAAGTCCTAGACCCGTCACCCCAGGGTGAAGTTCAGATCAAAATGGCAAAGGCTTTCTCTAGTCCATGTGTGAAAATGTCAACAGTATGTACAGAAAGTGTCCACCACAGCTTTTGCTCCTTGCCTCCATATTCAGAGCCTGAAAACTGCTCCCCACAGAGATGGTTCCTATTGTGATTGGCTAAAAACTATTGTTTTGATCTGTTATGTCCAAGTCGTAGGGACCCCAAAGATTACCAAGGAGCCAGTTCCAATGCAATCACATAAGACTCTATTATGAGCTCATGAGCAAGGTCTCTCACCATCCCTGTAGCATTGAGTCTAAATGAAAGCCCTGAGTCTACGGGTGCAAGTTATTTATTATAGTTACAGCAAGCTTGGGAAATTTCTATATGGGTCATCAAGTTAGTATTTTAAAAACTGCATCTCTGGTGTAATCTGCAGGAAATGAACTACAGGAGCAAAACCACCTGACAAACAGAATGGCCAAGTTATCTATTCTCTGCAGGATGTCTTCAGGTATCTCGATGTACCTTGACCCTGCTATTGTAGCCTGACTGGCTGTTGCTAGAATGGGGGGTTGCTATGGGATGTTTACTCAAGTGGACTTTGTGGTTTTCTTCCTGGACTTGGAGTTTAGCCCCTGGTCACACACAAAATGGAGTTTCTTCAAAAACAGGGTTGATTGGGTTTTACAGATCCATACCATAACTCCACCTTCTTGTTCAGCTATATGCAGTAACTCTGCCTCTCTGTTCAACTATATATAATGAAATGCTGAGCCTCTGGGGTACTGAGGCATCTCCATCAAAAAGCCAGTCCACCTGACTAAAGCTTTTCTATGTGTCTGCATGGTTCTTTATTTTCTGACCTTCCCAGTTAGGTCTAGTCCCCACCCCCATGAGTCAAGAGCTGTCTGTGCAAGGATGTGGAACACACAAACCCTCTAAGGCTCAAGGAGTCTTTGATATTCTGTGTACACATGGTGTGAGCTTTGAAGAACCGTGTTTTGGCACAGTGGTTCTCAACCTTCCTAACACCAAAACCCTTTCATACAGTTCCTCAAGTTGTGGTATCCCCCAACCATAAAATTATCTTATTGCTACTTCATAACTGTAATTTTGCCACTGTTATGAATCGTGATGTAAACATCTGATATGTAGAATATCTGATATGAGAGCTCCAAAGGGTTCCTGCTCCACACATTGAGAACTACTGATTTAGCCTGAGGCTGCATCCTTGGAGACTATTCACTGGTCTCAAGTTCCTGCTCCCACAGCTCTTGTTTCTCAGAAATGAGGTCATAGTTCTTGTTTGTTTATTCGTTTTGAGATAGGTTCTATGTAGCTCTGGTTGGCCTAGAACTCACAGAGATATACCTGTTTCTGCCTGCTGGGCTAAAAGCAGGCACTGTTCTACCCAGCAGGCTCCGTGGTTCTTTAATCAGCTGTACACTGTCCTGTATACCACAAGTGGTTTATAAATTATTAAATACAATACTGTTTAGTTTTTCATGGCTGAAAATATCTTCTACTGTGGTCCAACAACCTCACACTGGATGGGAATTTAAACACAAAGCATGTTTTTTCTGTGTCCTATCTTCTACCCTTTAAAATAACATGAACATGCAAGGTTCTGTGCTTACAGATGCCAGAAGTTGACATCACATGTATTTTTCTGTCATTCTCTAAGTCAACTTTTTGTTTGGTTTGTTTTGAGACAGGGTTTCTCAGTATAGCTTTGGCTGACCTGGAATTCACTCTGTAGACCAGGATGGCCTCTAACTCACAGAAATCTGCCTGTCTCTGCCTCCCAAGTGTTGGGATTAAAGGTGTATACCCACCATAGACTGGCTTCTACCTTAACGTTTTGAGACAAGGTCTCTCACTGAACTTGAATCTCACCAATTCAGCTAGACAGAATGATCTTCAAGCTCCAGGGATTCTCCTGTCTCTGCACTTCAGTCATGAGCACACACCACTATGCCTGGCTTTTCACATGGGTGCTGGAGCTCTGAAATCAGGCCCTATTGTTTGCATACCAAGCATCTTACTGAATGAGTTTTCTTCCCAGTTTCAGTCACCTTTTAAAATAAATACTTATTTTTAGTTGTGTGCACATATGAGTGCAGCTGTATGTCTACATGAATACGTGTACCCTTGGTGACCAGAATTACCAGGTTACACCTGAAGCTGGATTTACAGGGAGCTGTGAGCCAATTTACATAGGCACTGAGAACAAAACCCAGGTCCTCTACAATAGCAGTACATTCTTTTTCTTTTTCTTTTTCCTTTTCTTTTTCTCTTTTTCTTTTTCTTCTTCTTTTTTTTTAAATGGTTTTTTGAGACAGGGTTTCTCTGTATAGCTCTGGCTGTCCTGGAACTCACTCTATAGACCAGGCTGGCCTCGAACTCAGAAATCCACCTGTCTCTGCCTCCCAGGTGCTGGGATTAAAGGTGTATGCTACCACTGCCTGGCAGCAGTAAATACTTTTAATGGCAGCGCTATCTGTCTACCTGCAACTACCTTTTAAAAAACTCTAATACTGCCAGGTAGTGGTAGTGTATGGCTTTAATCCCAGCACTCAGAAGGAAGAGACAGGCAGATGTCTGCAGAGTGAGTTCTAGGACATCTAGGGCTGCTACTGCCAAGGACCAGCCTTGGTTGGATAGGGATTCTGAGAGAAGAGGTGTCTGGGAGTAGCAAAACAAATGACTGGAAATCAAATCATGGTCCAGCTGATGGTCTATGTTCTGCTAGAGACAACTTTCTCTTGCTATTTAAAAACTCTCTGCATATCTCATCTTTTACAGATCAAAATCCCATTTTTTAATTTACACATCAGTTCAGTTATTATCCCAGGTTCCCTTTTGATTATCTCTCAAATCAGCATCCCTTGAGCAAAGCTCCTTGATTCTTAGAAAGAGTCAGCAAGCACAGACAATAAGCTAGCTGGGTGGGACCTTGCCCTGAAATTACCATTCCTGCCATGCCCAAGTCTAGATCTAAACTCCCTCAGTCCCAGGCTGACCATGAGCTCAGGAATCTCACTGTCTTCATAAGCATAAACAGAAAAACTTAGCTGGGTGAGATCTTACCCTGTGATCACCATTCCCCAAATCTCTGTATCTCCTTCCTTTGTATCTTTCTGACAAGCTGACTCATAGTGAAGCTTCCTCTGTTCCTTTGGATCTGTGAAGCTCTTCATACTATTCATTTTGCGTTCTTATATTTTACAAAGTTGAGAAATTATATATTTCCGAACTCATGTATCCCACAGCCTGAAGGGCTGTCCTGAAGGTCACAGAATTCTATCATTTTGCTGAGACACAGACACATCTTTGCTTCCCAGACTCTGATTATCATGGAGTCATTAGCCTTGGCAGAGAAGACATTCCTTGAAGGAGGAATGTGAAAATATGTACACTATTATAATGAGGGACTCTAAGGGCTTTTTCCAGTCTCATACCCTCCTTACAGCTTCCTACTGCTGCCTGGGGTCAAAGCTGGGGCAAATTCCATTCTCCACCCACAGGACCATTCTTTCTTTTTCTAAGATTTATTTATTTATTATATGTAAGTGCACTGTAGCTGTCTTCAGACACACCAGAAAAGGGCATCTGATCTCATTAAAGATGGTTGTGGGTCACCATGTGGTTACTGGGATTTGAACTCAGGACCTCTAGAAGAGTAGTCAGTGCTTTTAACCACTGAGCCATCTCTCCAGCCCCTACAGGAACATTCTTGAGTAAAAACTTCTCAGAATGTACTGACAATCACCTGACCCTCTGGAAAGTCCCAGGTAGAGTTCAAATGCATGCCATGCTTGCTAGTCAAAAGATTTAAAGGTCAATATGCTTAACCAATAAGTTTGAACTATAACCATGCTGATGTAATCTGTGCCACTAAAAAGTATAAAAACTGCTTGTAATAGCCATTCGGGGTCGCCTTCTAGTCACTCACCTTGAGGAACTAATTGAAGGTTGACCCCTAAGTGCCAGAAAATAAATCTCTTGCTTTTGCATCGATCTGAGTCTTGGTGCCTTACTCAGTGGTGTCTTGAAGTACCACTGAGTGAGGGTCAGGGTCTTACAATACAAACAAGCCTTATGCCCACAGCAGCCATCAACATTTATGGAGGCCCATGCCCTGCTGGCTCTGTTTCAGGAACTGGAAACATGTCATGTCATCCCTTACACATACCATGCTACACAGAGAAATCCTGTCTCAAAAACAAAAACAAAAACAAAACAAAACAAAACCCCTCTAATACAAAGCTATAGTCAAGGAAAACCTGCTAAATAAAACTACCAGGAAGCAAATTAATAGGAGACAAAGTGAAACAAATATTTCAGTCAAAGTGATTAAAATAAGATGTAAACAAATATCCTGAATGAGACATCCCAAGGATTCATTAATATTTAACAAAAGAACCTCTCCACTCAGCCAAATCTTCCACAACTTTTTCTGCAGTGTCTAGCCTAGTAAGTCTGCCTAACCCTCCCCAACTCACCAGATCTTATCCAGGTCCCATATCCAGTGCTCTAGCCTAGTCTGCAAGGACCTGCCCTGTCTACCTCCTCCCAACCCATAGGATCATTCTGAGCAATGGCCAACCTCTCCATCCAGGCAGGTCTACCCCCACATGCCCCATGCTGAGCTAGGACTCACATCCTGCACACCAGCCTGTTTCATCTGTTACCTGACTTCATTACAATCAGGCCACTTTCAACCTTTTGCCCAACCCACCCACATATCCTTTTGTCCCAGCCCGCTCTGTCTGTATCAGACAAAGAACTAACAATAGCAGCCCACATGCCCACATCTCATGGCAAATATACAACAACATGGAAGATCAGACAAGTATTTCCTCTCCAAAACCTACTAGCCCTATAGAAACGTTTACCGATGAGAATTACTTAGATGAACCCCATAAAATTTAAAAGAATAATCATAAACTTCATCAAAGTATTCAAGGAATTTAAAGAAGATGAAAAAAATCAAAACAGGCCAATGAAACTAAAGATAACTTGAGGACAACTACCAGACCAATGTCCAAGGGAAAAAAACACACACAGAGGCTAGAAGGATGGCTCAGAAGTTAAGAGCACTTGCTCTTTCAAAGGACCTGTGTTCAATTCTCAGCACTCACATTATAGCTCACAATAATCTTTCCTGATGCAGAGAACCCAACACACTCTTCTGACATCAGAGGGCACCAGGCAGACATATAAATGCTGTAAAAACACTCATGAAATAAATAAAAAATTTAAAACAAAAACAAACAAATAAAAAAAAACACAAACAGGTTCTACCCAGCAGCTGACTCAGACAGATACAGACACCCATGATGGAGTTTGGGGACTCTTATGAAAGTATAGGGGGAAGGATTGTGGGTCTGAAGGGGATAGGAACTTCACAGGAAGTCCAATAGGGTCAATTAACCCTAGACCTTTGGGACTCTGAAAGTCCAAACCACCAACCAAAGAACATACACGGGCTGGACCTAGGCCTCCCTGCACATATGTAGCAGATATGCAGCTTGGTCTTCATGTGGGTCCTAAACAACTAGAAGGCAGGGGCTGTAGGTATAAATTGTTTGCAACGTATTTTAACAAATGTTTATCCTCTCCTCTTGCCCACCACCCTATAGAGGTAGTAGAAGTGAAAAGGATATGGGGGAGGTGGACCTGTTTAACAATAGTTCTTTGGGGGCAAGCTCAACCTTCTTTGTCAGCAGTTCAGTCCAGTAGCAAACACAAAATACAAATCAGCAGCTGCAGTCCTGTCCTCTTGGCAGACACCACACACAAACCAGCAGCTATAGTTCAATCCTGAAGAAACCGGCCCAAGGCTGCTGAAGCAGCAAGAATCCTGGGAAACCTCATGAGCAGTTCTTTGGTGAGTTTCTCTCAATGGCAGCATTACCACAAGTGGAGCTCAACAACACTATGTAAGGCAAACCTACCTGCATGTAGTTAAAGAATAATAGTGAATCGAGGCAAATCGATGACCCAGCTCCCACTGTCGGTGGGGTCACATTTATACTCCTTCCTCATGAGTTCTTTCACCTGTCTGCTATAGCAAAACATCCTTTCACCTTTGTCTGCTTCAGGAAAATATTATTTCACTGGTTTGCTTTAGCATGATGTCCTTTCACCTGTGTTCCCCAGCAAGACATCATTTGACATAACTGACTTTCCAAAGAAACCAGAAGTTTTCACTTCAAGAGGCTATCCCAAAAACTGTTGCCTGTACATTGGATCTGTTCTACTAGCTTGGCTACCTTGTCTGGCCTCAGTGGGAGAGAAAGCACCTAGACCCAGCAGAGACTTGAAGTGCTAAGATGAAGGGCAGGGAATACCCAGGGAGGAGTCCCACTTGCTCAGAGGAGAAGGGGAAGGGAAATAGGAGGATTGTGGGAGGGGGTGACCAGGAGGGGGACAGTGAGTGGAATGTAAAGTGAATAAGTAAAAATATAAAATTAAATTAAAAAAAAAAGAAAAAGAAATCTCAAGCATAAGGCTGATGACAAACCTAAGAAATGACAAAGACGGCCCCAAAATTGAAAATGGAATTCAATAAAGAAATAAAAACATTGAAGAAAACTAAGCTTAAATTGGAATTGAAAAACTCATAGAAGCATGCATAGAAGCATACAGTAACCCTAAGACCACATAAAAAGACCAAACCTTCCAATTGTAGGCATAGATGAGGGGGAAGTATCAACAGCTGTACTGGCTGGTTTTGTGTCAGCTTGACACAGGCTGGAGTTATCACAGAGAAAGGAGCCTCCCTTGAGGAAATGCCTCCATGAGATCCAGCTGTAAGGCATTTTCTCAATTAGAGATCGAGGGTGGGAGGGTCCATTTTGCGCTGGTAATCTTGGGTTCTATAAGAAAGCAAGCTGAGCAAGCCAGGGGAAGCAAGCCAGTAAGTAACATCCCTCCACGGCCTCTGCATCAGCTCCTGCTTCCCGTTCCAGTTCTGACATCCTTTGGTGATGGACAGCAATGTGAAATAAACCCTTTTCTCCCTAACATGCTGCTGCTGCTGCTTCTTCCTTCTTCCTTCTTCTTCCTTCTCCTTCTTCCTTCTTCCTTCCTTCTTCCTTCTTCTTCTTCCTTCTTCCTTCTTCCTTCTTCCTCCTCCTCCTCCTTCTTCTTCCTTCTTCTTCTTCCTTCTTCCTCCTCCTCCTCCTCCTCCTCCTTCTTCTTCTTCTTCAGATATATTTATTTATTTCATGTATGTGAGTACACTATCGCTGTCTTCAGACGCACCAGAAGAGGGCATCAGTTCTCTTTACAGATGGTTGTGAGCCACCATGTGGTTGCTGGGAATTGAACTCAGGACCTCTGCAAGAGCAGTCAGTGCTCTTAACCACTGAGCTATCACTCTAGCCTCCCAACTTGCATCTTGGTCATGATGTCTTGTGCAGGAATAGAAACCCTGACTAAGACAATGGCATAGACCTGCTCTTCCACAGAATCATAGAAGAAAACTTTCTCAAGAAGGACAGAGAACAACATATAGACAAGACCAGAAGAGATAATCCTCATGGCACATCACAGCTAAAACACTAAGTATACAGAGAAACAAAAATGCATTGACAGCTGCAAGAGAAAAACCATAAATTGGGGGCTGGTGAGATGGCTCAGTGGGTAAGAGCACCCGACTACTCTTCCAAAGGTCCAGAGTTCAAATCCCAGCAACCACATGGTGGCTCACAACCATCCGTAATGAGATCTGACGCCCTCTTCTGGTGTGTCTGAAAACAGCTACAGTGTACTTACATATAATAAATAAATAAAATCTTTTAAAAGAAAAACCACAAATTGCATAAGAGGAAAACTCATCAGAATAAAGAGTTTGGTCCAAGAGACACCAAAAACATTACAGGCTATTGCTATTGCCCACATCAACGGCCAATAAAGAAATGACTCACAGAGCCAGGCAGTAGTGGTGCACACCTTTAATCCCAACACTAGGGAGACAAAGGAAAACAGATCTCTGAATTCAAGGCCAGCCTGGTATACAGAATGAGTTCCAAGACAGCCAGGACTACACAGAGAAACCTTGTCTCAAAAACAAACAAACAAAAACCCATAAATAAATAAACAAATAGACAAATAATAAACAGAAAAAGCTGTATCAAAACCCAAATATTATTATTAATGATATTAATATTAATAATAAATAGAAAGAAAAGAAAAATGTCTTACAGATTTGCCTACACATTCAGAGAGAGAGGGAGAGAGAGAGAGAGAGAGAGAGAGATATGTTATGCCTGTTCTCCAGTACTTGGAAGATGAAATCAAGTAGCTCAAGGTTACCATTAGCTACATAGTGAGTTCAAGGCCATCCTATGCTACCTGAGACACTGTCTCAAAAAAAAAAAAAAAAAAAAAAAAAGGATTCTATGAATTGTGAGGGCCATGGAGTAAAGCTGAGGCTTGTTACATCTGACAGGATTAGAGCTTTACAGACAACTACAAAAGACCATTGGTGATGGGATTAGTGAAATCCCTGGAATTTTAAGGGGTCATAGAGAGAAGCTGAAGCTTGGCATCATGAGAGATAGGGTCGAAGTCCCTGAAGAGATCCCAGAAGCAGCTATTGGAGAAGGAGCAGCCTCAGAAGAATGGAGCAGGATAACTGAGATTTCAGGACTGAGGAATGGCCATCAAGAACAGCAGCAGGGGCTGGGCGTAGTGATGCACACCTTTAATCCCAGCACTTGGGAGGCAGAGGCAGGCAGATTTCTGAGTTCAAGGCCAACCTGATCTACAAAGTGAGTTCCAGGACAGCCAGGGCTATACAGAGAAACCCTGTCTCAAAAAAAAAAAAAAAAAAGAACAACAGCAGGTATGGCATGAAACAGCAGCAAGTAGGAGCCTATAAGTTGTATATGCTGTCAATGGCAAAATCATACAAGAGGGGCTGCCAAAGCCCAGAACACCATGAGTGAGTCAGATGTTGGACACTGAGTGTTTTATGTTTTACACTGTGTACTTTCTAAAAATCTGATCATAGCCTCGAAGATATGGGCAGAGGGGAAAAGTTCCTGAATAGAACAGCAATGGCTTGTGTTGTAAGATCGAGAATCGACAAATGGGACCTCATATAATTGCAAAGCTTCTGTAAGGCAAAAGACACTGTCAATAAGACAAAAAGGCCACCAACAGATTGGGAAAGGATCTTTACCAATCCTAAATCAGATAGGGGACTAATATCCAATATATATAAAGAACTCAAGAAGGTGGACTCCAGAAAATCAAATAACCTCATTAAAAAATGGGGCTCAGAGCTAAACAAATAATTCTCACCTGAGGAATACTGAATGGCTGAGAAGCACCTGAAAAAATGTTCAGCATCCTTAATCATCAGGGAAATGAATGAACTTATAAAATTCCTAGGCAAATGGATGGACCTGGAAGGTATCATCCTGAGTGAGGTAACCCAATCACAAAAGAACTCACATGATATGTACTCACTGATAAGTGGATATTAGCCCAGAAACTTAGAATACCCAAGATACAAGATACAATTTGCAAAACGCATGAAACTCAAGAAGAATGAAGGCCAAAAAAGTGTGGACACTTTGCCCCTTCTTAGAATTGGGAACAAAACACCCATGGAAGGAGTTACAGAGACAAAGTTAGGAGCTGAGACAAAAGGATGGACCATCTAGAGACTGCCACACCCGGGGATCCATCCCATAATCAGACTCCAAATGCTGACACCATTGCATATGCCAGCAAGATTTTGCTGAAAGGACCCTGATTTAGCTGTCTCTTGTGAGACTATGCCAGTGCCTGGCAAACACAGAAGTGGATGCTCACAGTTAGCTATTGGATGGAACACAGGTCCCTCAATGGAGGAGCAAGAGAAAGTACCCAAGGAGCTAAAGGGGTCTGCAACCCTATAGGTGGAACAACATTATGAACTAACCAGTACCCCCGGAGCTCGTGTCTCTAGCTGCATATGTAGCAGAAGATGGCCTAGTGGGCCATCATTGGGAAGAGAGGCCCCTTGGTCTTGCAAACTTTATATGCCTCAGTACAGGCAAACACCAGGGCCAAGAAGTGGGAGTGGGTGGGTGGGGGAGGGTATGGGGGACTTTTGGAATAGCATTTGAAATGTAAATGAAGAAAATACCTAAAAAAAATACAGAAAAGATCTGATCATAATTTTATCCTGATTTTCCCTCTTACAACTGAAAGTATGTAACTTATTTTTTATTTCCTAGGAGCCCACAGATGAGAGGCTTCAGACTTTTAAGGTGTTGAATATTTTAAACAGACTGAAATTTTTAAATGTTTGATTTTTTTTTTTCAAGACAGGGCTTCCCTGTATAGCCCTGGCTGTCCTGGAACTCACTTTGTAGACCAGGCTGGCCTCAAACTCAGAAATTCAGCTGCCTCTGCCTCCCAAGTGCTGGGATTAAAGGCATGTACCACCATGCCCGGCAAATGTTTGAATTTTTAAAGACTGGGACTTTTAAAGTTTCACTGTGTTTTATATTGTGATTTTATCATGAGATATTGGGGACAAACAAGAAAAGAAAGGCTGTGGTTTAACAGTGGTGTGTGTGTGTGTGTGTGTGTGTGTGTGTTAAGCTCACGAAACTTTCTGTCAACTTTACACAATCTATGGGAAGAGAAAAGTTCGATTGAGAAAATGCCTCCATCAGATTGGCTGAGAGGCTAGTCTATTTAACAAGCATTTTATTGATAAATAATTGATTCTAGAGAGTTCAGGTCACCAAGGGTGTTTTCTAGAGAGTTCAGGTCACCAAGGGTGTTGTCATTTTGGGGCAGGTCTATAAGAAATTACATGGCTGAGGAAGCCATGAAGAGCAAGCCTGAAAGCATTGTTTTCCCCATGGGCTCTGCTTCAGGTCCTGCCTCCAGGTTCCTGCCTGGAGTTCCTGCCCTGGACCCTTTATGATGGACTATAGAGGTAAGGTGATAGAAACCCTTTTCTATACCTTGTGTTTGGTTACGGTGTTTATCACAGCCATAAAAAACAAACGAGAGGCTGGTGCATGATGGTACATGCCTTTAATCCCGGGACTCTAAAGTAGAGGCAGGCTGATCTCTATGAGTTCAAGGGTAGCCTGGTCTACACAGCCAGTCACAGGCTAGCCTGTCTTTAGAAAAAAAAGAAAAGAAAACTAAACTAGAACCAGTACTAAACTAAACTAAACTAAACCAGTACTAAACTAAACTAAACAAGTACTAAATTAAACTAGTACCATTACCAGAACACGTTAGCTGCACACTGAGTGCGGCTCTCCATTCTCCCCCGGATCATTGGCCATCTGCCCAGGAGGATAAAGGGAGCAGAGGCCATGCACAGGGTTTCAGTGGCCCATGAGTATGAATGATAATAATGACACACGGAGACCAGCTTCAGGGTGACAGATTAACTTTACTTGAGGTGAATCAAAGGCTATATAATTTTGGGGACAGGGTGGGTGGTGGAGGCCAGGAATATTCAGGGTGGGGGAAAGGCTGGTGGCTGAAAGTTCAAGCACTGAGATGTCTTATGGCGCGGCAAGGCATCCCAAGACTCTCTGGTGCCCGCTGGCATCAGGAGGAAGGAAGCTGAACCTGTAACTTTAACAAAGGCTATCTGACATTCCACAGGTATGGTGTCTGGGATCCCCCAGGTTGAGAAAAATAGCCTCCCTGACAAAGGGAGTCCACCATTTTGCACCAAAGTCAGGGCCTTCTGGTAAGGTCAAACTTTGACCTTAGCATCAGAACAACAATTGTCTTTAAACTTCCACGTGTACATTGTGGCATGGGTGTTCCTGAGTGTGTACACACACACACACACACACACACACACACACACACACATACACACACACACACACACACACACAAAGATTTAAATAGGTAAGTTAACTTAACAAGATATTATGGGCGGTAGATTAAAGTTGATATCAATACTGGCTCTGACCCTAGAGCCAGTTATAGAAATGAGAACTGTAGTATTTAGGAATGTTTTGTCCATTTTTTAAATAAAAATTATTTTTTTAAGGTTTATTTATTCATTTAATGTATCTGAGTACATTCTTTTTTTTTTTTTTTTTTTTTTTTTTTTTTTTTTTTTTTTTTTTGGTTTTTCGAGACAGGGTTTCTCTGTGTAGCCCTGGCTGTCCTGGAGCTCACTTTGTAGACCAGGCTGGCCTCGAACTCAGAAATCTGCCTGCCTCTGCCTCCCGAGTGCTAGGATTAAAGGCGTGCGCCACCACGCCCGGCCTGAGTACACTCTTGTTGTCTTCAGACACACCAGAAGATGGTTGTGAGCCACCATGTGGTTGCTGGGATTTGAACTCAGGACCTCTTGAAGAGCAGTCAGTGCTCATAAGGCTGAGCCATCTCTCCAGCACCCCCCCCTTAAAAAATTATTTTTGCTTAAGTTAGCCAATGTTTTCTTCCACATGTAACATAAGATTTGTTAATAGTAGCTGATTTCACATTTTAATATTTTTAAGAGATGTCAAGAAATGTGTAACTTGCCTTGAAAAGGAGTGACTGCACCCACAGGTAAAGGACGAGACGTGGCTCACTCTTTGGGAGTGAGGTTACTATGGTTTTATTTGAATTAATAAAATATGCATCATGTTTCAGAGGTAAGAATTTGTTTTTTTCTTTATTCAGAAGTCAATTAAGTAGGATTTTAAAAGGTATGGGTGAGGGCCAGGTTAGCTCCATTGTACATACTGGGTACATACTGTAGAAACCCTTTTTTTCCTGTGCAGTATGCTTCTTCCTTCCCCAATAGGCAGTCACATGTAGCCCAGGTTGGCCTAAAACTCACTGTATCCTGGGATAATAGTGATGGGGTGAGCTTTTAACTCTCAATCCCCCTCATCTTAGCCTCCCTTGGGGCACTGCTTTTCACACCCAGAAGGCTCCCTGTGTAGTTCTAGACCTGGAAAGGGAAGCGAGATGGATGCTACCATGTTTCTGCCTGAAGCCCAGTGTGTGTTTCCTGCTGCTGCATCTTTATATGTTTCCTGGGGTTCATAGGTGGCCTTGCCGATGTGAGACAGTCAGTCCTCCTTCAGCATCACCAAATCCTGGACCAGATGGTGTAGGGCTCTGCCAGGGATTGTCTTAGAACAGCAACAGAGTGCAGGTCATCCATTGTGGAAGTAGGTGAGAGACCAGCAGAAAGTAATGTTCCAGGAGGCAGACAGGTGTCCCACCAGGAGGTAGACAGGTAGGTGTCCCACCAGGAGGCAGACAGGTGTCCCACCAGGAGGGAGACAGGTGTCCCACCAGGAGGTAGACAGGTGTCCCACCAGGAGGCAGACAGATGTCCCACCAGGAGGCAGACAGGTGTCCCACCAGGAGGCAGACAGGAGTCCCACTTGCTACATGAGCATCAGTGGGTCCAGGCCAGGGAGTTCAGGGGTACAGGACCTATAGAAATTGACCGACCGGGCTGGTGAGATGGCTCAGTGGGTAAGAGCACCTGACTGCTCTTCCGAAGGTCCGAAGTTCAAATCCCAGCAACCACATGGTGGCTCACAACCACCCGTAATGAGATCTGATGCCCTCTTCTGGTGTATCTGAAGACAACTACAGTGTACTTACATATAATAAATAAATAAATCTTTAAAAAAAAAAAAAAAGAAATTGACCGACCAATGTCCGGGTTCTGTCAGGTCAAACCTCAGACTCCCACAGCTCTAACTGCACCCAGTGTGACTTCCCTTGTTCCTTTCTTGTCTCTCCTTTTCCCCAGCAATTTGCTCGTTCTACACTTTCTCACAATCTGGGTTTTTGCTGGTTATGGCCTTGTGGTATTATTTAATGTGTCTCTCTAGTCCTGTGAATTCTGAGCTGAGTGTAAATTTCAGCAGATTAAGATTGTTGCTTTGGGGGCTGGTGAGATGGCTCAGCGGTTAAGAGCACCGACTGCTCTTCCAAAGGTCCTGAGTTCAAATCCCAGCAACCACATGGTGGCTAACAGCCATCCGTAATGAAATCTGATGCCATCTTCTGGAGTGTCTGAAGACAGCTACAGTGTACTTACATATACTAAATAAATAAATAAATAAATAAATATTAAAAAAAAAGATTGTTGCTTTGTTTTTTGAGCAAGAGAGAGTTTGTGTTCCTTTTTTTTTTTGTACTCTTTTAGATTTATTTTTATTTTAGGTGTATGGGTGTTTTGCCTGCATATGTGTTCTGTACCATAGCCAGAAGATGAAGTTGACTTACCTGGAACAGAGTTACAAGACAGTTGTGAGCTGCCATATTGCCATATGGGTCCTGAGAATTGAACCTGGGTCATTTGGCAGAGCAGCCAGTGTTCATAACCACTGAGCTATGTACCTATTCCCACCCCAACCCCTTTTTTCCCAGCAGAATCTTACTATGTTGTTCATGTTCAAACTCCCACACTCTACACTGGAGAGATGGATCAGCAGTTAGGAGCACTTCCAGAGGTCCTGAGTTCAAATCCCAGCAACCACATGGTGGCTCACAACATCTGTAATGGAATCTGATTCCCTCTTCTGGTGTGCATGAAAACAGAGCACTCATATACATAAGATAAATAAATCTCTGTTTTTTTTAAGTGTTCCGGTGGGCATGGTGGCACAGGCCTTTAATCCCAGCACTTGGGAGGCTGAGTCAGGAGGATTTCTGAGTTTGAGGCCAGCCTGGTCCACAAAGTGAGTTCCAGGACAGCCAGGGCTATACAGAGAAACCCTGTCTCGAAAAGAAAAAGAAAAAAAAGTGTTCCGAACTCCCATACTCAAAGATACTCCCGCCTCAGCCTTATAAGCAATTGTGAGTGTTGGCAGACATCAACACATCCAGCTGGGATACATTTTTTTTTCTCTTTTTAGATTTTCAAGGCAGGGTTTCTCTGTGTAGCCCTGGCTGTCCTGGAACTCACTTTGTAGACCAGGCTGGCCTCAAACTCAGAATCCACTTGCCTCTGCCTCCCAAGTGCTGGGATTAAAGGTGTGTGCCACCACTGCCCGGCTTACACATTTCTATCATGAGAGATACAATGTCTGGTGCTTCCTGCAGTTGACACCATCAGCACTATTCCATTATTAGTGCAAAGTGGCAACATCATTCTTCCTCTATTAGCTTTTCTCTTTTTAAAAAAACCGTAGTGATTAGCGTTTCACTAAGAGGGAACCTTGGCAAATCCAAAACTGAAGGAGATTTTATAAAGTAACTGGCCATGATTCTTCAAAGCTGTCAAGATCCTGGGACAAAAGAAACACTGAGGGAAGGGATAACCCCACTGACAGGTATGTAATTGCTGTTCCTCCATCAGGGCAGGATCTTCGGGCCTGCTCCCCTCTGTTACCCCACAGCCTGCCTGTCTCCCAGGAAGTTTACAGTACTCAGGAACACACACAGAGGTCTGCTGCAACTAAGGACACAGTCCTTTTGGCCTGTACCTCCACCTGCAACTGGGGCAGATCCTGCCTCTGGAACCCAAAGCCTGCCTGACTCCCAGGAGATCTGCCCTAACCAGGGACATAGGAAGATCGCTGTACTCAGGGACAAAAAAGGCCTGCTCTAATCAGGAACACAGGAGCTTCCCCACCCCAACCAGAGACAGTACTGTCTGCTTCCAAGGAGGCTGGCTCCAGTCAGAGATGTAATATCCAAAATGAATTCAAGACCACCCAGTACCTTCCCCCTTCGAAAAAGACTTTCCAAACTGCACAAGCAGGCCAAGTGCAGAGCCAGATAAGGAAGCTGGCTGACTAAACAAATGTAAAAACATAGTTTTGGTGGTCAAAATGATTCAGCTTGCAACTACCAAAACAATATTAGCTATTCTCAGAGAAATAACCATAACAAGATTAACAATTCTCCTGCCCCCTGCCCCACATTGAATTCTGACAAAGACCACAAACCACCCTGGCCTTGTTGTGAGAATTCCCCTGACGTTAATAGCTGTGATGTTAATATACTATTACTTTGCTGACCAAATCATAATAACCCACCATGGGGTCAAGCAAAGTGAGTCACTAGGCCAAAGAGTTACTTAGTCACTATACAAACCAACCAATGCCTGAAAGGGTTACTTGCTACACCGAGAACCCTGTTGCTCAAATCTGCCCCTTACAAAGGTATAAAAAGTGTGTTCTTTCTTTGTTCTGCGTCTCTCCTCTGGCCTGCGTGCTGGGAGGAGAGTCCCCAACATGTTGGATCAATAAAAATCCTCACGCATTTTGCAGTGATGGCAGCAGTCTCTGTGGTCTTTCTGAGTAAGAGTCTTTTGATGAACTCTAACAGAGACAGAAAGGCCAGTTAACACCAGAGATAACCAGATGCTGTGAGAGGCAAGCACAAGAACATAGGCACCATGAGAACCCAGCTCTCTTTCCACAGCAAGCCCTGAATACCCTAATTCACCTGCAAAGCAAGATTCTGACCAAACATCCCATTTCATGAAGATGATAGAGGCCTTTAAGGAGGGTATAAATAACTCCCTTAAAGAAATAAAGAAAAACACAGGCAAACAGGTAGAAGCTCTTAAAAAGGCAACAATTAAATCACTTAAAGAAATACAGGAAAACACAATCAAGCAGGTGAAGGAATTGAACAAAACAATCCAAGACCTAAAAATGGAAATAGAAACAATAAAGAAAACACAAAGGGAGGCAACCCTGGATATGGACAACTTAGGAAAGTGATCAGGAGCTACAGATGCAAGCATCACCAACAGAATACAAGAGATAGAAGAGAGACTATCAAACGTAGAAGATACTATAGACAATATTGACACATCAGTCAAAGAAAATACAAAGTATAAAAAGCTCCTAACCCAAAGCATCTAAGAAATTCAGGATACAATGAAAAGATCAAATCTAAGAATAATAGGAAGAGAAGAATGGTAAGATTCCCAGCTGTCTTAGTCAGGGTTTCTATTCCTGCACAAACATCATGACCAAGAAGCAAGCTGGGGAGGAAAGAGTTTATTCAGCTTACACTTCCATGTTGCTGTTCATCACCAAAGGAAGTCAGGACTGGAATTCAAGCAGGTCAGGAAGCAAGAGCTGATACAGAGGCCATGGAGGGATGTTGCTTATTGGCTTGCTTCCCCTGGCTTGCTTAGCTTACTTTCTTATAGAACCCAAGACTACCAGCCCAGAGACCGTACCACCCACAAGTCCCCCCACACACTGATCACTAATTGAGAAAATGCCTTACAGTTGGAGCTCACAGAGGCATTTCCTCACCTAAAGTTCCTTTCTCTATGATAACTCCAGCTTGTGTCAAGTTGACACAAAACCAGCCAGTACAATTGACCCCTTGTCAACTTGACACACAAACACATTACTATTAAGGCTCAACCCTTATTTTCTTATTCATCCCCAAGATCTAAATAACTTTAAAAGTCCCACAGTTTTTACAAATTCTTAAAATTTCAATCCCTTTAAAATATCCAATCTCTTTTAAAATTCAAAGTCTTTTTACAGTTAAAAGTCTCTTAACTGTGGGCTTCACTAAAATACTTTCTTTTTTCAAGAGGGAAAAATATCAGGGCACAGTCACAATCAAAAGCAAAATCAAACCCCAACTGTCCAGTGTCTGGGATCTACTCACAATCTTCTGGACTCCTTCAAGTACTTGGGTCACTTCTCCAACTCTGCCCTTTGTAGCACACACCTTGTCTTCTAGGCTCCAGATGGTTGTGTTCCACTGCTGCTACTGTTTTTGGTGGTCATCTCATGATACTAGCATCTCCAAAACACTGCTGTCTTCCACTGCAACTAGGCTTCACCAATAGCCTCTCATAGGCTCTCTTCATGGTGCCAAGCCTTAACTCCTTTGCATGACCCCTTCAAGTTCTGAGCCATCAATTGCAACTGAGGCTGTACCCTCACCAATGGCCTGCCATGGTCTCTCACAGTGCCCAGCCTCAGCTGCTCTCCATGGCCACTTTATGACTTCAAAACCAGTACCACCTGGGTGACTCTTACACATTACACAAGTCCTGCTGCAGCATGAGATACAACCTTGGCTATCTCTGGAACACAGTCTCTGTGCTCTCAGAAAACACTTCTCAGTTTTCACAATGATGCTGGTCTCTTCTTAATCATTAACAATTTCTTAGCTCCAGGTAACCAGCATCAATAGTCCCAGTAATGCAAAGGTTTCATTTTAGTAGTTCTGGTATCTTGTTAATCACAGCTGATTCTTCAATCCTAGCTAACCAAAACCACAGAATCTTCATAATCAAAACAGCAAAGGCCCTGATAAGAGTCTTTAATCTTCCCTCTGAAATTTCACAAGCCAGGCCTCCATCTTCTGCACTGTTCTCAACATTATCTTCCAAGTTCCTATACAACATCCCACAGAGCTCTTAATATGAATGGATCTTCTAGCCCAAAGTTCCAAAGTCCTTCCACCGTCCTCCCCAAAACATGGTCATGTTGTCACAGGAATACCCCACTCCTGGTACTAATTTGTCTTAGGGTTTCTATTTCTTTTCTTTTCTTTTTTTTTTAAGATTTATTTATTATATATAAGTACACTGTAGCTGTCTTCAGACACTCCAGAAGAGGGCATCAGATCTTGTTACAGATGGTTGTGAGCCACCATGTGGTTGCTGGGATTTGAACTTCAGACCTTCGGAAGAGCAATCGGGTGCTCTTACCCACTGAGCCATCTCACCAGCCCCGGGGTTTCTATTTCTGCATAAACATCATGACCAATAAGCAAGATGGGGAGGAAAGGGTTTATTCGGCTTACACTTCCACTTCGCTATTCATCACCAAAGGAAGTCAGGACTGAAACTCAAGCAGGTCAGGAAGCAGGAGCTGATGCAGAAACCATGGAGGGATGTTGCTTATTGGCTTGATTCCTCTTGGTTACTCAGCCTGCTCTCTTATAGAACCCAAGACTACCAGCCCAGGGATGGCACTACCCACAAGGGGCCCTCCCCCCTTGATCACTAATTGAAAAAAATGTCTTACAGTTGGGTATCATGGAGGCATTTCCTCACCTAAAGCTCCTTTCTCTGTGATAACTCCAGCTTGTGTCAAGTTGACACAAAACCAGCCAGTATAACAGCTCAAAAGGCCAGAAAACATCTTCAACAAAATCATAGAAAACTTCCCTAATCTAAAGAAAGAGAAGGTCATAAATGTACAAGAAGCCCATAGAACACCAAATTGATTGGGCCAGAAAAGAAAAATTTCCTGTGACATAATAAAACACTAAATGCACAGAACAAAGAAAGAATATTAAAACCTGTAAGGGAAAAGGGCCAAGCAACATATAAAGGAGACCTACCAGAACTACTCTGGGCTTCTCACCAGAGACTCTAAAAGCCAGAAGATCATAGAAAGAAGTCACCCAGACCCTAAGAGAACATAAATGCCAGCCCAGGCTACTATACTTAGAAAAACTCTCAATCACTGTAGGGCTGAATTAGTAGAAAGATATTGTTTAAATTTGGTTTTGTCATGGAATCTCTTGGTTTTTCAATGTATAGAGTATACTGGAAGGAAAAGTCCAGCACAAAGAGGGTAACTACACTCCCCAAAACACAAGAAATTAAACATGTCATAACAAACCCAAATTAAGAGAAACACACACAAACACACACACATACACACAATATCACCTCTAACAAAAAAATAGTATCAACCAACATTCATCAGTATTTAATATCTCTCAACATCAATGTATTGAATTTCCCAATAAATAGGCACAGGCTAACAGACTGGACACCTAAACAGGATCCAGCATTTTGCTGCATACAAGAAACACACTTCACTGAA
Organism: Mus musculus; assembly: GCF_000001635.26. NCBI lineage: Eukaryota > Metazoa > Chordata > Mammalia > Rodentia > Muridae > Mus > Mus musculus. The sequence goes on from NC_000082.6 coordinate 22,222,930, forward strand.
AAAGACAGACACTAACTCAGAGTGAAGGGCTGGAAAAAAAAGTTTTCCAAGCAAATGGTCCCAAGAACAAGCTGGATTTAGCCATCAGAAATCCAATGAAATAGACTTTCAACCAAAAGTTATCAAAAGAGATGGGGAAGGACACTACATACTCATCAAAGGAAAAATCCACCAAGAAATCTCAATTCTGAACATTTTTGCCCCAAATACAAGGGCATAAAAGAAACTTTAATAAAGCTCAAAATATACATTGAACCTCACACACTAATAGCTAGAGTCTTCAGCACCCCACTCTCACCAATGAACAGGTCATTGAGACAGAAATTCAATAGAGCTGGGCGGTGGTGGCACACTCCTTTAATCCCAGCACTTGGGAGGCAGAGGCAAGTGGATTTCTGAGTTTGAGGTCAGCCTGGTCTACAAAGTGAGTTTCAGGACAGCCAGGGCTATACAGAGAAACCCTGTCTGAAAAAAAAAAAATTCAACAGAGACACAGTGAAACTAATTAGAACCAAAAGAATTTAACAGATATCTACAGAATATTTCACCCCCAAACAAAAGAATATACCTTCTTCTTACCACCTCACAGAACCTTCTCCAAAACAAACCATATATCAGACACAAACCAAGCCTCAACAGATACAAGAAGATTGAAATAACCCCATGCATTGTACCAGATCACCATGGGCTCAGGCTGGACTTCAATAACAACAAAAACAACAGAAAGCCCACATATTCATGGAAACTGAACAACTCTCTACTCAATTATAACTTGGTCAGGGAAGAAATAAAGAAAGAAATTAAAGACTTTATAAAATTCAAGGAAAATGAAGATACAATATACCCAACCTTAAGAGACACAATGAAAGCAGTGTTAAGAGGAAAATTCATATCAGTGAAATAAAGAAATTGGAGAGATAGAATACTAGCAACTTAACACCACACCTAAAAGCTCCAGAACAGAAAGAAGCAAACACACCCAAGAGGAGTAGACAGCAGGAAATAGTCAAACACAGGGCTGAAAGCAACCAATTAGAAACAAAGATAAACTTACAAAGAATCAACAAAGCCAAATTTGGTTTTGAGAGAATCAAGATTTATGAACTCTTAGCCAAACTAAAGGGCACAGAGACCATATCCAAATTAACAAAATCAGAAATGAAAAGGGAGGCATAACAGAAGCTGAGGCCATTCAAAAAATCATCACATCTTACTACAAAAGCCTATACTCAACAAAACTGGAAAATCTAGATGAAATGGATGATTTTCTAGACAGAGACCATGTACCAAAGTTAAATCAAGATCAGGTAAACTGTGCTCACTTTGGCAGCACATATACTAAAATTGTGAACGATACAGAGAAGATTAGCATGGCCCCTGCGCAAGGATGACACACAAATTCATGAAGCATTCCATATTTAAAAAAAAAATCAGGTAAACTATCTAAACAGTCCCATAACCGCTAAGGAAATAGAAGTAGTCATTAGAAACCTCCCAACCAACCAACCAACCAACAAACCAAAAAAAAAAAAAAAAAGAAAGAAAGAAAGAAAGAAAGAGAGAAAGGAAGGAAGGAAGGAAGAAAGAAAGAAAGAAAGAAAGAAAGAAAGAAAGAAAGAAAGAAGAAAAAAACCAAGGCCAGATGATTTTAGTGCAGAATTCTACCAGACCTTAAAAGAAGAGCTAATACCAATACTCCTCAAACTATTCCACAAAATAGAAGCAGAAGAAACACTATCTAATTTATCCTATAACACCATAGTCACTCTGATACTTTAGCCATAAAAGACTCAACAACAACAACAAAAAGAGAACTTTAGGCCAATTTCAGTTATGAATATTAATGCAAAAATACTCAATAAAATTCTCACAATCTGAATCCAAGAACTCATCAAAACCATCATTCACCATGATCAAGTAGGCTTCATCCCAGGGATTCAAGGCTGGTTCAATATATGAAAATCCATCAATGTAATACACAAACAGCTTTTTTGGAACGGGACAGCAGAGGGGTAAGATGTAGCTGCGAGGGGCAAGATGTAGCTGCTAGAGCTTCCCGGTATCATGGTGGATTCACAAGGATTCGCCACCAAAGGAATCAGATTTTTTTGTTTATTTGGTTTTTTTGGTTTTGTTTTTGTTTTTTGAGACAGCGTTTCTCTGTATAGCTCTGGCTATCCTGGAACTCACTCTGTAGACCAAGCTGCCCTCGAACTCAGAAATCCGCCTGCCTCTGCCTCCTGAGTGCTGGGATTAAAGGCGTGCGGCACCACGCCCAGCAGAATCAGATTTTAATAAGGCTTACAGGATTAGGTTTTAGTTGTTGCACCCAGAGATTGAGTTACCATTGTTTCTGAAAACAAACAAACAAAGAAACTCAAGGAAAAAGTCACATGATACCCCTTCATGTTAAAAGTTTTGGAGAGATCAGGAATTCACGGCATATAGCTTAACATAACAAAAGCAATATTATAGCAAACCAACAGCCAACATCAAATTCAATGGAGAGAAACTAGAAGCAATCCCACCAAAATTAGGAACAAGACAAGGCTGCCTATTCTCTCCTTATTTATTCAATATAGTACTTGAAGTTCTAGCTAGAGCAATTAGACAACAAAAGGAGATCAAAGGGAATACAAGTTGTAAAGAAAGAAGTCACAGTATCACTATTTGTGGATGATATGATAGTATACATAAACAACCCCCAAAATTCCACCAAAGAACTACTACAGCTGATAAACAACTTCAGCAATGTGGCAGGATAAAACTAACTCAAGCAAATCAGTAGCCCTCCTTATACAAATGATCAACAGGCTGAGAGAGAAATTAGGGAAAAAAGACTTCACAATAGTCACAAATAATATAAAATATTTTGGTGTAACTCTTACCAAGCAAAAGCTCTGTATGAAAAGAACTTCAGCTGGGTGATGGTGGCACACGCCTTTAATCCCAGCACTCGGGAGGCAGAGGCAAGCAGATTTCTGAATTCAAGGCCAGCCTGGTCTACAAAGTGAATTCCAGGACAGCCAGGGTTACACAGAGAAACCCTGTCTCGAAAAACCAAAAAAGAAAGAAAGAAAGAAAGAAAGAAAGAAAGAAAGAAAGAAAGAAAGAAAGAAAGAAAGAAAGAAAGAAAGAAAGAGAGGAAGGAAGGAAGGAAGGAAGGAAGAAGGAAAGAAAGAAAGAAAGAAAGAAAGAAAGAAAGGAAAAGAAAAAGGAAAAGGAAAAGGAAAAGAAGAAAAAGAAGAAAAAGAGAAAGAAAAGAACTTCAAATCCCTGAAGAACGAAATTAAAGAAGACATCAGAAGATGGGAGGATCTCCCATGCTCATGGATTGGTAGGATTAACATAATGAAAATGGCCATCTTGCCAAAAGCAATCTACAGATTCAATGCTATTCCCATCAAAATTCCAACACAATCCTTCACAGACATAGAAAAAAAAAAAAAAAACCAGAATAGCCAACACAATTCTCAACAGTAAAAGAACTTCTTGGGGAATCACCATCCCTGACCTCAGGCTGTACTACATACAAAGCAATAGTGTTAAAGACCACATGGTATCAGTACAGAGACAAACAGGTTGATGAATGGAATAGAATTGAAGACCCAGAAGTAAACCCATACACCTATGGGCACTTGATATTTGACAAAGAAGCCAAAAACATACAGTGGGAAAAAAAAAAAAGAAAGCATCTTCAGTTAATAGTACTGGTCTGTCAATCTGCACATAGTAGAATGCAAATTGATCTATTCTTATAATTTTGCACAAAGCTCAAGTCCAAGTGGATCAAGGACCTCAACATAAAATCAGATAAACTGAATCTAATAGAAGAAAAAGTGGGAAAAAGCCTTAAACTCACTGGCATAGGGGGAAATTGCCTGAACAGAACACCAGTGGCTCAGGCTCTATGATCAACAATTGATAAATGGAACCTCATGAAACTGAAAAGCTTCTGTAAGGCAAAGGAAAATGTCAACAGGACAAGTTGGCATCCTACAGATTGCGAAAATATCTTAACCCTACATCCAATAGAGGATTAATATCCAAAATATATAAAGAACTCAAGAAGTTAACCTCCAAAAAGACCAAATAATCCAATTAAAAAATGGTATATAGACTAAACAGAGAATTCCCAGCAGAGAAATCTCAAATGGACAAGAACCTTAAAGAAATGTTTAACATCCTTAGTCATCAGGAAAATGCAAATCAAAACAACCCTGAGATTCCACCTTACACCAATCAGAATGGCTAAGATCAAAAACTCAGATGACAGAACATGTGGAGAAAGAGGAGGATTCCTCTATTCCTGTTGGTATTGCAAACTGGTACAACCACGCTGGAAATCAATCTGGTGGTTCTACAGAAAACTGGAAATTGTTCTACCTGAACACTCAACTATAACACTCCTGGGCTGACCAAGCCAGCTCAGTCAGTTAACCAAGTCTCAAGGAAGGGAGCGAGGACTGAAAAGAAAGACAATTAGACAACATTATAACATGACTCCAGCCAGTGCTGAGGTTGAAACAGGCTTATTTTTTTCTGCTTTTATACCTTTCTAAGTACATGCAAAGAATATGCTCAGTCCTAAGGCATAAACAGAGTAGTTAAGGAACAAGCAAAGCATAAAAAAAAAAATTCCATGATTATAGTATTCAGGGTCTTAACAGGACCCATTAAGATACAAAGAACACATTCCTCAGATGTATTCATCTTGAGCCTACTTCCTGAGTCCTAGCCCAAAGTCAAATTCCTGCCAAATTTCTTGAAGACTGCCCCCAAAGCTCTCCACATTTCCCCCCTTTTTTATTTCATAAACAAGACTGCATCCACCTTGGGTTGTTCTGAGAAGAATGCCTTAGTTACCCATCATGGAATATGCTTTATCAAAAGCAATGCATTTCTGTCTTAGGTTGGTAAGGCTCTGTACAGAAACTTACCTGTCATTGACTGCCAGCCTGTTAAATTAATAACTCTGTCTGGGGGGTTCATTTTTAGTTTCAAGCCATGTATTTTGGCTGCCAACACGTTGATGTTGCTAAAGGCAATTTTTATCACAATGGGCAGCAATAAAAGTATTCTCAGGACAAGAAGGGCTAACATGATCAAGCTATATATATGCCATTATTGATGCTTGACCAAGATAGAAATACTAACCTTAAGCCACAAATAATTTTTATCAGCAGTATCTGCAGCATTTAAACTCAGTGGAGCAGCATTCTTTTAATTCATAATCTTGGTATGCAAAGTTAAAACATCCAAAGAGGAGTTAGAATTATACTAAATATTCTGCAAATGTCTTTGAACTTTCTCCCAACTTTAGTGACTGTCATTGTAAATTTTAGGAGTAACACAAATCCATTGGTATTCAGCATGACACTGGAGATGGCTTCTTATTCTTAAACTCTGAATCTCCTCTTCAATAATTTGGATAGTATCATAAAGATCACCGATTTGTTGTTCCAAATCTCTATCTAAATCCTCTTGAATACTCAGAGCATTAGTAACATTTTTGTTTGCTTGTTTGTTTGTTTGTTTGTTTGTTTTTCGAGACAGGGTTTCTATGTGTAGTCCCAGCTGTCCTGGAACTCACTTTGTAGACCAGGCTGGCCTCGAACTCAGAAATCCACCTGACTCTGCCTCCCAAGTGCTGGGATTAAAGGTGTGCACCACCACTGCCTGGCACATTTTTTTTTTCTAAATGATTAACAAAAGTAGTTGTTTAAACTTCTTCTGCCAAAGCAATTGCAGAAGCAGTGGTGCCAGCTATTAATGTAATCAAAGCTGCTCTACCAGCAATGATCAAGCCTGCTACCTACGTGTTTCTGCTTAAAGCCTGACTCATTTATTCTAGTATTTGTAAGCTTTTTTCAGAATACAGTTCCTGTAATACTCCCAAGCAATAAAACAAAAGTTGGTTGATAAACTACTATAACAGACATGCCAGATTTCAATACACTAACACAACTAGAAACTGTGCAATCAATACAACTTACTTTATCTACCATAGAAGAAACAAAAGTAATTTTAACATGGCCAATGAATAAAAGATTAGGAGCCTTAACACACACACTAACACTTGTTCGTAATCCAGAACCTGTCATTGTTCTAAATCTAGATCCTATCCTAATTTTATCCACTGCAAATGGAGCTTCATACAAGGCAGTTGTCAGTTTTCAAATATGTCTCTGAAAATGCCCAGAGCCAGCCTGTCAAATGAAGACTTAGATTTTCCTTTTTTTCCAATATTGGGTTGATTTCTAGACCTGTCTATGATTGAATCAGAATTAAAGGAAACAGAAGTGTCATTATAACTTCTCTTTTTGATTCTCTGTCCCACAAGGTCTATACGCTTGAGGCAAGACAGCTTGTCCAATCTGGGATATAGGCAAGCAAAGGTGGGTCAGGAACATATGTCCAATACAGCTTCCTTGACACCATTGTCAGGGCACTCAGCAAGCTCACAATCAGCACCATTCTTTGTTCCAGCATCAGTATGTCTCACCAATCACTCTGGTAACTACCACACTCCTTCAGCATCCTGCAGAAAAAACACAAATATGCCGTCTTCCCCATATTAACACCTGATTGGGACCATGCCATATGCCAGTAAGTGGATTCTTCCATTTCACCTAGGCATAAATATGCCTAGTTATAGGGTGACATAGACACTCAGCAGAGAGTTCCTTGGCATCCAAATTTAAATTTTTTTAAATTTTAAAATAAAATGAACATGATTTAAATAAATTTGTAGTGTATGGGGACATAATTCCCTCTTTTTTATTTTATGAAGATATGGTTTTTAAGTTCCACAATACCTTGTCCTTGAGGATTATAAGAAATTCCAGTAATATAGGTAACATTAAATTGTCAACAAAACATCTCAGATGCTTGACTGCAATAGCCACTCCCATTATCTGTCTTAATCTGATCTGGAACACTGAACATAGAAAAATTATGTAAGCAATGAGTAATTACATTTTCAGTTGCTTCTCCTGTTAAAGCAGTTGCAACAAGAAAGCAAGCCTGAGAAGGCATCATCAGTCACATGTACATATTTTAAGTTTCCAAAATCAGAAATATGAGTAGCATCCATTTGTCATGACTAACTAGGTTTCGAGTCCTCGAGGGTTAACACCATTGTGTGGTACAGGAAGAAGCTGAGGACACTGAGGACAAGTCTTTACAATTTGACTTGCACATTCTCTAGAAATACCAAATTGTTGTCTCAAGCTATTACTATTTTGATGATGTGAAGAATAAGATTCTTTTGACCAATTGTTCCTGTATAAGGCCTATAATCTGCCTGGTACAGTGTACTCATATAAATAAATAAATAAATTTTAAAAATCTTTTAAAATTTTGTTTTTATGATGGTGAGATGGCTCAGCAAGTTAAGAGCACTTTCTGGAGGCTTCTATCGCCGGCTTGCCAGTCGTAGCCCAACGGACGGGAGGGAACATGGGGGCCCTGGCAGCTAGGCGCTGTGTTGAGTGGCTCTTGGGCCTCTACTTCGTCTCGCACATCCCCATCACGCTGTTCATCGACCTGCAGGCGGTGCTGCCGCCCGAACTCTACCCGCAGGAGTTCAGCAACCTGTTGTGGTGGTACTCAAAGGAGTTCAAAGACCCTCTGATGCAGGAGCCCCCAGTGTGGTTCAAGTCCTTCCTGCTCTGTGAGCTTGTGTTCCAGCTGCCTTTCTTTCCCATTGCGGCATATGCCTTCTTCAAAGGAAGCTGCCGGTGGATCCGAATCCCTGCAATCATCTATGCAGCTCACACCATAACGACTTTAATTCCAATCCTCTACACACTCCTGTTTGAGGATTTCTCTAAAGCCGTTGCTTTCAAGGGACAAAGACCCGAGAGTTTCCGTGAATGACTGACCCTCGTAGGTGTCTACGCCCCCTATTTAATAATCCCCCTCATACTCCTCCTGTTCATGTTTCAGAACCCGTACTACAAGTATGAGGAGAAAAGAAAGAAAAAATAAGGGACGGCCACTAGCCTGGTGGGGAAGACCCCACAGCACAGTTGCCTTTTGGACAACACAGGAAAACTGCCCCAAACATGTTTCAGCAGCATTTGAAACACCAACAGCAGTGCATACAAACAAGACAGTGGTGGGAGACGTGCCAGGCCTTCACCTTTCAGCAGGGGTGTGACCAAGTTACAGCAAAATGGTGCCAAAGCGCTGCCACAGCACTGCTAAAAAGGCCAGGTGGGAAGCCGGTTAGCTCCTGACCTGGAATGCACACACCTGACCAAGTCCTCACCTCGACCTTGATAGTCAACAGATGAGCAGTATTTTGTCTCTTTAGCACTTTTTAACATGGTTTCCTGCCCACACCTCCACCTCTGGGAGAAAAATATATTACAGCCTCACATGAGTCCAAGCCAGAAATGGGTTACAGGGAAGGAAGGTGCCTCCATTTCTATCTTGAAACCCAGCCTGCTCTGGGTTATTCTGGTGCTGGTTCTATGAACGGCTCTCATGTCCCTACTCTGGCACCTCACACCACTGGGCTTCCTAGTACGCAGGCTTGTGAGGGTGACTGGACTGTCCAGTGTATGTCTGCTGCTTGTTCCACTGACTCTACAGAAACAAAACCCGGTGGGTGCTAGACAGTGCTGGCTCTGCTTGCAAGCCATGTTGCTGTGGTTGTTACTTATGTGTCTGATCCAAATAAAGGCAGCTGCTGATTTGTTGTTAAAAAAAAAAAAAGCACTTTCTGCTCCCCTAGACAACCCAGGGAAGCACGAGGTACAGACACACGCAGGTAAAACACCCATACACATAACTGGTTTTAAGTTATTTATTTTCTGATTATAATATAATTTCATCATTTCCATCTTCCCTTTCCTCATGCCAAGTCTCCCATATATCTCACGTGTTAGTTACTTTTCTAATGTTGTAGAGAGACATCAGAGTTAAGAGTCTATGATGGTGGATCTAACTCTGGCGGCAGGAAGAGCTGAGAGCTCACATCTTAATCCTCTGAGGAGGCCATACCTCTTAATCTCAAATAATTCAGCAACAGGGAATCAAATATTCAAACGTATGAGCCTATGGGAACCATACTTTTTCAAATCACCATCCTCTCTGTGCTTTCTTTCAAATTTATGACCTTTTAAAAATTAATTGTTGTTACATATATAAATGTGTGGTCATACACATACACACACACAACTTGAATTTATGTTTTCAGGGCTGACCATTTGGTATTTGACAACCAATTGGTCTGCCCTTCCCTGGGGAAGATTATCCTTCCCGCTCTCAGCATTCCTTAGCGGACTGTAGTTAGTTGTGTGTGGAGTTGAGGGCTTGTGGGCTTTCCCTCATCCACCTCAGCAAGTCTATTGCTGTTCCTGTTCGTCTCCTGTTTAGGCACGCATGTTAGTAAGACTTTATGCGTGCAGGTTCTCACAGTCCTAGAAGACACAGACTCACAACAAATTCCGCGTTGCTCTGGCTCTTAGACTCTTTCCAGCCGTCTTCCACAATGACTCCTGAGCGTCAGATGCTGAATTGTTTTGTAGATGTTCCATACGAACTGGGCTCTCTGAGCCAGGCGTGGTGGCACACACCTTTAATCCCAGCACTTGGGAGGCAGAGGCAGGTGGATTTCTGAGTTCGAGGCCAGCCTGGTCTACAGAGTGAGTTCCAGGACAGCCAGGGCTACACAGAGAAACCTTGTCTCGAAAAGACAAAACAAAAACAAAAAACTGGGCTCCACAACTCTGCATTTTGATTGGTTGTAGTTCTCTGTAATGGTCGTCATCTATTGAAAAGTGACGTTTCCTTGATAACGGATGAGGACTGCACTTACCTGTAGGTATAAGGACAAATATTTAAGTGTGGTTAGGGATTGTGCTGGTTTAGTCAAGATCCATGACTACATCAGCCTTATGCAGTTGGCTAGGTTTCCAGTAACAGGCAAGATTTTCTTCTTGTTGAACAGATCTTAAGTACAACCAAAGAGCTGTTGCTGTTGGTTACTGCCCGGGTATGTGTGCCACTACTGTACCCTTTTTGGTTATTGTGACATGTTGTTCTTGTTCACAGACCATATATGGCAGGACTGTTGGCTGTTTCCCTCCATTAGGAGTTTGAATGGTGAATTATAGTACTGAAAGGTAGTTCTCAGATGTGGGACTCCCTGCTCTCATGGACTGTCACCCAATATGTGGGCAAAGGGAACAGAAGCAGCAAGCAGGGTGTTTGGAAGCCCTGTGAGTCTCTAGGGTAAATAACCACACCAGGACCAGCTATCAGGAGGCAGATCAACTTTACTTAGGGTGATTCAAGGTCTATAAAGTTTAGGAGGACTAAGGGTAAAAACATCCAGGATGGGCAAAGGTCATTGGTTAAGAGCTTAGGGAACCAAAATGTCTCATTAGCATAGGGAAGTATTTCAGGAATCTCAGGTGCTAGCTAAATAGGTTTTATCAGGAGAAAGGAAATTGATCCTGTAATCTAATTGAGGCTCCAGGGCATTTCTCAGGTAGAGACTTATGTGTGGGGGTCTTGAATTCCCCAGAAAAGATCAGAGGAAGAGAAGCCCCACTAATGAGGGGAGACCTCCATTACACCCCGAGCCACAGAAGGCTATCTGATCAATGGTAGACTTCAACATTAATTAGCAGAGTTTTCCCCCACTCAGAGAGGAAGGAAGTGTTCATGTCAGTTCCAGCTCAGGGCGCGCTGTGTCTGAAACACTTGGTGTTGTCAGCAATAGGGACTTACCTTCTACCTCTCAGAGGCAACCAGGACAATAGCAATAGCCACAATGTTTTGAGAGTCTCTTGAACAACCCTGTTACGGTTTTAGGGAGGGGGTAGCTTTTGGTTCTTGAAGGAAGCATCGTCTTCCCAGATGGGAAATTTTCATTTAAACTACACATTTAAACTACACGGACTTAAGTATATTACAGGAATTTTCAGTCGGTAATGACGATGATGCCTTATGACTTTTTCAGATGTCTTTATCCTCTTTCTCTATTTATGCCCCTCTCCTCCTAATTAGAAGCTCCTCAATTCCCTATCAGATCGCTGTGCCCTGGTATTTTCCTCTCCATTGCTCTCCCATCCTTTCAACCTTGGCATTTGTCCCTTGTTACTTTCCCGGTTTCAGCAGTTACTCTGGGGCATGCACTCACAGCAGGAGATTTGGAGATTAGGAGTTTCTTAAGAGAGCGTACGTAGGCATGCAATCAATTTCTCTTCTCTATGGGCTGATTAAGCATGTTGCTTAATTTCCACGTATTGAGGGGTTTCTTCAATGTCTTTCAGTTACTGAATTCAGTTTTAGTTAAAATGTACTTCAAGACCATGATTAATGTTCTACCTAAATACGATAAGGTGTATTCTTCGTTTTTCCCATGTTGAGAGTCGGTATAAGTGAGAAGGCCGACTTGCTGATAGTTTCAGTCAAGCCTTTTGTAATATTACTGATTTGTTAAAAATTATTTGCTTGCATGTGTGTATGATATGTGGGAGCCGGCACGCACATGCCAGAACGTGTGGAGGTCAGAGGACAATGTCTGGGAGTCAGTTTTCACCCACCACCTTGTTGTGAGTCAGGGTGTCTCCTTGTTCCAGTTGCACTGTGGATGTTGCACCCACCCTGGACGTGACGTCCATTATCGTGCAGATAATGGCCTGTGTGCTTCTGGACAATTCTATCTCTACCTCCCATCCCTGGAAGAAGGGTGGGATTACACATGCCTGCGGTCATACCCAGCTTTCTTCTTTTTTAAATGTGGGTGCCAGAGGTCAAACCAGGCCATCAGGTTTCCATGGCAACACGCATTCCCAGGGAGCAGCTCAGCAGCTCCTGGTTTTGTTTCTCAACATCTACAACTGTAAAGTTTTGTTTTTCCTTTTGTCAGTTTTGTTTTGTGTTTGTAAATCTGTCATACTTCATCCGTACAGTAACTGCATTCTCCTTACAAACTGACCATTTATTCTAATAAAATGCCTGTGTCTACAATAATCTATCTTGAAGTCTGTTGTTCATATCAGATTTATTGTTTTTGATATGTTAATGTTAAGATTATTATGTTGTTTGATGTTTAGATAATGAAATATTCTAGCCTTGAAAAGAATTGTTGCTTATAGAAGTTTTTGTAAGATTAGTGTTTCTGTAGTAGAGTTTTCCACCTATATGCCTAAAGATTGTCGTTTGTTAAGTATATCTTGAATTTTTCAGTAAGCATACAAAATATTTTATTGTTCTACTTTAATACACATAGATCATTGTACTTTATTGGCATATCTTAAACAACATGCAATTGTTTTTTAATCAAGTTTGATAAATTATTGTCTTTTGATTAGCATAACTAAGGAGCTTACAGTTTCCCTATCCTTCCTGCACTGGGGACCATATCAGGGCTTTGCACAGCCAAAGCAAGTGGTCTACCACTGAGCTACGTTACTTTCACAACTCTTAACTTATATTTAAAATAATTTCATGCCAGATGGTGGTGGTGCACAGGCCTTTAATTCCAGCACTAGGGAGGCAGAGGTAGGGGGATCTCTGAGTTTGAGGCCAGCCTGATCTACAGTTCCAGGACAGCCAGAGCTACACAGAGAAACTCTGGCTCGAAAACAAACAAACAAATTAATTTCATTTGGGCACATTTAGCCTCCTATCTTGCTGTCTGTTGGATTTGTGTGTGTGTGTGCATGTGTGTGTGCGTGCATGTGTGTGTGTGCATGTGTGTGTGCATGCATGTGTATGAATGTAGGTGCCACTGGAGACCAGATGAAGTTACTAGATCTCTAGGAGCTGGCGTCAGATACATGAGGCCCCTGACACAGGCGCTGGAACCTGAATGCAGGTCTTCTGAATGCATTAAGTACGCTTAACTGCCAAGCTATCTATGAGGCTCCACTATTTGGCTTTTATTTTTTTCATCGTTTGTTCTTGCCTTTTCCCTCTCCCATCTTTTAATTATTTGGGCATATTAAATATTCAAGTTCCTTATCATCCATATAGTCTTTTATTTTGTAAGATTAACGGTTTTTCTAGGATTTGCAATGTTCATCATCATGTTGTGTGTGTGTGTTTGTGGGGTGGGGGGAGGTTTAGACAGTGTTTCTGTGTCTTGGAACTCACTCTGTAGACCAGGCTGGCTTTGAACACAGAGATCCACATGCCTCTGCCTCCTGAGTACTGGGATTAAAGGCATTTGTCACCTTTGTCCAGCCAAAATTCTTCTTTAATTTGGGCTACTCTGTGTTTAAATAATTTCTTAAACACATGTTTAATTAATTTTTTAAAATCTTGTGAAAATGTATTTTAGATGTATTTATTTTAGGTATATGAGTATTCTGTCTTCCTGAACACCAGTAGAGGGCATTGGATCCCATCACTGATGGTTGTGAGCCACCATGAGGTTGCTGGGAATTGAACTCAGGAGCTCTGGAAGAGCAGCCAGTGCTTTTAACTACTGAGCCATCTCTCCAGCCCTCATGTTTAATTTATGACAGTAGATGCTCTGGTTTATATGTTTCACTCCACATTCAGTATAACCCTGTAGAGTGTTGTCATTTTCTAAAATGTGTTCTGTTCTCAGTGATGTGTGTGTGTGTGTGTGTGTGTGTGTGTGTGTGTGTGTGTGTCTTTGCGTGTCTGTGCACGTCTGTGTGTGGGCATATGCGCATGTGCACAGGTACTCAGTGCCCAGAAGAGAATCTCAGACGCCAGAAGGTAGTTTCAGTTGCTTGGGGGTCAACTGAGGTGGGTTCTGGACAGCAAACTCAGGTTCTCTGGAAGGTCAGTGCATACAACTAAGCACTGAGCCATCACTCCTGGCCCATGGGTAGTTTTGTTTTTGTTTTTAAATCTAACAGAATATTTTCTGAGAAGTTTAAAACTGAGGAAAGGGTGTTCGCAGCTTCCACAGCTCTCTAACACCAGCACTGCCTCTCACTTGCCGAGCTCCAGGCGAAAGAGAAGCGGGGTAAGTAAGGAGGTGTCCATACCATGGCTCGTACAAAGCCGACTGCCCACAAATCCACCGGTGGTAAAGCACCCAGGAAACAACTGGCTACAAAAGCCGCTCCCAAGAGTGCGCCCTCTACTGGAGGGGTGAAGAAACCTCATCGTTACAGGCCTGGTACTGTGGCACTCCGTGAAATCAGACGCTATGCGAAGTCCACTGAACTTCTGATCCGTCCCCTTTCAGCGTCTGGTGCCAGAAACTCAGGACTTCAAAACAGATCTGCGCTTCCAAAGTGCAGCTATTGGTGCTTTGAAGGAGGCAAGTGAGGCCCATCTGGTTGGCCTTTTTGAAGATACCAACCTGTATGCTATCCATGCCAAACGTGAAACAATTATGCCAGAAGATATCCAGTTAGCACGCCGCATACACTGAAAACGTGATTAAGAGTCCACTAGGAGCCGGGCATGGTGGCGCACGCCTTTAATCCCAGTACTCGGGAGGCAGAGGCAGGCAGATTTCTGAGTTCGAGGCCAGCCTGGTCTACAAAGTGAGTTCCAGGACAGCCAGGGCTATAGAGAGAAACCCCTGACTCAAGAAACAAAAACCAAACAAACAAAAAAACCAAACCAAAAAAAAAAAAAACCAAAACCAAACAAACAAAACCCTGTCTCGAAAAAAACAAAAACAAAAACAAAAAAACAGTCCACTCTAGGAGGGGAAACATTTCATTCTCAAAAAAAAATTTTTTTTTCCTCTTCTTCCTGTTACCAGTAGTTCTGAAGGTTAGATATTTTCCCCCAATGGGGTCAAAAGTACCTAAGTATATGATTGCGAGTGGAAACATAGGGGACAGAATCAGGTATTGGCAGTTTCTCCACGTTCATTTTTGTGTGAATTTCTAATATAAATGAAAGATGTAAAGCATTAATGCAAGCAAAATGTTTCCGTGAACTCATTTCAACAGTTCAACTTTATAACAATTATAAATAAACCTGCTAAAATTTTCTGGACAATGCCAGCATTTGGATTTAAAAAAAAAAAAAATAAGTAAATTTCTTATTGACGGCAACTAAATGGTGTTTGTAGCATTTATCACACAGTAGATTCCATCCATTCACTATACTTTTCTGAGTTGTCCTACATACAAGTACTTGTTTTTAATGTTGTCTGTCCCACAACATTAAACATCCCCACTTTCTCTCATGGGTACGCACTCTCTCTCTCTGCTTCCTGCCATAGGATCAGGATGTAAAGCCCTCAGCAACTGCTCCAGCACCATGCCTGTCTGCCTCCCACCATGATGATATGAATTAACCTTCTGAAACTGAAGGCAAGCCCCCCAACTAAATGCTGTCTTTTATAAGGAACTGTGGCTAAGTGTGGCAGTAAGTTGGGGGTGGCGGGGAGAACAGACACTAGGCCTTGGCACAGGTTTTTTGAAACCTCAAAACTTAACCCCAGTTACACACTTCTCCCAACAAGGCTACACTCATAATCCTTCCTAAACAGTCTACCAACTAGGGGTCAAACAGTCAAATATAGGACTCTATGGGGCCACTTTAATTCCGGCCCTTAGGAGGTAGGAGCAGCCTGGTCTACAAAGCAAGTTCCAGAACAGCCAGAGCTAGAGAGAGAAATCCTGTCCAAAAAAAAAAAAAAAAAAAAAAAAAAAGAGTTGTCTCGTCTCCTCATAGCAACAGAACAGACTACTATGTTAGCAGTTCAGGCTTCTTGCCATTTTGGATCTAAGGCCCTATGTTCAGTTTGATGATTTTCTTTCTTTTTTTTTTTTTTTTTTTTTTTTTTTTTTTTTTTGGTTTTCGGAGACAGGGTTTCTCTGTGTAGCCCTGGCTGTCCTGCAACTCACTCTGTAGATCAGGCTGGCCTCGAACACAGAAATCTGCCTGCCTCTGCCTCCCAAGTGCTGGGATTAAAGGCATGTACCACCACGACCAGTTGATGATTTTCTTGTGGTTTGTATTTTATCAAACCTATCTGGTGAAATCTTTAATTCATAATTTTGTTTTTGCTTGCTAGAATCTAGAATTTCTTTTTCAGTCAGTGCTCTTAACCACTGAGCCATCTCTCTAGCCCAATTTATTATATTTTTGATCTTTCTATTCTTTCCCACTTTTCCTTTCACAATATTTGTCTTTTCCTTACAACAGCTAAATGTGACTAGAACACTCGGTTTTACGGCTGGCCTTTGATCTTACTAACCTTGAACTTTGACTCTAACCTTGAACTTCTGAACCCTTCCTCCTCCACCTTCAGAGCAGCTGGCTAGTGTGGTGCTGGGAACAAAATGGAGGACTCTGTAAACTCGGAGCACTCTACCAGCTGAGCCACATCCCAGCCCCACCATCATTTTGACGTTTCTATTGAGTGATTTTCTTCCTGGCTATAGATCACACTTCCTTCTCCTATCTGTAATTTTGAAATTACATACAGATAGTATAGGCACTACAGTGTTTGTGGTATGTGGAGGATTTTCTTTTATTGCTGTTTGTTTGCTTTTTGGTTTTCTGAGATGGGGTTTTGCTGTGTGGCCCTGGCTGTCCTGGAACTAATTTTGTAGACCAGGCTAGCTTCAAACAGAGATCTGTCTGCCTCTGCCTCCCAAGTGCTGGGACTAAAGGCTTGAGCAGCCACCACCTACCTTAGCTCTTTCTTATTTTTAAAATTTTGTGTGTATGAGTTTTGCCTGCATGCAGGTAAATGCATGACATACATACTGGTATCTAAGGAGGTAGGAACTTGGCATCTTATCTTATAGAACTAGGGTTACAGACTGAGACACGATGTGGATGCTGGGAATCAAACGAGTCCTCTACAGGCAGTGCTCTTAAGTGCCACTGGGACAATTTTCCTGCACCTTGCTTGTTTTATTCCTTAAGATTTATTTTTTATATGTATGTGCATAATATATGTGCATAGTATACGTGTGTGTACAGGTGAGTGCAGGTACTGAGGTAGGGCAAAATATCTAAAGTTACAGGTACTTCTGAGGTGCCCAAGGTGGGTGCTGGGAAACAAATGTGAGACCCCTGTAAAAGCAGCAAGCACTCTTCTACTGAGCCCTCCAGCCCTTTTTGTTTGAAATCCAATTATAATAAAATAAAACATAAATTAAAAAAAAAAATCAGCCTATTTAAGAGTCTTTGGTACAGAGACATATGAGCCAGGCTAGTGCTTAACTCCTGGGCTCAATTGATCTTTATGCCCTGGTCTCAGGTGTAGCTGGTGGTAATTTGGGGTAGACGGCACCCTGCCAGCCATCTGGTGGGCTAGATTTTGTTCTGCTAAGAAGTAAGTTTGCAGCTGGAGAGATGGCTCAGCAGTTAAAAGCAGTGACAGCTCTTCCAGAGGTCCTGAGTTTGATTCCCAGCAACCACATCACAACCATCTGTAATGGGATCTGATGCCCTCTTCTGGTGTGTCTGAAGACAGCGACAGTTACTCATACACATTATTTTAAAAAGATGTTTACATAGGAAATAGAATTGTTGAGACCTTTAAGCTAGTTGAGTGAATGTATAAAGCAGACCTTTCATCCATTACCTGCTCCATGGGCTCTAGACAGCCCAGGGTTCAGCAGAGCTCTGTATCAAAAACTCTAATAGGTTTTTTTTTTCCTTTTATTATTTAGATTAAAAACAAAAAAAAACAGACTTACCCAGGGAGGCTGCCACCCGAGAAGGGGGAATTATGGGGGAAGGGAGTTATGGTGGTGTGTGTGTGTAAAGTGAGTGAATAAATACATAAATGGACAGGCTGGAGGATGGCTCAGTAGTTAAGAGTGGTTGCTGCTCTTAGTGGCCCCAAGTTTGGTTCCCAGCACACACTGGGCAGCTCAGAACTACTAGGTTAGTGCTAGATTAGTCCTTTCCATAAAGTGAGGTTGTAGAGGCAGAGTAAAGTGTGAATGAATATCTACCAGCCCTGAATGAGACTGGGTGGTTCTTCAGCTCTTCTTTCTTGAACCAGCCTGTTGGGAGTCTCAATCTGTGTGTAGTTTACCAAAGACAAGAGGCTCCCAAGCTGATATCCTTGGCAACTCACTTCTCTTTGGTTACCTGCTCCAGAGGTTCTAGGGAGCCCAAGGACCCTGAACAGGGTCTCTCTTAAGCCTGGGAGTCAGCTGTGCTCACATGGCTCCGACTCCACAGTCCAGAAACTGGACGAGCCGAGGCTTAGGGGGCACCTTTCCTGCTTCCTTTTCTTGAGGGACGCAGTTCTGCATTACCGGTACAGTTACCTAATTTCCAGCTGGATAGTTATGAGTTTATATCAGTGTATAAATAACTTTTAGATGATGTATGGTTTGGGGATGGTGTGATAGAAATATTCTAAATTATAACATGTAGAGATGGCCATATAACTAGTCAATTTTTTTTTTCAGTGCTGGGGATTGAAACCAGGGCTTCTCTCGTGCTGGGCCACTCCGCTCGCTCAGTACACATCCAGGCTTAACTGCATTTTAGTGCCTACACTGCACCTCATTAAGCTTACAAAGAGTAAAGAAAGATATTGACATAGCAGTGTTATTAAATATTTCAGGCACACAAAAGCATACGGCACATAAACTCCTGATTACCACCCAGACTACAATACAGACACAACCAGGAGCTCCTTGTGTCTTGTCCACCCCCACTCAGGCTTATGTCCACCATCTTGATATGTGTATTATCAACATGTGTTGGCTTTCCCGTTTCTGAGCTCTATACAGATGTTCTAACCGTTCTTAACAGACATGGTAATAAGTGAACCCACAGACCGAATTACATTTATGCAACTTCTAGCCTTGGGGCTGCATAGGAATGAAAGTTTGCTGGTGTCTAATTCCTGAACTGTACTCACCCCAGGAGAAAACGCTAAAGAAATCACTGCCATTTATTCCTCTGCCTGGCATTGGGTTGAAGGGCTCAGGTGAAGGACTGGAGACAGGATTACTGAATGCTCCATTTGCCAAGTGCCATGAAAGGCAATTTGTAAGCCTGGTCCTGCTCTAACAGCTGCAGTAGACTCATGGATGCTCATATTGAACTAAGTCAGCAGGCCTGCTGGTGCCTGGTTCCTGGACAGCCTTTTACCTTCTGCTGAATGGAGGTGACCATGCCAGGAACAGTGATTCCAGTTCCTGGCCCTACACTGGACCATTAACTCTACACCTTATTAACTACACAGGAGGAGCCAGAAACATCTCAATTCCATTCCTGAAGCTCCTTTTGAAGTTTAACCCGAGTGCTGTTTCAAGAGGTGGAGCCTGATCCCACAATTCAAAATGTGCCTCTTCTGACTCTTCAGTCCATCCTTGCTGTGGTGCCCTTTCCCCTCATTATTTCCCACTTAGAGCTGTCAATTTCTCTGCCCTGTCATCCTAACCTCCCTCCTATGGTGATGCACAATGAAATGTCTGACATCCTAACTGCACAGTGAACACTGAGTAAGACACTAGTTCTTGTTGCATCAAATTTAAAATAGAAACACCTTACCCATTGACCCTTTAACCTTACACTCTGGAGGTAGGCAGAACTGTAATTTCAAGGCCAGTCTGGTGTACATAAGAAAACTTAATTCTCCAGCTTTCTGTTCTCACACTTCATGGTTTGCAATCTGGGGTTCATGTAAGTCTTGGAAGCCATGGCACCTACTTGTAGGTACATGAGTTATCCATCAACCTGGGATCTTCACAACTTTCCTTCTTCTCATACCCTTTCTTGTTTTCCAACAACCTCCTCCCATCACTCCGTCCGTTCCCCACCAGTCAGCTTTGATCACTCTTGGAGTCAATCTTCAGCATGCTGCAGGGCAGAGGCAGACCACTTCAAACTCAGAAGCACCATTCCATCCCCTTTGAGGTGCTTGGGCTCAGAGCCCCACCAAGCTAGTAAGGCATTCTGAGCTACAACCCCCAGCCCAGATTACAGAAAAACTGTACTATGGAGTGATACATGATAGCTCACACCTATGAATCCTAGCATTTGTTTCTCTCCAAACAAAACATTTAACCTTCAGGAAAATCATTTTCTTTCGTGGTATGGTGCTATATGCCTGGGAGAGTCTGTGAGTTCCCTGACTAGCCCACCTAGTGGAAACAGCAAGCTTCTTGTTCAATGAAAGTAACTCCAGGACACAGAAACCCTGCCTCAAAACAACCCACCTAATTAAACACTAGTACTCAGTATAAGTTCATGCTCACGTTCACAAAACTCCCATCTGGTTATGCTGCCAGGACCCTAGTTTCTTTTCCTAGAAACCTTGTACATTAGGCATCTAACTATGCTTGTACCACTTTTACACAAATTTTTCTGCCCACAACAGCTTCTACATGTTTTATAACCATCACTCTTGCCTGACCTCAGATTTTTTCTAATTTTACCAACATAGTAAAAAAATGTGTTGTATGCATGTTTATCTGTGTGCTACGTGCGCCCTCAAGAGTCCAGAACAGAGTGTCAGGTCCCCTCTAAGAGCAGCAAGTGGTCTTGACTGCTTTCTCTCCAGTCACTAAAATACAGTATTCTTCATTTTGACTGGTTACACATGGGGAAATATTCTTTGTAGACGTAGAACCAACTTAGTATACATAGCTGTTAGAAGATAGCCAGAGCTAAGTGGCCATCACAATCTATGCTACCTGTAGCCTCTGTAAGCCTTACCATCTTAGTAAACTAGAGCCCTTCTCCAGTATGGAACTCTGCCCTATTCCAATCTCAAATATCCCTGGCTGGGTTAAGGTCCTACTGATAACTATTTTGAATCAGCATTCCTTTACCAACTACATTTTAGTCTCCACCTGCAGTTTTAAGAGACAAGATTTACCATTAATACCTGAGAGTTGCTCAGGCTTTCAGCAAGCATTTGACACACCTATAATTTATCCTCCTCAATATTACATTCTTCAATCTGATAAGATCCTAAATCTTTACAAGATTTATCTGCAGGTGTGCTAAAAATACAGGGGGCAGGTGGTATCTGTTCCTTTGCAGTTAGGAGTTACAGGAAACTAGAAACCCCCTTAAGAGCTAAATCATCTTTCTACTCCCTTAAATACATTTCTAGATCTAACCCAATCTACACTAAAATAAAAAAATTTTGAGAGGGGAAGAAGATATATTGGAAACTGGATAAAAATGTTGATTAGCAGATGCAATTTAGGGCTTCTGTCCCAAAACTACCAACAGATAACAGTACTCAAAAGGCTTATTTAAGGAGGGGAGTTTCTGCTGCTGACCTTTTGGGCCAGATTTCTGGGGCCTGCTGGGAACAGGACTTCTAAAAGCAAGTATGTCCGGAAGGCTGTGGTGCAGGGCCATTTTTGCTGGCTACAAGCAGGGTCTCCGGAACCCGGCACATAGCTCTTCTTAAAATTGAAGGCGTTTGTGCGAGAGATGAAACTTAGGCAAGAGATGTGCTTAGTATAAAGCAAAACACAATACATTGACTCCTGGAGGCAAACCAAACAAACCCAGAGTGATCTGGGGAAAAGTAACTCGGACCCACGGAAACAGTGGTATGGTTCGTGCCAAATTCCAAAGCAACCTTCCTGCAGAGGCCATTGGACACCGAATCCATGATGCTGTATTCATCCCAGACTTAAACTAATGGAGAGTTAATAAATAAAAGTAGATTTGTGCTTATTAATACCCACACGTATTCATTATGTACTTATACTTAAAACTGTAGTATTTTATTCATTGCATGCCCTGCATCTACATTTTTATTATTAGTTTTGTTGGACCTGAGAATGTTTAAAGAGTTCTCAAAACATTAAGAGTGAGCTGGGCCTCCTTGGTAAGCAAAGGACCTGAAAATCATATTTACAGAATGAGCAGCAGGCTTTGTTCATGACACAGGTGTGATCTCTTCTCTCATTCTATACCTTGTTGAGAACTTGTTGCTCTTGAAAGACTCAGGTTTGACTTTCAAACTTCACATGGTGGTTAACAAAATCTACAAAGCTCAGTTCAGGAGATCCAGGGCTTCTGAGGCTTGCAGACTCCTATCTGTAAACATGCACAAGTTCATGGCATTCACTACCCTTTATTGTGTAGCTAAGAAAACCTAGATTTAAACTGTGACTTAGAATTTCAACAACAGTATCTCATCAATGCCCAATTGGAAATCTAATTCAAACTGTTATTTTACATTTAAAACTAACCTGATGCCCAAGCACATTCATTATAGGCAACAATGGTTTTTCCTCCTAATGCATCCTGGAGGTAACAAGAAACCATACAGTGGAAGTGAAAAGCTACCTCACAAAAATGGTCTAAATGAAACCTAGTTATCAAAAACATCAGTGTGCTCTTTTTCTGGGATACATTTACTGTAAGTTTGGCTGTCCAGAAAGACACTTGTGATCCTTAGCTCCAATGGCAGTCCGGAAAACCCACACTTAGCCCTACTATTCCCTCTAACCCCCCTGCCGCCCCCAAACTAGAGCCCCTCATTAGTTCAATGAGATTTATAAGGGGGATTTCCAGATATTCCCACAGTACAATGCAAGTTTTATTTAACAAGACTGTTCTAGGTAGCACTGTGTTCCCTGCCCTAGTACCATAAACTCAAGCTCAGTGCTGGGGCTGTAGTTCTGAAATTCTTGAAGCTTTTAGATATCAAATTAATCTAAGCCAAACTGCCTCTGCAAGTGGATACTATAATAATATGTAGCACTTATGGAACACCTGTATATACTAAGTAACAACAAAGTGCTAAAAGCCCCTTAGTAAGTCCTACATTTTAACAGCCTTAAACAGAAGCAGATTTGTACTAAAAACATGCTTTGCAAAATACCCAGACATGTTGGGAGGTTATTTAATACAACCTCGCACCAAAGAGAAACATTCATTCCAGTTCTACTTGGCCAATATATTTGAGAAATAGATTTAATGTTATCTTGAAGCAAGAACAATATTGCATCAGTCACTAAATAAACTACAGGACTTTAATTACAACAGTTAAAAAGAAAACCAACACTTCTTTGTAAAAACAAGTTGCATCAGCAATTTTTCTTGCCTTTATTTAAACAGTTCTCAAAACATTTGAGTGAATTGGGCCTCCTTTGGTAAGCAAAGGACCTGAAAATCATATTTAAAAAATGAACAGGCAGTCTTCATCCATGACAAGGTTTGATGATCCCTTCGCTCCTTCCATACTTTGAAGCACCCAGTATTTTCATATAGTCTAAACGCTAGAAGAACAAGAGTCCATCTGTGGTGGAATGTATTGTCACTTGCTGATAATTAGTTGAAATACCATTATCTCCTTGTAACAGCCTTAAGAAACAGCCCTTTAAAGGCATGTATCTGTAGCTCTTATTCCCTGCTATATATAATACAGATTACATAAAGGCCGACACATCCACATTAATGTAAGCATTAAGCATTTGCTGTATGGGAAGAGTTTTGTTCTAATACTAGCAGTACAGAGTTACAGCGTATTTTTTAACACTTAATCGCAGGTATATTGAATATGGCAAGTTTCATGGACTCCTGAAAGACATTTATTTAACTTTTTACTTTTTTACTGATAACTTAAGAATGGTTCTGGTTAAGCATTGATATTTAGAAAGAAAAGTAAAAATCAAACTTGTTTATTGTTGCTTTTTGCCATCTGGTAGCATTTTACACACAGGCTTCGATCTTCAGAATACCCTGGATTCAGTAGAAAAACCTTTTAAATGAAGTTTTTTACAATAGAAACTTCTCAGCAGTCAAAATTTGGACTGTAAAAAAATACATGCAAAACATACTTTTCTGAAAACACTTAACTTTGAACAAAGCACCGAACTACACAAATGCAGAATGAAAACAGCATTTCAACTCCACCAAAAGTAGTCATCATAAAAGGTGTAAAAGTCACCTAACTTCACTAGGCACTGTTCACTTTTTAAACAGGAGACAATAGAAAATATTGTCCACAAACAATATCCCAGCTCTATGGCAGGTTTCAGAAAGTCTTCAACTTCATGCTTTAGTAGCGACCTAAAATGGAAAAAAAAAAAAAAAAAAAAAAACACACATATTAAAAATGGGAGGTTTCTTTTTTCTATAACCTGAAAAAAAAATCTCTCCCATGAGTAAGAGTCTCACTCAAGCATTAATACTAGATTAGTTTATAAATGCTTAAGAAATAAAAATTCTATTTAGTAAGCTTATATTTAAACCATTCACATAGCACAGATGAAACTGTTTGCAGACATAGCCAGCTGGGCTGGAACAGCATGGACTTGCAAAGTTACAAGACAGTTATAGTTATACTTCAGCACATCATATTACAAGAGATAAAACCCATCAAGGTAACTTACGAGGTGAGTAGGATCGTGATCGAGAACGTGACCTGTATCCTCCACGACTGTAGTAAGGAGAAGGTGACCGTCTTCTGTAAAAAAATTTAGATTGCATCTACATCTGTATGATACTGGGCTAATAACAAAGCCTAACTTTTGCCAGGTCCCAAACTAAAAGATTTTGATCAACTTTTAAAATGTAATATATTAGGTTCAAATACCAAATAAACATTACAAGTATCTTTTTACTTTTAATAATGTTCCACAACAAAAAACACCATTTATTCAAGCCATTTTCATGAACAGCCAAAAGAAAATCCACTGATGGATAACCTTTAGTTTTCTATATTCACTTTCTTATGTAAATTAAGAACACAAAACTTAAGAGCTCATGGACCTAGCAAGCAGAAAGCTTTAAACATGATTCTCCACGTGATTCAAAACTTAAAAAATGTACTATCTAAAAAATGTTGCTATCAACTAATTATCTCTTGTAAGCTCAATTAATTTGCAGTTTCTACAAAGCCCTTTTCACTGCCTATTGAAAACTACTTTTTATTTTTATTTTTTGGTTTTTTGAGACAGGGTTTCTCTGTGTAGCCCTGGCCGGCCTCTGCCTCCGAGTGCTGGTATTAAAGGCGTGCACCACCACGCCCGGCTTGAAAACTACTTTTGCAAACTTTAAGAAATCAAATCCCATGGCTAGAGAGAGGTGGGTAACAGCAAAGAGCAATGGCTGCCCTAGCACTTTGATTCCCAGCACCTAAAAGGCTGGCTCACAAATGTGGAAACCCTCTTCTGTCCTCCAAGGATACATCCAAGTATGAATGTAGAAATAAATACAGGCAAAATACAGAAATAAATCAATCTTTAAAAAATAAAGGGCCGGTGAGATGGCTCAGTGGGTAAGAGCACCCGACTGTTCTTCTGAAGGTCCAGAGTTCAAATCCCAGCAACCACATGGTGGCTCACAACCATCCGTAACGAGATCTGACTCTCTCTTCTGGAGTGTCTGAAGACAGCTACAGTGTACTTACATATAACCAATAAATAAATCTAAATAAATAAATAAATAAATAGCCAGATATGATAGGGCACGTCTTTAACCCCAGCACTTGGGAAATAGAAGCAGACAGATCTCTGAGTTCCAGGACCCTCCCTGTCTCAAAACCTGTTTTGCCACTAAGAGGAAAGCTACTAAGATTCAGGCAAACATTTTTTACCAGCATTCTACTGTATCCAGACTTAAAACCCTTTAGCACACCTGTAAATCTGATCCCTGTCTTGAGCTGCTCTCCATCCACCTCCTCCACCACCTCCTCCTCTGTAAAGACAGAAAAAGGAGTAAATTGTTTAGTTGAAACAATCACCACAACAAAGGACAAAACCCAATTTTCTTATAGTTAACATGATAAAGAGCCCTTTCTGAAATAACACAGTTGCTCTCAATAAAGACCTTTAACTTCTCAGTCCTAAGTACCACGAAACACAGGAATGACTATTGGGGTAGGGAAATGCCATTTTGGTAGAAGTCTGGACTTATTAGAGACTTACTTCCACAGGAAAGAGTTCATGAACAATTGTCCATATCTTGAACATGAAAATACCAAATCAATGAATTAAGCCAAGAGTTGTGACCCATACTTAAGTTTACACTAAAGGTTTAGAATTACTGTTGGCCATACAGTAACAGAAAAAAATTAAGTTTCACCTCTCTTAGCTAAGTTTTTCTTCATTTATCTTTAAAAGCTAACCAACCAGGCATCCAACTACATATCCAATTAGACCTAACTATTAAATTTTGCCCTAAGTCCCGGCTATTTCTTACATTCTAAGAGAGCTTAGCTTTTGCAGTGCTTTCAGTGTGAACTGACTCACCTGTATGATCTGCTGTAATAGTCCCGGTCATCATAACCCCGATCGTACCCTCTGTCATAATAGTCTCGGCGGCGAGAACTGCCACTGTAAGCGACAACATTCTATCTTTAGTCTCCCTCTTGCTAAAATATGTCTTCACAGACAGAAGAGAACTCAATTCAACCTAGTACCTTGGATATGATTAAGCAAATGTCTCTTTGGTTTTCCTGCACAAAAACTAGAGATGTCTAATAGACCTCTTTAGTATTAATACTACCTTTTCTTTTCCCTCGCTACACTTTATGTGTATATTCCTGTGCAATGTTCTGAAAATTTTAGGAGTACACATATTCAACTGAGTTTGTATTAAAAGTCAACCAACTGCTGGGCGGTGGCACACAAGGTGAGTTTGAGAGTAGCTCAGGTTGTATGGTAAGGATTCTGCCTTTGTTTTGTTGCTGTTGTTTTGAGACAGTTTTCACTCTGTGGCCCTGCTTGCCTCTGCCTCCCAAGTGCTGGGAATAAAGGCTCCATTAATACCCTACCTCAAAAAAAAAATTGATTTGAAGCTGAGACTTAAGTGAGTAAGATGTTCTTTAACATCTGCGATTGAACCCATCCCCTCACTTTTTTTTTTTGATTTTGGAGACAGGGTTTCTCTGTGTAGCCCTGGCTGTCCTGGAACTCAGAAATCCGCCTGCCTCTGCCTCCCAAGTGCTGGGATTAAAGGTGTGCACCACCAACCGCCCGGCCCCCTCACGA
The DNA here is from genome assembly GCF_000001635.26 of Mus musculus. Lineage (NCBI taxonomy): Eukaryota > Metazoa > Chordata > Mammalia > Rodentia > Muridae > Mus > Mus musculus. The sequence goes on from NC_000082.6 coordinate 22,249,791, forward strand.
TTTCTAAGAATAAATTGTATTTAGAGGTTCTGAAGATGAATCAATCAGTAAACTACTGCTTAAGTATGAGGTCTGAAATAGGTCACTGGCACCAACATAATGTATAGTGACATACAGGAAGGTCACAGAAGCTCACTGCAGCCAGTCAGTAAACTCTAGATTCACTGAAACACTCTTTCAAAACTTGAAGCTGGGGGTCTGGAGAGATGACTCAGCATTTAAGAGCACTGACTGCTCTTCCAGAGGTCCTGAGTTCAAATCCCAACAACCACATGGTGACTTACAACCATCCATAATGAGATCTGATGCCCTCTTCTGGAGTGTGTGAAGAAAGCTACAGTATACTCATATAAATAAAATAAATCTTTTACAAAAACAAAAACTTGAAGCTGGGACCATGATTTGGAGCAACCCAGTACACCAAAAGAAGCTTCTTTTGGCATTGGACAGCAGACTAAGTGTGTAGGAGTGTGTTCAACCATAAACGGGACATCAATATTGAATGATCCCCCACTCCAAACTCAAACATCAGGAAAACAGGAGAAAGATTCTAAAGCTACAGATTGCACTCTAGAACTAATGGTAGCTGCAGTTTAGTTACCTGTATCAATTAACATTCCAGCATTTGGGGGTGAGGGGATGTTCCCTACCTAAGGAGGCCCCTCCCCTACCTAAGGAACCAGCTCTATGCAGCTGATGGCTGCTGGTGGTGAAGAGCAGGTTATTTAGGAAGGTGTAAAGCATAGTAGGTTGAGCATGATCCAGCAGATGGCTACACAGTCATGAAGCATATGGATATTTTTAAAAAGGGAAAAGAAAAAGAAAGAGGACCCGAGAATGGGAGGCAGGAACACGTGTGGAGCATGTTCGCTCCAGACCCCTCATAAAAGCGTAAGGAAGAACTCGCCTCCACAATCTTACATACATGCGGTAGTGCATGTATACAGTATTTAACCATTTCTTTTAAAAAGATGTCACGAGATGGGGGGGTAGGGGATGGACCGTGATAGAGAAAGATACCCAACACTGTGCCTCAAGTACCCACCCATTCTTACACACAAAGAAGTTACTTACTAAGTGGGTCTCCCCATATAAATTCCTGGTGTTGGGGTATGGGGCCTTTTTGTTATAGAGAAATCGACTCTAATTCGACGCCCATCAAGCTCCATTCCATTGGCACGTTCTTTAGCCTTCAAAAGATAAAAATAATTGTTACAAACATCCTGGACAATATATTTAATTACCGCATAGCTATTTTTTGGCCAGGAAAAAAAAAAACCACCCCCACAATTTATAAATGTTTTTCTGTGTACTACAAATTTACCACAAAAATAAAAAAGTATGCAGACCACGGTATCAGCCTACATGACCCACAAAATAGCTATCTACAAATTTAGATGGACTTTAGCTAAACCCTTGATCTCTAACATCCTAAATGCTGGGATTATACACACGCACAGCACACTAATACTTATGAAACCCAAATTCTAATTTTTCATAAATTAGCACTTGCTAATTAAATAAGCCCAAATGCTCCCCTTCACACATGGCTGTTTGGAATTAGAAGAAAAATTGTCTCTGACATTGTATGATTCAAAACGCCTGTTGTGGGAGCCAAAAGCCTTTATGAAAAGGCTTGATTTATCTTTGAGTTTAAGGCTGTTTTTAAGTTGTAGCTCTATACAAAGACAAATACAGGCTTACAAATACAAAATGCTGGCACTGTCAATTTTATTACCCGTATCTTACATCTTTTGGCATATTAGAAGGTTCTTTTTGAATTTTATTTAAAAATTTAATGTCATTTTTATAATTATTTACATCTAACTTCTAAAAAAAATTTTTGAGAACTCCCAATTTCATGAAGAATTAGTGTATTAAAATTCTAGCTTAATTCCAGGTCTCAACAATAATCAATGGACCTGTTATTAGCTTGCTCTCTTTTTACACTAATGAGTCTAAAATGTAAAGTTGCACATTACTAAACAGATAATCACATTCTCACTTTCTACTGAGTCAAGTAAAAAGTTCAACATAAAAGAAAAAAAAAAAAAAAAAAAAAAGCTCAGTGTATGCTTTACCAAACTTATCAAAACAGTTTATCAAACTTCATGGTTTATGTATCAACACAGCATTACAGGGACGGCAAATCATAGGTTTAGAATTTACTTCAAAATAATGTAAGAGTACAGATTAATTAAATTAGCTTCAAGACTAATTAAATGCCCGGAGTCACACTTCATTGGCATGTAATTTTGCACAGGTTAAGAATAACTTCAGAATATCAATGAACTTAACACATTCCAAGTAGAAATAGTTTCTTCTTCTTTTTTTTTTTGGTTTTTCGAGTCTGTGTGTAGCCCTGGCTGTCCTCGAACTCAGAAATCCACCTCCCTCTGCCTCCCAAGTGCTGGGATTAAAGGTGTGTGGTGGGCTGGTGAGATGGCTCAGTGGGTAAGAGCACCCGACTGCTCTTCTGAAGGTCCAGAGTTCAAATCCCAGCAACCACATGGTGGCTCACAACCATCAGTAACGAGATCTGACTCCCTCTTCTGGAGTGTGTGAAGACAGCTACAGTGTATTTACATATATCTTTAAAAAAAAAAAAAAAAAAAAAAAAAAAAAAAAAAAAAAAAGGTGTGCGGCACCACCGCCGGGCAGAAATAGTTTCTTTTGACTCTAATCTATAGATGCATGTCTTAGATCTTAAATTTATACTATGAAACAAGACATTACCTTGTCAATCACTTGGTTATCAGAACAGTTAACAACAAGATTGGTGTTTTTAACTAAAGTGAAAGTAAGAATTTACTTACTTCCTTGGCATCGTCTACATTTTCAAAATATACAAAGGCAAATCCTCTTGAACGTCTAGATTGCTGGTCATATACAATAGACACATCAGCAATGGGGCCATATTTAGAGAACACTTCTCTTAGGTCTCTTTCTGTGGTGTATAAGCTCAACCCAAACACGCCAAGACAACAGTTGGGGTCAGGATTTGCCTAGAAAACACAAAGGAGATTTTTAATCCTTGAGAATCTAACATAAATCTAACTAGTATAGAAAAAAAGATAAATGATTAGATCAAGCACCACTGTATCTTACAAAACATTGAGGCATACATACAGTATAATCATCAAAGGGTAAGAAACCCCACAAGAGGGCTGGAGAATGGCTCAGTGGTTAAGAGCACTGACTGCTCTTCCAGAGGTCCTGAGTTCAAATCCCAGCAACCACGTGGTGGCTTGCAACCATCTGTAATGAGATCTGATGCCCTCTTCTGGGGTTTCTGAAGACAGCTACAGTATACTTACATATAATAAGTAAATAAATCTTAAAAAAAAAAAAAGAAACCCCACAAGAGAACTAAATCCAACATTAAAACAGGGAGGAGAGGGTTATTAAGAGTCTTATAAAAAGAAATCTAACAGTCTGATTTTGGGTTTTGAAGTTCAGCTCAGATGATATTCATCTAGGAATTTATTCTAAGGGGAAAAATAATTACACCAAGCAGGCATAAATCAGAGCAGCACAATCCCCATCAAGAGGGGGAGAAAAAAAGCACGGACCATTTATTTAGTTCAGAGATCACACAACTCAGACTGACCCAAAACTCACAGCAATCTTCAATCTACAGTTAGCCACTACACAACTCAATTCCCACCAACAGAATCATAGCTCAATGAGTAAAGGCCTTTGCTTTTACCTTTCTAGCTTGACAAACCAACCCATTCAAGTTGGTTCTGACTTCAATGTATGTAGCAGATACCCACCTCAAAAAGGTGATAAAAAATAAAACTTGAGCTGGGTATAGTCATACACACTTTTATTCCATCATTGAGCAAGAAACAAGTGGATCTTTTAGTTAGAGGTCAACCTAGTTAACCCTGTGAGTTTCAGGACAACAAGAGTGACACACTACAGTGAAACATTGTCTTAAAATGGGAACCAGCTGGGTGGTGGTGGCACATACCTATATCCCAACACTCAGAAGACACAGGCATGCTGATCTACATAGAACAAGAACTGCACAACATATGTAACAACTGCTTAAAGATTATTATGTTTGACTATTTTAAGTGGTCAGAGATATTGTAAAACTTAATTTGCAAATTAAGCACATTAAGATTAAAAACAGTAATGTTGCTATGAGGGTAATAGTGTGGAGCAAGAAGTAAAGATGAAGCAAACATTAAGCTTTATAAATTATTCATATGCTTTTCCATTATTCCTTCTGAATGTCTAGCAGCTAAAGTCAGAGAGGGAAATTATATTGTATATTTTGATCATAGATGAAATCCACCAGAAAATTTAACAAATTAAACAGCTAGTATCAGTAAAATTCAACCCCCATATTACAAATGTTTCAAACAAAAATGAATGTCAAAAGGTTCCAGTAATTTTACATGGGAGAGGGCACGAGAGGACAATCTGACTTAGTAGGGAAAGTAAATCCCAATATAAATACTCAAGTTACTAAAACTCCACTGTCAAAACAAAGATCAGCCAGTACAAGGTTCTAAAATAGTCTTCAGACTGGGGGCACTGTACCTCAGTGGTAGAATGCTTTTTTGCCTAGTGCGCATACAGCCCATAGCACTTCAGAAATCTTACCCGGTTCCCAACATGACGCCTTCGAGTAGACATGGGAGAATGGCTGTGGCTGTGGCGCCTGCGATAATCTCGGCTGTAAGACCTGCTCCGGGATCGTCTATGCGAGCGAGATCGTGATCGTGACCTTGTATAATGCCTTCTAGAACTTCTTCTGGATCTAGACCTGAATGTAAAACAGAAGTCTTTGGAGTTATAACTAAGTAACAGATACTATGTTAAAATTACTTAAAATTCTTTTGAAAATTGGACCACAAGGCACACTCCTAGTTGGGTTCATCACACCTTTACGTCTCACAATGCTATCCTTTATTGTGTATTTCCTAATATGCCCACTAATTTAGGCCATCACAAGTGGTTTATTTTTAGTAACATTCCTGGCTTTTGACTAGAGTGTTTACCTCTGTATAAAGTGGTCACCTAAACCACAACACATTGAGAGAGGAGTGCTGGTGCTGCAAGCATCTTACGTTCAAAAGGTTAAATCAGCAAAAGTAGGGTAACAGACCTTCACTACTTTATCAATTATACCATATATCAGCAGAGTTAATGAAGAGTTATCAAAATGGCCTTTCTTACCTAGATTCAGACCTGGACCTGGACTTTGATCTAGAACGCCTTGAGTCTTCCTTGGAGCGAGACCTTGCAGGTGTATGCCGTGCAGATTTCCCCGATCCGTGAGCACTTCCACTTCGGGAAGCAGAACGGGATTCCTACACGCAGATGTCAAAAGTTTTAATTTGTATACTGTTTTGGAAACTTTAAAAACAAATAAGCTTCTGTGAGATAAATGGCCAAGGAGAGCAATCCTCTTCCAAAATAAGAAAACATAAGTGAGGGCAGAATTGAGGATACCTGGTATAATGGTTTCATTGCTTCAACTGACATGAATCAATTGGTTTTTTCTTCCACCTTTCTGGAGCAGAAATAAGAAGTATCTAACTCCACAGCCTTAAAAGGTGTCCCAAGTCTGACTGTTAAAGAACTGCCCAAGGATTTGGAGACTAATACTACATAAACTAAGAATGAACTTGAACTTTGAAATTTATTCTGCTCCAGAAGCAATGAAAGCACCCTATAAAATTTATAAAATTTCAAATTAAAGTTTGTTGAATGAGGGGCAAAAGCAGTAAGGATAATCTTGAGTTTCAAGCTCTGAAGTTAGAAGAAATCTAGCTAGATTCTTGCTTTTAGTGTTTGTGGGGACCTCTTACAAAACTCAAGAGCAACCTGAAGGAGCTAAGAACAGAGAAAGGCAGCAACAGTCTTAAGAAAAGAGGGTAGCCAAGATATAGTTTTATTGACTAAACCGACAAGAACCAAGACAGAACACAAGTAACTGAGAAAAAGTAGAAATGCTATGTCAAAGGCACATTCACACAAGGGTAAAATCAGAAGCAGCTCATTGTCTAGGAGCCCAGAAGACAAATCTAAAGATGCCTAGGCAAATATTATGCACTTGTTTTTCTGTCAAGACTCCAACTAACTGCCAATTAACCAACACAAATGAAATCTCAAAAAAAGGGGGGATGAAGAAATGGCTAAACAGGATAACCATTTCATAAACCAAAGGCTGTGTTAATTAATAGAAAAAAAATACATTTAGCAACAGAATGCTAAGAAAAATTCTACAAAGCCATTTTTAAAAAAATAACTCTTAATGAGTAGACAGTACTAACTCTCCTTGACAGTTAAGCTTTAACCACAAAACATTTTAGAGCCCAACTAAACAAAGGACATGAATCTAAACCACAACAGCTCTCCCTTGAGAATAGTGTGGCCATTCTCAAAAAGGAATAAAGATACAGAAGCAATTTACATACAGAATGAGGGGGACAATTTACAACATCCCTCCCTCTGTACTCAGGACATAAAAACATGTATTTTTGTATACAATACAGAAGAGAGGAGACCTCAAGTAAAACAGATATAGACCACTAGAGGAATGAGTTCAGCTTTCAAGGCCCCAAATCACCTAGAAAATACCTGAATGACACAAAAACACAAGTGTGATGACATGTCAGAGACAGCATCACCTTTCTATCAGACCTTCCTTAATCCCCAAGGAGTGACAAACTGTTTGAGAGAACAGCTGCTTTTAATACCAAGATACAGTTTAACTTTCATTGGGCTGGAGGGAGACTACTCCAATTACCAGCCCCTGGATTTCTGTAACAAATTCTCAAGTAAATATTCATCACGGCAATTTACCTTACTTTCTTAGATTACTTAAAGAAAAAGTAAATTTGGCTAACAGAAATTTGCCTAGGAACAAGGAGGTAGAAAATAAAAATTCCCTCCTTTCAGGCTTGCTGTTGCTGTTTGCTCAAAGAAAAAACAATTTCTAGTATGAAAAATTAGCCATAGCAAGGTTTCTCCTTAAACTTCTAGTAGGCTAAAATAAAGGGGTCTTAACAGATGGCTTAGAAAGCTCCCAAGGCTCCACTCAGCCTCCCTATATAAAAGGCTATGTCACAGATGTACTTCTTGAGCAACTATTTTTTATGTGAGAAATGAGGGGAAGCACCTGAATACAAAAGATTTCACGTGTCTGTATACTGCCACCTAGTTGGACTAAGGGGTGGGGTGGGGGTAGGGACAACAAAAGACCACTTCTAAACGTTCCCATCAGAGTTTAAAGATGTTAAATCCTTCCAGTTATGTTGAACACCTTTAATTGGTGAAAAAAAATAAAGATTTTTATGTGAATAAACGAGTTAGATTAGCTAAATAAATCCAAAGCTCTATGCTAATCTTAAACCTTAACCCACAAACAACTCTATTTTCCAGCTAGGAAAATCCTTTATACATAAAATTTCAAATTCGACTGCGTGAGAAAGCTATATATATATTATAAACTATAAAGAATTGCTCTCTGGAGAGCAAGTATTGAAAGGAAAGAGATCATGAATGAAAAAGCATAAATAAAACAATGCCAGAAATTCCCAGAAAAAAATACAAAAATGTTCTCAAATCTTAGCCATCATTTTAACTAGTGCACAACCTGTAAGGAACAGGTCAAGTTTAAAAACCAAATCTCAAGCAGTCTGTAGCTCCTATAGAGAACAGCAGCTCAGCATACAAAGCTCTATATACAGATTTTAGCTTGTTAGGCACCCTAGTACTATGCTATTTAAGTCCTCACAAACTCAATATTAGAAGTTAAATATTTTCTATGATTCTTTCAAAAAGTAATCTTCCCTGGTTCCAAACCCCATTTCAGCCCTGATTTTAATTTAGTTTTCCCTGTGAATAGAATCTAAAAGCATCACCCTCAATGGTCCGAAGGAGAAACAAGAACCAAGGGTGTGGGGGGTGGGGGAACAGATGGGAAAGGTATACTAACATCAACATTATTTTCACTTTAAGTGTATCCAACTTGGGCTATAGAATAAAATTCCAAAATCATATAAGCTTGAGTAGTAACAAAAAAAAAAAAAAAAAAAAAAACCCACTCAAGTATCTTATTAGTTTTACAAAGCAACTGTCTCCTATAAGAGAGTATTGTGTTCTCTTTGCAAAATACAGAAATAATGTAAAAAGTACTGACAATAGGCTAAAGTGTCAACACAACATGCATCCTTCAGTCATTTAATTCATTTTTGTCAATAGCTCTAAAGACCTAACACTCAGAAAAAATTTAAATTTGCCATAGCTTTAAGATGATAATCTTTATTTAATATTCTGCATGGTAAAGACAGCTATTGGTTTTTTGTGGATTGTGTGTGCTTGGTATTAGCATTATGCTAATCACTTAACTATATATAATCAGTCAAAACATAGACAGGAACTGTGTGGTTTTTTTCCTCAGTTGGAGTAGCACACTAGAAGAAAACAATATTTACTTTAAAATCATTGTAATAAACTAAAGATAAAAGACACAAATACCAGCTACTATCACACTTTGAATTAGCTCTCATTTCATTTGTCTGACCCATTTCTTTTAAGGGACGCTACTATATATACTTCAGCAAAAACCCTAGTTCAGTTGGAACAGGCGTTAAACTGAAACAATATAAAAGAATCATCCTCATTTGGCACTTGTAGATCTCAACATTTGGACTTAAGCGGTATAGCTTTCCACAAATTTGTGAAAACCTAGTGCTTTCATCACAATATAAATAATGGTGTTAGATGCTTTGCTTAGATTTGGGGGGTTTAGTCCCATTTTCACCCTGGTAACAATCTTCGATTTTTCCAGTAGAAAATTCTACTATACACTGTTCAGTATCAAAGCAGAAAATATCATGCATTTTGAGAGTCCAAAGGGCATTAAGAAGACCACCAGTTCCAACTCATACTCATTCATGCCCCAGAACCAGCAGAGAACAATAGATCAAAACCCTAAGGCAAAATGGGAGGCCATTTACCCAGGATGCTGCAGCCTGCTATTTAACTACAAAGTTTTTAAAAATTGCATTTTCATCATTTGACTAAGCAGTTAAAATTAGAATTATTACCTAATTTAAACGATTCCCTTGGAAGTCACTTCTTTACCCTGTATATACTTCTTCTATTAAACAAATAATGCATGCATGTTTAGCAAAATATACAGGGACACATAAACAGACTAGTAATTACTTAGCGTAGTGCTTTCTGATTCCAGATTACTTCTTATCTTAACTTCATTTTTATTTCTTTTCTTCATTCTTCCGTTTCAAATTCTGACTTCTTTCATCTTCCCCACTTCACACAAATTGCTCAATATTCTACAAGTGGGACTTCTGGTCTGATAATTAGCATGCATTCTTTCTTTTATTTTTTCAAATTTCAGCTTCACTTATTCCTGAGCTTCAAATACTCATTTATAAAACTTGTCAAATGACGACTTCCGCATTTTCCTTCTTCAACATTAACCTTAATAGAAAAAGAACAGGATGAAGAATATTTTAAAACTCCAGGATAAAATCCAGTGCCAAAACTGAAACTAGAAAAAAAAATCCCTTTTCGTAGTTTTGGATTAAAAAAATACTAGATATGCAGCTCAAAAAACTGAAACTACATAGTTTCCTGTTGGTATATGGTAATCATTTGTCTATTCCAAATAAATTTATCATGCTTAACATGAATGTGAAGTGCGCCACTGAACATTTACTGTTCATTTAACATTTTTACAAACTGTAAATCACATCTCACACTTCTTATTGTATTAAAGAGAAAATGCTACGTGTCAAAAGCACATCTCTAGTCAAAAAAATGACACATTTTAGTACAAAAGTGCAAGAAAGAAAAGCACGGACAACTCATCTGCACAATGATGACAAAGGCTGGGGTTGAAGAGGTTTACAATACTGTGACTTGTCTAGATAAGGAAATGGATTTAATGCCACATTACTGTGTATTTAAAAACAGCATTGTTAGACAATGTCAGCAAACCTATAGATCTGTTCAACCCACCCTTGGGAAATCTGCATTAGTGAAACTAAGAGTTTAATTTAATTACTAAATTTAGAACTAAAATCCTGATACTAAATAAAGTTAATCAACTATTACATGCCAACAGCTATAAAGAAAAACAGAGCAAACTTGATTCCAACAGTGGTTATGTCCAAAGAATTCTGTAAGTTTCCCCCTCTATTAACAAAATATTAATCTTCTCGATGTCCAAAGGAGAAATCCTAGTTCAAAAGTTGGTTATGAGAAAGTTATAGTTAATCTTCTCAAATTATTAAAAAGGCCCACACTTTAGCATATTTGTGAATTTTTAATACAAACTGGAACACTGTTGGAACACTAAGCAAAATAAGTGTCCATGTAACAGTCTAAATTCCCTTGTTGCCCTGCTAAATATTTCTGCATGCTACTATTTCCTCCTACATTTTCTTCTGGTAAAAACTAAACAAATTTTTTTCTTAAAAAAAAATTATTTTTGGTATAGGCAACCATGGCTATAGTATCTTTTCTAACTAAGAAAAAGCCTAATTTCCAGCCTAACTTTATAGTCAATTATCATTTAATCTGGAAACATTTTAATGGCTTTTATTTAAGGGAGTCACAATAATTCATTTCCTTGTAATATCCATCACTAAAATGCAATGGGAGATATTTACTGGAAGCACGAATGTAATCATGGAATCAGAATGCCCAAGCACATTTCCTTAGTGCCTGGCCTCCCTAAAGGTTATTTTTATGTACCTATACAGGGCTTAGATTCAGACACACTAGAGCTCTAGGTGCCATGACTTTTCAACATTCAGGCCACTTTGGTATTGCTTCATTACCGCTTTCCAAGCCTTCTCTTATACTCGAACAAAATCACTGCTAAACAATATTTGCATTTAGGATTATTTGAGCTCAGCTAAACTGAAGCAACCACTTCATAAAACTACAAGATCAAGTACTGAGCTAGCATATTTGGTTGAAAAAGGATCCTACTTAGAAAAACACTTTACTGGGGGAGTAGTTTAATAACAAAATGAGATGAACAAAGAAAAAGTCCACTTTGCTACAGAAAGAAAAGATCAGCATAGAAATGAATAAAGGGCTTTTGGGAGCCAGTCTCATGTAGCCAAGAATGGCATCAAAGTCACTATAAAGCTTTAGATGACCCACCCAATCCTCCTGCCTCCACCTCCCAAATGCAGTAGTCCCTGGCATCTTCTACTTTTTTTCCCCTCCAAGCATTACAAGGATGGAGGAGAAAAATCTTCAAATGCTTAAGTAGTTTCTTTAATTTAAAAAAAAAAAAAAAAAAAAAAAAAAAAGGGTGGGAGACAGGGACATACCTATACTAGCTGTAAAGTCTGCTTTTTATAAACTTGCAAAAAATACCAAACTTTAAACTTATGTTGGTAACAATTCTTTCTCTCAAAAGCACATGTTTTTTTTATTAGAAACTTCTTTCCACTATCTAAGCACAAAAACTTTTGGTTTTGGTTTTTCAAGACAGGGTTTCTCTGTATAGCCCTGGCTGTCCTGGAACTCAGAAATCCTCCTGCCTCTGCCTCCCAAGTGCTGGGACTAAAGGCGTGCGCCACCACCGCCCGGCTGCACAAAAACTTTTAATGCAGAAAAGGGCCCCATCCAAATTGGCACATGAAAATCTATGCCAGTAAGTAACCTGAAAATAGCCTCCAAAGCAATGATTTGGAGACTATAAGTTGCTAGTCAATTTTGACCTGATAAACAATGATAAGTTAGTTCTATAAAGGCTCACATCCTACAATAATAAGCTGTGTAAATGCACTAATTTCTAAAATAATCACCATGCCGCCTTAGAAAACAATAGCTGTGTATAAATACTAATTAACAATAAAACCCTGGACACATACACCATAGCTCTAATCAATGACTTGGCCAAATTACAAAGTCAAGGTTAAAAGTATTCATTTTTAGCATGTTTGTGGTTTTGCTGAAAAGGAAAAAAAAAAAAAAGGCTGTACAAACAAGACAAATTCCTCTTCAAGTTTTCAGCAAAACCAGTAGTACTTACCTTGTAAAATCATTTGTAACTTCGCCTTGAAAATACCACTTTCTATTTTAACAATAGCCACAATATTAACAGGCATTCTTATTTAAGCCAAAGAAAACAATTCCAGTTTCAAGAGACTTATACCTGTCTAGTCAGCAATGAAAAAAGTATGCAAACAATTTTCTTAAACTTGCCACATTAATTGAACCCTCTGTTAATGAAAACTGTGTGTAAAGCCAGAATTATTTTAGAAATAAATGTTTTAGTTTTAAAAACGAGAATTTAGAGTTAAGGGATAAAAGCAAGGAATATACAAAGGTATCTATCACAGGATAGATAAACTGCAGAATTTGAAAGGCAATTGGATGGGGTGGTGTCCCGAAGCTACTACTTGATTCAGATGGCTTATGTTTCAAGCACACTCTCTACACAGCTACTACCGTACCACAATATTTGCTAATTCCAAACTTTTCTTTAACCTCTTGGCTACTACAGTCATAAAGTAGCCTAACAAAAATTTTAAATTATCTAGCTTGTACAATCCTTAGTTTCTGGCTTTTCAGGACAAAGACTCAAATTCACAATCTCAAAGAAGTTAGAATTTTATGCTAAGTGGACCATCAAAATGAATAAAAGCCTCACAGCCTATAATGGAACTATTACTGGGTTTTCAAATATTAACACCAATATTACTTTACATTGAGTGGCAGTGTTTTTCCTTCAAAGAAAAGGTGCTTTACAAAATGAATAATTTAAAAGTACTAGAAGCAGCCAGGTGCGGTGGTGCACGTCTTTAATCCCAGCACTTGGGAGGCAGAGGCAGGCGGATTTCTGAGTTGGAGGCCAGCCTGGTCTACAGAGTGAGTTCCAGGACAGCCATCCAGGACAGCCAGGGCTATATGGAGAAACCCTGTCTTGAAATTCCAAAAAAAAAAAAAAAAAAAAAAAAAAATTACTAGAAGAGATTTTAATTACACCAACTTTAAAATAAGTCAGAAAAAAACCACTCAACTCAATAAATACTACAGATAGCAAAGAATGAGAACATACTGCAACGGAGCTAACATCCATCCAATAAATTTTGTGACCAAACTAAACACTATTTCACACAATCAGTCTGTTTAGGAAACAACCTTGAAAGCCTAAAGGGTTTGAGGGAATCCAGAAGTGTGGCAGTGTCCACAGGAAGAGAGGTAGTCACTACTGAGATTCCAGGGAGCTTAACAATTTATACCATGTACATTATCAACTCCAAGGGTCTAGAAGTCAATGAAACTCATTTTCAGGTTCCAGAGATAGGTGGTTATACCAGGCATATCTAAGGCAATTACTTTGAACATGACTTTTACACTTATAATAAAAGGGAGGGTGAATCTGATAATCATCAGATCTGGTCTTGCTATGTTTGTGTATAAGGAGGCTACATGGCAGGCAAGCAATCTGAGTTACACAACCAGTCCTTAAACTACCCCTTATTCCTTTGGAGGAAAATGTTCAGTCTTACTAAATAATTTACCCAGATATCTTGAACTCTGAATCCTATCCAGGATAAGCAGCTAGGATTTACAAACCTGCAACACTCTGCCCAGCTTACCCTGAAGTATTTTTAAACCTCATCTCTGAACTTTTGTTTTGGCAAGCCTTCTTGAAAAAAGTTCAGCTAAATGTTTCAGTTTTCCACTCATCCCAAGATTTCAATTGAAAAGCAAAAAATTAAATTAAAAACAGGGCTGGAGAATTGGCCCAGCAGTTAAGAGTACTTACTGACTTTAGGAAGAGCAGGGTTTGTGCCCCACTACCCACCACATCAGGTAGCTCAAAATTGTACACATGGCCCAAAAAGGGGATCGTGCACACACCTCCAGGAGTTTTTAACCTCAGTACTCAGAAACCAGAGGCAGGAGAATCTCATGAGTTTGAAGCCAGCCAGCCTGGTATACATAATTTGAGTTTACCTCAATATTTGAGGTAAATACAATACAGGCAGAGCTACAACAAAGTCTCTAAAAACAAAAAATTTGAGTTTAAGTATTACACAACTTTCAAGTTTAGAAATAAATCAGAAAGTCGATTTTTAGTACTTTTTCCCCCCAATTATTTCCAATTAAGTAGTCAGGTCAGCAGGATGTGTTGATTCACACCTTAAACCACAGCATTAGGGAGGCAGAGGCAGGCAAACGCCTGGGGTTGAGACTAGCCTGGTCTACAGAGCTAAGTTCCAAGACAGGGACATAGAGTAACTCTACCTCAAATATTGAAAATCACCAGAAGGTGCATCTTACTAAAAACAAAAAAACCAAACCTCTAACAGGAGTAACAATTTCTCAGCTCTTTCAAAATGGTACCCACTTTCATTCAATTGCTTTTTTTCTCCCTTGAGTAATGTGACCCACAGCTAATACTAGGAAAAATTTCCACAGGTATGATGATGCATACCTATTTAGTCCCAAAGCAACAACAAAAAACTATTTGCTTTTAATTCTAAACAGACTAACTTCAACTTCGGAAGGCAGGCTCAACATCGTAAGGTACATGTGGGTGAAATTAGGAGCTCAAACAATACGAACTTACAAGTTGGGATGTAGTTTAGTAGTAGGGGCTTGCCCATCACTGAGACTAGGTCCCATTCTCCATTATCAGAAAAACAACATTCTGTCCCACTCCCCCATCGCTTTCTTTCCTTAGGTAAAAGGCACGCACTGGTTGACACTGAACTTTAAATTGTCTTAGGGACTCATCTCCGTATATAAAAGATTACATCCGTTCAAATTACTCTTTTTGGGTTCAAGTTCACCATGGAAGTCCAAGAATGCTCTCTACCAAACCGTCAAAGGCCTTTTAGAGTTTACTAACCAAAAAAATAAACTGTGAACTAGTGGTTAAGTGTTCCTGTGAACTTTTTGCGAAAATAAAAACGTTAGTACAGGAAGGGCAAAACAGCCATTCTTATGATGCTTGTAAGCCGTTTCCAAACTGCAATTACCTGTTCACTGAGCCCTGGACTTCCGCATCTTCACGTGACAGTTTTTAATCTAAACTCTACAGCCACGCCACATGCGCCTCATTTGTTCAGCTTTGGGGCTGGGTCTAGTCCAGGCCCATTGTATACAATCTAATCAACCTCTACCGATTTTCACCCTCTGGGAGGTGGAAGCTTAAAAATAAAATCCCGTCGACTTCAGAGTTTAATAGCGCCATCAATTGTCGCCAATGGTTTCTCCTTCCCAAGTCCCCCCAGGGGTAGGGAGGCTCTATACAACAACGCCTAACGACCTTGCGTTCTATTCCAGTAAGCTCTCAACAATGGGAGAAACGCTGTAGCACAAAGCCCTCCAACTAACGGGGCCCCCAATCCCCCTCAGCCGTTTCCGTCTCCAGATGCTCCAAGAGCCCCCTACAGCTAGCTGTCCCTTACCGGGACCAGGAGGCCCTCCATCAACCGAAAAGCATCAGTCAGTCCCCATAGGCTCCCGGCCACACGTGGCTTTTCTCCGCTTCACCCTTGGACCCCGGGTGGCGAGGCGGCAAAGCCTGGCTGCAGGGAGCGGCGGCTCCGCCATTTTGTGCCTCTGGCAGCGCGCCCGGCCCGCGAGCCCAAGATGGCTGCGGCGCGGCTTCGCAGGAGAGCAACGGCGAAAGAAGATACCGTTCCCATCCCCCAACGCCGACGGACGCCGCGGCCATCTTTAGCCTCCCCCCGCCCCGTAACGGGGGGAAAGGAAAAAAAAAAAAAACGGTCGTGGCGGGTGCGAGGCACACAGCCCGCCCGCGGCCTCCCTCCGACGAGAAGCGCCGGCCACCAGGCCCTCCGGCGCCCCGGCTCCCTCCGCACGTCAGGCTCCCGACACCCGGCTGCACCGGGCCGAGAGGCCTAGAAGAAGTAGCAGGGTGGGGACCGCGGCCGCCCGCGCAACTCCGCGCTTACCCGCTCGCCGTAGTTCTGCTCGCCGCTGTCGCTCATGACTCCGGGTCGCTGTCACCGCTACGGGCCTTTCCTGAAGCTGTCAAGCTCCCGCCTTCCTTACAGAGGCTCCGCCGCAGCCTAGCGCGACGCCACACTTTTGCGAGGAGCTCGAAGCCGACACGCTCCGCACCACCTCCGCACCGGTCTAACACTGCCGGATGTGACGCCACGCTCTTTAACCTGGTCCCACCCACTCCCCCGAAGGCGCGCTTTCCTGGCCCCTCCCACTTCGACGCGCCTTCCAACCGCTTTCTCCTGCAGGGGCGCTTCCCAAACCGGACGTGACGTCTACCTTACCGCCCTGCCCCTCCCCTCCCCTAGTACCCGGCCACAGCGTGGCGGGAAAGTGTGCGCCTGCCTTTGGGCGTCTGTTGTGGTCTCCTCGGGACACCGTGATGTCCGTAGCCTTGCCACACTCGTTTCTGGAACCTTCTAGAGAACCGTCCTGGGTGGAAGAAGAGAAGAGATGGTTGTACATTCCTCCATGCCTTTGTTCTGTCTCACTAGTTTCCTCTCCTTTTGTTCTCTCATGATCTAGGAGAGAACACAGCCACACACTGGATTCTCACCTCCCGTTTATTTAGACTTAATTCTAGAGCTTTCCTTCCTAAATAAAACCTCCATTTAAAACTCTCGCAATTTAAACCGGGCATTAATGGTGCATGCCTTTAATCCCAGCACTAAAGAGGCAGAGACAAGCAGATCCCTGAGTTTGGGGACAGCTTGGTCTACACGGAGAAACCCTAGCTCAAAGCAAACAAACAAATTGAGGTTTGAGACAAAGCCTCATTGTGTTGCCTGGGTTGACCTTGAACCCACCGTGTATGTTATATAGCCTAGGCTGATGTTAGGAATGTATTAACCCTTCTGGGTCAGCCTCCCAAATCCTGGGATTATAGTTATGAACTATCAATCCTATGGCCTGGTGTGGTAATACACGCCTTTAAGGCGGATCTCTGTGAGTTCCAGGTAAGCCGAATATACAAAGCGAGTTCCAGGACAGTCAGGATTACACAGAGAAACCTGGTCTCATTCCCCACCCTGACTCCCACCTGGGGAAATGGAAAGGAAAGAAAGAAATGGAGAAAGGAAAGCCAGGCAGGGTGGTGCACACTTGTAATCCTTGTAATCGCAGCATGAGAGGTGAGCCCAAGGACAGTTAGCTGTTTAAGGCCAACCTGGGCTACATGAGCGGGCCCCCTTCAAAAAGTGACACAAAACAGAAAATAATTCAAGAGAAACGGGCCTGTAGTAATGGATTTCTGTTTGGGAGAAGCCGCCTGCCCTCTAGCCTCTAAGGATAGCATGAAAGAACACTGAAGATATCTATAGAAAACCATGCCAAATGAGTTCTTGAGATGAATACCATTTTGACAGTCTTCTTGTTTGGTTTGGTTTGGTTTTTTTTTTTTTTTTTTTTTTTTTGGTTTTTCGAGATAGGATTTCTCTGTGTAGCCCTGGCTGTCCTGGAACTCACTCTGTAGACCAGGCTGACCTTGAACTCAGAAATCAACCTGCCTCTGCCTCCCAAGTGCTGAGATTAAAGGCATGCACTACTGCCCAGCGACAGTCACATAGCTTCCGTGAATATTCTGAGCTACAGGATGATCCAACACTCGCAGTTTCAATGAATAAAACAAAAGCTAATTAATGAAAGAACTGTAGTTAATCTGGCCAGCCCAGCTTTACACAGTCACCAACCACGTCATCATTTCAACGTGAGCTCATGTCCACCAGATGGTGTCAAGCCTCAACAAGACCAGACAGCCCTGGGCAGCAGCTCCACATCTGGCCAACATTACTAGTGCCAGCTACTAGTTCCAACAGCACTAGCCAACATCAGCTCCCTAATATTTACTGTCTAAGTTTTCTTCTTCCTGTACTATGGATCGAACCCACAGATTTACCATTCCAGGCAAGCACACCACAACTGTACTGTGACCTCCGTCCCTCAGTTACATACCCTTGCTTTTTTTTGGGGGGGGGGGCTGTCAAGACAGGGTTTCTCTGTATAGCCCTGGCTGTCCTAGAACTCACTTTGTAGACCAGGCTGGCCTCGAACTCAGAAATCCGCCTGCCTCTGCCTCCTGAGTGCTGGGACTAAAGGTGTGCGCCACCACACCCGGCTATACCCTTGCATTTTTAAGCTGCAGATATTCTGGATCACTTATTACTATGGTTTTCCCATTAGAGTTGGGTGTGGTGGCACACCTATAATCCCAGCACTTGAGGAATAGGGGCAGGAGAATCAAGAGTCCAAAATTAGAGCCAGAGGTGGTGGTGCACGTCTTTAATCCCACCATTTGGGAGGCAGGGGCAAGCCAGTTTCTGAGTTGAATGCCAGCCTGATCTACAGAGTGAGTTCAAGGACAGCTCAGGGCTACACAGAGAAACCCTGTCACAGGGTGGGTAGGTGGATGTGGAAGAATAGTTTCCTGGAGGTAATGTCATGGAAATGTTCCTCACTGTTCACAGTTGCCAAATTTTTTCAAATTTTCTTCATGGAAATTTGATGGGGGTGTTGGTATTGTTTTACATTTGTTCTTTCAGGTTGTGTGTGTGTTCAAAAGAGTGCACACATGAATCAGATCCCATTACAGATGGCTGTGAGCCACCATGTGGTTGCTGGGACTTGAACTCAGGACCTCTGGAAGAGCAGTCAGTGCTCTTAACCACTGCGCCATCTCATCATCCCCCAACACCTAGTTTTTGTTTGGTGTTTTTTTCAAGACCAGGTTTCTCTGTGTACCTTTGCCTCCCATGGAACTCACTATGTAGCTCAGGCTGGCCTTGGACTGAGATCTCCCTCTCACGTGCTAGAATTAAAGGCATTTGCCACCAGTGCCAGGCCCACGTGTTCTTTTGAGATAGGGTCTCTCCTGGATTCTGGGGCTTACTGATCAGACTAGCCCGGCTATCCTGCAACTGCAGCACTGACTATAAACCCTATAAACCGTCATCATCCCATATTTTTAATATGGGTTTGTTGTTGATTTTTTTAAGATATTGTATTAGAGGGCACTGGCGAGATGGCTCATTGTTCTTCCAGAGGACCCAGGTTCAGTTCCCAGCACCCACATGGCAGCTTGCAACTGCCTAAAACTCCAGTTCCAGGAGATTAATGGTCTCTTCTGTAATCCACAGATACTGTATGCACATGTGAACATAAAAACAAGCAGACAAAACACTCATGCACAGACAAATATTCAAAAATAAATAAATGAGCATATGTATACAACAACTATTTTGTGGATTTTATCCTTACTGGGACAAAATACCTTGCAAAGACAATATAAGGAAGGAAAGGTAACTGTGTGGTGGCTCAGGTTCAAAGGTATATTCACCATGGTGTGAAAGTCATAGTGGCAGCAACTGAAGAGGCCTGGTCACATTTCCTTGTTACCCAGAAGCTAAGAGATGAATACTTAGGTCATTTTCTCATTTTTATGCAGTCTGGGCCCAAACACTTGGATTAAGAGTTGGCCTTTAAACTCAATGTAGAAAACTTCTCATAGCCTTGCAGACTCTTGACTCATGGTGATTCTAAGTCTTGTGTTGACCAAGGTGTCATTACAATAACTAGCTTCTCTTTTTCCAACTCTAGACTTGCCTCTCAATTGCATAGTAACATATTACAGAATGAGATGGTTAGGGAAACTGCCTTCCCTTGCCAGGATAAGTAGGCAGGAACAGGGAACATCCATTGGAGATTCAGAGGAAGACCAAGAGCTTGATTTGTCTTCTGCTTTGTGTTGTGTTTTATAAAAAAAGAAAGAAAGAATCATAAATATGTTTGGTAGAAGTGCAGGATGGTGAGGTGGAAGGGGCTACCTCTGCTGGGGCACGCCTTCTTCTGAGGTAACAGACACACGATGGGTATAGTATAGAATAGAGTTTATTTAGGACATAAGAAGCGGAGTTGAGGGAATAGAGATAGAGAAAAGCAGAGAGGGAGGGAGGGAGAAAGAGAGAGAGAAGAGAAGAGAAGAGAAGAGAAGAGAAGAGAAGAGAAGAGAAGAGAAGAGAAGAGAAGAGAAGAGAGGAGGGGAATGGGAAGAGAAGGGACAGAAAGGGAAAAGAGTAAGTAAGAGGGTAAGAGAGGAGGGGCAAACAGCTCCTTTTATAGAGAGTCAGGCACACCTGGCTGTTGCCAGGTAACTGTGGGGTGGAGCCTAGAAGGAATGCCAACACTGGATCTACCTTCCTTTCTTTTTGGTGAAGGGGCCTAGCTACCACTTCAGCATCCCTGGATTGGTACAGTGCTTCATTCCTTCCAGCCCTTGGGTACTATCCATCTGTTATACATGCATTGTTTCAACAATGATGTACTGTGAACTTCATATTTGCTGGTACAGCTGGACACTAGGGTACTCTGGGAGGAGGAAACATGGTACCCTCGGGAGCAAACGCTCTAGAGAAGGAGGAAGCAGACAGTAAATGCATAAATACACATACATGCTTGTCACATGTTGGCAATACAGGCTTATGAAGAAAAGAAGCGGAGTATAAGGGGTAAAAAGAGACGCCTCTCATTTATAAACATCTTTTCCTTGAGAATATTAAAGTTCTGTTTCATATTATAACCACAGTTCACTTATGATAACAACATGGCTAAAATTTCAATGCTCGGGAGGTAGAGGCAGGAGGATCTGAAATTCAAAGTCATTTTCAACTACTTACCAAATTCCAGGCCAGCCTGGGATACAAGACCTTGTCTCAAAACAAATTAACTCTTGGACGCTATGGTGCATGCCTCTAATCCCAGCATTCAGGAGGCAAAAGCAGGCTTCTATGAGTTCAAAGCCAGCCACATAGTAAGTTCCATGAGAAAAATTGCAGAATCAGAATGAGTCTAGTAAATGGCAGAAACCAGCTGAACTTTACGAGGGGGAGGGGCCACACAAAGGGTGTGGTCATCCCTTAAGAAGGCCTCAATGTGCAGCTTGGTATTCACGTGGGTCCCTTAGCAAGTAGGGGTGGAGGGGGATTCTGTCTCTGCTCTCTGCCTCTGATTCCTTCCCCCTACCTGGACTGCCTGGTTGGGCCTCAGTGGGAGAGGGTGTGCCTAGTCCTGCTGGGATTAGATGTCCCAGGGTGGGGTGGTACCCAAAGAAAGCCCCCCTTCTCTGAGGAGAAGGGGAAAAAGGCAGTAGAGGGAGAAGTCTGTAAGGGTGGTACTGGGAGTGGGGACTGTGATAAGGATGTAAAGTGAATAAAAAAATAAATTATTGAAAAGAATATGTCTCACAGAAACAGAAAATTGCTGTAAAGGGCTGGAGAGATGGCTCAGCAGTTAAGCGCACTGACTGCTTTCCTGGAGGTCCTGAATTCAAATCCCAGCAACCACATGGTGGCTCACAACCATCTGTAATGAGATCAGATGCCCTCTTCTGGTGTGTCTGAAGAGAGCTACAGTGTACTTACATATAATAAATAAATGGATCTTTTAAAAAAAGAAAGGAAAGAAGGAAGGAAGGAAGGAAGGAAGGAGGGAGGGAGGGAGGGAGGGAGGGAGGGAGGGAGGGAGGGAGGGAGGGAGGGAGGGAGGGAGGAAATGTCTCACAGAAACAGACTATTGCTGTCCCTGTTGGGCTGCTCAGAGGACAGTTGCACTACCTCATCAGCGTCCTCTTCAGGTCGGCTCTCGTAATGACTGCCTCCAACCCTTTCCAAACATTGCAGGTCTCTGTGCCTCTCCCCCTAGGACCCACCAACCTTTCCTCGGTACTGCAGGGTTCATTTGTTTGTTTGCTTGCTTGCTTGCTTGCTTGCTTGCTTGCTTGACACAGAGTCCTCTATGTAGTCCAGTCTGGCCTCAAACTCACAGATCCTCCTGCCTCTGCCTTCAGAATGCTGGGTTAAAAGTATGTGTCAAAACACCATCCTTTGTTTTTGAAGTGTGTATGTGTATGTGCACATGCGCGCGCGCACGCGCGCGCACAAACACACACACACACACACACACACACTTTTACCTGTATGTATGTCTGCACCATATGGTACTTGGTGGCTGTGAAGGCCAGAAGAGTTGGTTGTAAGCTGTCTTATGGGTGATGAGAATTGAATCTGGGTCCCCTGCAAGTGCTCTTAGCCTCTAAGACATCTTTCCAACCCTTTCTCCACCTTATGTTTTGAGACAGGGTCTCTTCTTGAACTTGAAGTTCACCACTACTGTCCAGTAAATCCCATGCATGTGTTGTCTCCACCCCAACACTGTGGTTACAGGGGTGCCACCAATGTCTGACTTTTTTTTTTTAACAGAAATGTAATTTTTTTTTAAAGATTTATTTATTGTTATATGTAAGTACACTGTAGCTGTCTTCAGACACTCCAGAAGAGGGTATCAGATTTCATTACGGATGGTTGTGAGCCACCATGTGGTTGCTGGGATTTGAACTCAGGACCTTCAGAAGAGCGGTCGGCGCTCTTAACCGCTGAGCCATCTCGTCAGCCCAATGTCTGACTTTTAAGTGAGTTTAGGGATCAGAACTTAGAGCCTCATGGTTGTACAGCAGGCACTTCTTTACCCACTGAGCATCTCCCCAGTCCTGTTTCTGATTTTTTTTTTTTTTTGAGGGGTGGCCTTCACTATGTAATTCAGACTGGCTTTAAATTCAGACTCTCTTGTTTTAGTTTTCTGAGTGTGGGATTACAAGTATGTACTAAGCATACTTGCCTGGTTATAAACAAACAAACAAATGCTTGTCTAGCTATTTAATGTATTTGGGTGTGATACCGGTATGTATGTCTGAGCACAATGTGTACCTGGTGCCACAGAGGACACAAGAGGGCATCAGATGCCCCTCGAACTTGAGTTACAGATGGTTATGAGTTTTATTGTGGATACTGGAACTTGAACCCTTGTCCTCTGGAAGAATAGTTGGTGCTCTTTCTGGCTGAGACAACTCTCTAGCTCTTGTAAAGTTTACTTATTTACAGAATAGCCTCTTCACTGATCCAGACCAGGAACAGCAAGTGGTGGAGCAGAAGAGTAGTGAGGACATCTGCTAAGGGAGAGGATGGAGTCCAGGTTGAGCTGTACTCAAAGGATGATATGAGAAGGTAGCAACCTGATATCTTTTTTTGTTTGTTTTATTTTGTTTTTTGTTTTTGTTTTTGTTTTTTGTTTTTGTTTTTGTTTTTGTTTTTGTCTCCCCCTCCCATCCCCCAGAGATGAGGGCAGGACCTAGGGCCTTGCACTTGCTAAGCAAGTGCTTTACCACTGAGCTAAATCCCCAACCCCCTATAGGCTGATATCTTAAGGAAACTGCCCTCAAAGCTTATTCTTAGTTGAGAGCAACTGCTCCCACCCTGAGCAGGTGGTGCTCACACTCCTGAAATTACCCATGTCTGTGCCTCAGTTATTACAACCTTTTGAGGTTTCGCTGGTTTTAGTGTTTGTTCCTAGGTGTCTAGACTCGGGCACTTCCTGACAACTGAGAAGTGGAAACTTCTGGTTTCTTTGGAAAGTCAGCTATGTCAAATGATGTTTTGCTGGGGCATACAGGGGAAAGGACTCATGATGTTTAGAATGAATATAAATACAACCCCATAGATAGTGGGAGCTGAAGCATTGGTTTGCCTTGTTATGCCTCACTAGTCTCCACTGATGACATGCATGGACTGGTTCACCTTACATTGCACTGTTGAGCTTCGCTTGCGGTAACTTCATAGAGAGAAACTCACCAAAGAACTTCTCCCGAGGTTCCTAAGGCTTCTTGCTGCTTCCTGGACTCTGGCTGGTTGGCGAACCTTGTGTTTTTTTCTGGACTGAACTGCCCTTGCTGGTTCATGTGTGGTGTCTGCCAAATGGACTGGACTGCAGCTGCTGATTCGTGTTTGGTGTTTGCTAGTAGACTGGACTGAGAACAACAAAGATTGGAATATCACCAAAGAAGTATTTCTAAACAGAACCACTTCCCCTGTATCCTAATAACCTTTTTTTCCACTACCACTGGTGGGTGGTGGGCTAGAAGGGTGGTTGAACCCTTATAAAATTAGACTGTGAAAAATCTATGCCTACACAACTGGGCCTGGGTCTTTGCACTCCTCAAGTACTAGCTGGGCTAGAGTGTTAACTCAGAGCAAACAGGCCGCTTGATTATGTGTGTGCAGATCTCTTTCTAGGGTTTGGAATATACAAGTACCCTGCCCACTGTTCCCCTGAATCATTATAGGAAAATTGCAGAGTCAGAGTGAGTGAATGAGTTAGTGGGAACAAGAAAGCTTCACCAGGGAGAGGCCCGGAAAAGGGGGTGTGATGCCCCAGCTTGTAAGTCTCAGGCTAGGAAAGAAACTGCACTTCCCTGTCTATCTCTGCTGGTCAGCTCTCCATTATCTCCTTCTTTGCCTGAGAACACGGCCAACAGGAAAAACGATCATAGTGTTTGGTTAAAAAAAAGAAAAAGTCTGTTTTTGTTCTGTTTGTTTTTCAAGACAGGGTTCCTCTGTATAGTCCTGGCATTTTCAAATGTATGCTAACATTGCTCACTCTTCTGACTTCAGGATTTTAACTCTAGCAGCCCACAGTGTGAACAGAACAGACAACCCCTAGGAATAAACTGAAGGGCATCTTGTGCTTAGTGTTTTTGCTGTGAGCAGGTTGTCTTGACTTACTTTGTAAGAGCTACCTTAGAAGAATAAGGATGGTTGGTGAAAGTATAACAAAGTGAAAACAGAATTCTAGGCCTTTAGGCCCAGGCTTGGGAATGTGGCCTTTGTAAAGGTATGCTAATCATAAAACAGATAGCGACATTCCTCTACCTACCTGCTTCTTGGGTTCAAAGAGTGCTCATTCAAAGAAAGTCACCCTGACCATTGCTGGAACCCGCTATGCAAATGTGCTTTTGTTAGGGGCTCTTAGAAACTGTTTTGAGAAATAACCCTCACAATTACCAGGTATTCCCTCATGACTCTTGTAACTTTGCACTTCCTTGTGACTCTTAACTGGTATTTTTGGTATTTTCCAACAACACCCTTCCCACCTCCTTGAGTTGTGGTTTCTTCCTTTAAATACCCCCTTACTCAGCTACTCGGGGCGCCACGGTCCTCTACCCCTGCATGGTGTATGACCGTGGGCCCGAGAGCGCTCTTGAATAAAAAATCCTCTTGCAGTTTGCAGCAAGACTGTTTCTTGTGGGTGATTTTGGGGTGTCGCCTCTCCTGAGTCAGAACATGGGAGAGTCCTCACGTTGTGGGTCTTTCAGTTGGTAATCTGTCTTCCTCCATCACTGCCTTAACTTTTTGGTGCAAGTTTCTTTTGAAACTGAGCTCTGTGTGGGCGTACCTTTGCTAGTAATTGCTGGATAAACTGCAGAAGCAAGCGGGAATCAGGAACCATGCAGAGCCTGACCACTACCTCCACGAGGTGAGATGCAGGTACAGGTGAGAAGCCTCTCTTACCTGGGTGACTGCCTGTGCCTTTTCAGTAACCTCTCCTTTCCACTCTTCCCAGGCAGCTTCAGCCATCTTTAATCAATGCAAGCCTCTCTTCCCAGCCTCTTAAGGATCCCTTTGAAAATGTCAGCATGTGGTGCCTCTTTCCACAAGGAGAAGGAAGTCTTGGTTAATGTCCTCCCACAACCTCCTCCTCAGGAGGCTTTCTTTTTCACTCTTTTTCTTTTAAGACGTTTATTACACTCTGTGTGCATGTGTGAAATGAGAGGATTGTGTAGGCTGTGATCCAGGGAATAAAATTCAGGTCCCCAGGCTTAGCCTCAAGAACTTTATCTATGGAGCTACTTTGTGGCTCTTCCTTGGAGATTTTTCAAACATAAGATCCTTTGGAGCCTTTGTGCATGCTCCCCCAGCCTGGAAAGGTCTTTCCTTGTTACCCCCTCTGTTTTCTCCCTCTCAGCATTCAGGGCTCCACTCAGATATCACTGTTTCCACACCCAGTCATCAACTGGCTCCTTTCCCTACTTGACCTCTGACCTGTCTTTCCACAGTAGAAAACAAGCTTTGCATGGCCAGAGAGACAAGTTACAAGGAAAGAAAACGAAGAAAAAGTGAAAGAAAAGCAGAATGGAGACTTTTATTTTCTAAGATAATTTGCACATTTTCATGTTGAAATTTCTGCCTCTTCAACACCCTTCAATGTGGGCAATGTCCTAATTTTATGTCTTTTTAGTTTGTTTGTTGTTGTACTTTTTGTCTTGTGTTGAGATAGGCTCTCAGTCTATGCTAGCCTCAGATTGGCAATGTAGCTGAGGCTGGCATTGAACTTCTAACCTCTTGCTGCTGCTTTCTGAGCACTGAGTTACAAGTGTGCAATACCATGCCCTACTTCCAACTTTTTTCTTTTGAAACTTTGTTTCTTTTTCTTTTTCTCTTTCCTTTTTTTTTTTTTCTTTCGGTTTTTCTGGAGACAGAGTTTCTCTGTGTAGCCCTGGCTGTCCTGGAAGACTGTAGATCAACTGACCTCAAACTCAGAAATTTGCCTGCCTCTGCCTTCCAAGTGCTGGGATTAAAGGCGAAACTTTGTTTCTATTACAATTCTCAAAACTTCTCAGAGATCCTTCTTGCAGATACATCTTGTCCTTACCCCCCTTGTATGCTTTTGAGACAGATCTCTTGTAATCTAGGTTGACCTTCACCTTAGTGTGTAAGCGTGACTTTAAACTGATCCTCCTGCTTCAATCCTTTTGTTGCTGGGATTACAAACATGTCCTATCCATGCCCAGTTTTACGTGGTACTGGGGATTAAACCCAGGGTTTTATGCAAGCTAGATGTCTTAGTCAGTTACCATTGCTGTGAAGAAAAACCATAACCAACTTGGGAGGAAAGAGTGTGTTTGGCTCATTGTTGATCATCAAAGGCAGTCAGGGCAGGAAACCAAACAGACAGGAATCTAGAGGCAGGAGCTGATGCAGAGGCTATGGAAGGGTGCTGTTTACCACAGCCTGCTTTCTCAGAATCACCAGCCAAGGGATGGCACCATCTACAATGGGCTGGGCCCTCCCTGCTCTCATGGAAGCATTTTCTCAACTAAGGCTCTGTAAATGTAACTTTTATTCTCCTGATGTAATTGTTGTCTCTGTGGCTTACTGCCTCCATCTGCTAACCTAGGCCTAGTCCTGGAGGCTTCTAGCCTTTGTACAAATTTATCTAGGTCTAGAATGTTTTCAGCCTCTGAGACTTGC
Organism: Mus musculus; assembly: GCF_000001635.26. Lineage (NCBI taxonomy): Eukaryota > Metazoa > Chordata > Mammalia > Rodentia > Muridae > Mus > Mus musculus. The sequence continues at coordinate 22,276,922 of NC_000082.6, forward strand.
TGCTGAAAAACTTACCCGCGGCTAGTTTGTTCAACTCAGCTGTTCTGGCTCAAACTCCTCTCCAAGCTGACTGATTCAATCTGACCTCTCTTGACTTGCTCTGCTTGGTCTCATACTAACTTTGGCAATAAATTCTAATCTTCTGGCTCCTTCTCAGACTCTGGCTTGTTCTATTTTCACCTATTTCTACCTTGTTCTTTCTCTGCAGTCTGTCTTTCTATAACTGTCCCAGTCATACTGCCTCCTTTTTGTCTGCACTGTTCTCTCTTAAGTACTTTCCCCATTCCTCTCTCTTCTCCTGAGAGTTGGGTATTGTGGAGAGCTGTGCCGTGAGCAATCACCATTATAAGATGGCGCTGGCTTCCACTGCGCCTAACTAGTAAACAAGCCTTATGCGCAAGTGCAAGAGTGAATTCACGCCTAGTCACTGCCCATCTCGGGGTATAGTAATGGGGTGATGGGCGAGTAACGAATCTTGAGCCACATCAGGTGCTGAAACATCACACTGCGGGCTATATAAGCAGTGCCATTTTCTGGGTTCGGGGTCTTCCTCCTGAGAAGTAAGCAATAAAGCCTTTTGCCGCAGAAGATTCTGGTTGTCCTGAGTGTGTTCTTGCCGGCGGGGACTAAAGCTCGGGCAATAAGTGGTGCCGAAATCCGGGAACTACCATCACACCGGCACAAGGGAGATCCCTCGTTCGCGGGCGGAACCAGAACTGCGGGACACGTTACAGCTTTACGAGGTATGTCTGGCCTTGAACTTTCTCCAGCGTTAGAAGCCTTTCTGTTCCTTTTCACATGTCAACAAGTGGTAGGCAGGGCAGAGAATTCTGGACGAAATTCAAAACAGTCTATCAGAGGTAAAGCAGGGAGAGAGAGCAGGAGCAAAGAGGAAACATGGTGCACCAATTAAGCATACAGGCCTTTCCACAGGTCTCGAACCTGAGGAAAAGATCATGTCAGGGAAGAATACCTGGGGAGAGTTTGGAAGGAAGGAGAAGGAAAAAGATCAATCAGCGGAGGTTTCTAGGAGAAGGAGCCGATACCCGTCACTAGATGAGTTTAAGCAGCTAGCTCTTAGTAGCTCAGAATCAGATGACAGACTTAGCTCCTTTGAAGAAACGGACTTGGAGGAGGAGGAAGCAGTTCGTTATAAGGGAGGAAGGTACCAGCAAGATAAAATGCAAGCTACTCAGTCCAGAAAAAGGCAAAAAGCAGCTGGCGGAAGCCAGCTTGCTGCTTGGCCTCCGGACTGTCGGCTTCAGGGTCCTAGTGCACCTCCGCCCTATGTGCAGAGGTTCCATTCAGAATCTTATGTGCAGAGATACCATTCAGACTCGTTCATTCCAAAAGAAGAACAGAGGAAAATGCAACAGGCATTTCCAGTTTTTGAGGGAGCTGAGGGTGGGCGTGTTCATGCTCTGGTAGAGTATATACAGATTAAGGAGCTTGCAGAAGCAGTCCGCAATTATGGAGTCAGCGCTAATTTCACTATGGCACAAGTCAAAAGGCTTGCGAATCACGCTATGACTCCTGGTGATTGGCAGACTGTAGTAAAAGCTGCAGCCCCCAGTATGGGAATGTATCTTGAGTGGAAAGCCTTGTGGCAGGACTCCTGCCAGACGCAGGCAAGGGCCAATGCCACCATGGAAGGGGACCAAAGAACATGGACGTTTGAATTGCTTACAGGTCAGGGGCAGCATGTTGCTAACCAAACAAATTATCATTGGGGAGCGTACGCTCAGATCTCAGCTGCCGCTGTTAAGACATGGAAGGCACTCTCTAGGAAGGGGGAGGTGAGTGGACATTTGACAAAAATCACCCAGGGTGCACAGGAGTCATTCTCAGATTTTGTGGCCAGAATGACGGAGGCAGCAGGGAGGATATTTGGAGACCCCGAGGCAGCTATGCCTTTAATTGAACAGCTGGTTTATGAACAAGCTACGCAGGAATGCAGATCAGCAATCACACCTAGAAAGAGTAAGGGATTACAGGACTGGTTAAAGGTTTGCCGTGAGCTTGGAGGGCTGCTTACTAATGCTGGATTGGCAGCCGCCATTCTGCAGGAGCGGAGGCGCTTGGACTCAGCGGAGCTCAAACTTTGCTTTAATTGTGGCAAATCGGGACACTTAAAAAAAGGACTGTAGAGCCCTTATAAAAAGGAGAGCGCCACGACTGTGTACTAAGTGTGGAAAAGGTTATCATTGGGCTAGTGATTGTCTTTCAGTCAGAGACATTCGAGGCAGGCCCCTGCAGCCAGGATTCCCTTAAGCAGTAGATAATGAGACCATTCAAAAAAACCAGTACAGGGCCCTCAGGTCCCAGGGCCCCAAAACATATGGGACTCCGATGGGCAACAAGTGGACACAACGGCCTGCAGGGCAACAGAAGGCTCGGCTGGATTGGACCTCCATGCCTCCAATTGATTCATGCTGATGCCTCAGCTGGGAGTGCAACCAGTTCCTACTGATTATGGGGGGCCTCTGCCGTCTGAAAGTGTCGGCCTAATTTTGGGCCGGGCTTCCCTCACCTTACAGGGCCTTCTTGTCCACCCTGGAGTTGTAGATCAGGATTATAAAGGGAAACTTCAGGTTCTCTGTTCCTGCCCTCAAGGTGTCTTTTCTATATCACAAGGGGATAGAATAGCTCAACTAATAATTTTGCCAAGCCTACATGGCTGTTTTCCCTCCTCTGGTATTCCTCGAGTACCCAGAGGGATTGGTTCTACTGGAAATGATTCTGCTTACTTAATAATGCCTTTAGATTACAGGCCATCCTTGGAGTTAGTTATAGAATGGAAACAATTTAAGGGAATTTTAGATACAGGAGCAGACAAAAGTATTATTTCTTCTCACTGGTGGCCAAAAACCTGGCCAGTAACTCAGTCATCACACTCTTTACAAGGGCTAGGCTATCAGTCCTGCTCCACTATTAGCTCCCGTTCTTTGAGCTGGAAAATGGATGTCAGCATATTTCCTCCTTTGGGAGAAATCAATATTTACATGTCTCTATTGACACCTGCTCTGGTGTAATGTTTGCTGTAGGAAGCCGCCCTCACATTCGCCATTGCAAGATGGCGCTGACATCCTGTGTTCTAAGTGGTAAACAAATAATCTGCGCATGTGCCAAGGGTAGTTTTTCCACTACATGTGCTCTGCCTTCCCCGTGATGACAACTCGGCCGATGGGCTGCAGCCAATCAGGGAGCGACACGTCCTAGGCAGAGGATGATTTTCCTTAAAAGGGACGGGGTTTCGCCATTCTCTCTCTTGCTTTTGCTCTTGCGCTCTTGCGCTCTTGCTCTGGCTCTTGCTCTCCTGCTCCTAAAGATGTAAGCAATAGAGCTCTTGCTCTCTTGCTCTTGCTCTCTGGCTCCTAAAGATGTAAGCAATAGAGCTCTTGCTCTCTTGCTCTCTGGCTCCTGAAGATGTAAGCAATAAAGCTTTTGCCGCAGAAGATTCCGGTTTGTTGCGTTCTTCCTGGCCGGTCGCGAGAACGCGTGTAAGAGTTTGCCACACCTTTAACAGGTGAAAAAGCCTCTCATGTTATACAGCACTGCCTAGAAGCCTGGAGTGCTTGGGGCAAGCCCACAATCCTAAAAACGGACAATGGGCCAGTTCAGCGAGGACTGCCATTGCTTTCTGCCTTACCAAAAAATTGGAAGATTGTATTCATAGATATTAAAGACTGTTTTTTCTCTATACCTCTGTCTAATCTGTCTAGGCAGCTTTCTTTGTATCTTGCAGGAAATTGGTCTGAAAGATTCGATGAGACCCTTGAGGCCCTGAGAGTGGCCGTTCTAAAGATCAACTCGACATGAGTGGACCTGTCTTTGACAGAGGGTCTCTCCTCCTGGATTTCATATACATTTTCTTATTTTAAGGAATGGGTGGGGGTAGTTTTATTTGCTGCTGCCATCTGCTGTGGACTTGTGTTTATGCTCTGGTTGGTTTGTAAGCTCAGAACCCAACAAAACCGTGACAAGGTCGTTATTACTCAGGCACTTGCAGCCATTGAACAAGGGGCTTCCCCTGAAATTTGGCTATCCATGCTTAAGACTTAAATGGCATCTGAGTTCTCTGTTTTTGTGTCCCACGGATTTGTGGATCCATTGCACTGGGATGAGAGATACTCAACGCTCATTGATCAGCATTTGCACTTCGCTGAGTTTTACTGATTTGTTTTTTGGCTGGCCTCTTTTATAGAGTTCACCCTAGGTCATTTGGCAGTTACTGTCACACAGTACTGCGGTATCCAGAGACAGGCAACTTTCCTCATGTACAGACCAACCTAAGACACAGGACCCGGTGGCGATAGGGTTACCCTATGACAGGAAAGGCTGTGACATTGGAGGAATGAGCTAAGACAGGAGCCACAGCAGATGGACATGACTGCAGAGGCCTAGACCAGCCTCAAATTTTAATAAAATAAAAAGGGGGAGATGTGGAGAGCCATGCCGTGAGCAATCGCCATTATAAGATGGCGCTGGCTTCCACTGCGCCTAACTAGTAAACAAGCCTTATGCGCAAGTGCAAGTGTGAATTCATGCCTAGTCACTGCCCATCTCGGGGCGTAGTAATGGGGTGATGGGCGAGCAATGGATCAGGAGCTGTCACGCCACATCAGGTGTTGAAACGTCATGCTGCGGGCTATATAAGCAGCGCCATTTTCTGGGTTCGGGGTCTTCCTCCTGAGAAGTAAGCAATAAAGCCTTTTGCCGCAGAAGATTCTGGTTGTCCTGAGTGTGTTCTTGCCGGCGGGGACAAAAGCTCTGGCAATAGGGCATATCCTATTCCGTTTAATCTTTCGCTAGTTATTTTGTCTGCCACTCAATTAGATATTACTTTCAAACATGGGTACCTCCTTTTACCAACTAATTTCACCTTCATTGTTTGGGATTAAAGGTATGTACTAAGGGTGTGTCTGTATTCCAGCCAGAGGGATTAAAAGTGTGTGCTATGTTAGGCCAAGCCACACCACAACTAGAAAAAAATTTTTTTCAATAAATAACAGTCTTGGGGTTCAATGTGATCAAATATCCTGCAACAAGGCTCCCTCCTCTTCAATGACAAAATAGACATGTAGTACCAATGGCACTCCATCCCCAGTTCTCCAAAAACTTTAAAAAACAGAACTTCAGAAATTTGTCTTGGGTTTCCCAGCATTGTTTTCATACATATGTTAGTATACATTCTTATTTACCAATTATTTACCCATCATCTTTACTGTGTGTGTGTGCATGCATGTATGCATGTCTGTGTGCTTGAGCATGTGCATATGTGTGTGCCTATGAGTGCCTGTGTGTGCACTTATGTGTTCACATGTGTATGTGCTGCATGTATCTGTGTGCATGCCTGTGCATGTGTGTGCAAGTGTGTGCATGTACTACATGTATGTGTGTGCATGTCTCTGTGCCTGTGAGTGTCTGTGTATGTATGCATGCATGCATGTGTGTGTGTGTAAGTGAATAGCACAGCAGTAAACATGGATGTGTAAATGTCTCCAAAGCATGTTGACTGAGTCCCTGAGATGTTTACTGAGTAGTAGTACAACTGGGTAACATGATAACTTTATGTTGGGAGCCATTAAGACAACACAATTGTCCTGATCTCTGAATTGGGCCTCTCCCCCCACCAGAAGAAAAGGGGGTCAAAATAGGGCCATGACACACCTTTCCGAGAACAACCACAGAATGTTCCAGCCCTAAGTCATTTCGGATGTCCTGACCACACCCTGATACCGCCAAGTTCCTGCTTCCCCGTATAACTGCCTAAAGAATGTGCAATTCTATTGCCCCACCCCTCCGCTGATAAGTACCTGTACTTCCCCTTTTACTTGTGCAATTCTACTGCCCCATCCTTCCTGCTGAAAGGCACTTCCCCTTTTGCTTGTGCATTTAAACCTTGGGCCTGGCTAATACATTGGGGCCTTGATGCAACTCAGAATGTTTCCGTGTCATTATTCGCACAAGGTTCTCGTCTCTCTCTACCCCCCAATTTGGTTCTTAGGAGAAGGTCCCCTCGAGACCCTCGAATAACTGGACCTGCTGGACGGGTCAACTTTACATTTAGTTTCCTTTCAAATATAGTTTTACTTATGTATTCAATTATCTCATGTATGCATCTCTGTGTGTGCATGTCAGTATGTCCATACCACAAGGCCTGCTTGTGGGAGTTAGAGGACAACTTGCAGGAGTAGGTTCTTGACTTCCACCATGTGGATCTCTGGGACTGAACTGGGGTCATCTGGCTTGTTGGTAAGTACATCTAGCTGCTGAACCATCTCACCAGCCCCATTTTTACTTTTCTGAGAAACCTCTATACTGTTTTCCATAGTGGCTACACCAGTTTACATTCCTTCCAATGGAATGTAATGGTTCCCTTTCCCCACATCCTGTCTCCAGCATCTGTTGTCATTTGTTTTCTTGTTGATAGCCATTCTCACTGGGGTGAGATGGAGTCTCAAAGCAATATTAATTTGCACTTCCCTGATGGCGAGGAATGTTGAACACTTTTTCAAATACTTACTGGCTCTCTGCATTTCTTCTCCCATCCAAGTATTAATCAGGTCCCATGATTCTTAGCTCTTGTGGGCTACATGAGACCCTGTCTCAACAATGACAAAATAAAAACAAAATCCCCAAAGCAACAAACAATCGGAGAATGTGACACTGACCTGTAATTCCAGCACTCAGGAGGTTGACACAGAAGATGATTAGAAGTCCAAGGCTAGCCTAGGCTACATAGTATTGGGGCATTTAACAAGATCTTCCAGGGGAGGATAGAGGGAATCTAGGTGTGGAGTTGCATGCTCTTAATTCCAGCACTAGGTGTGGGGGTGTGGGGCAAGGCAAGTGGATCTCTGTAGGAGATGGTTCTGATGCTAATGTCCTGTTTCCCAGTTTTTCTTGATCTGTCAATAAAGAAAGCCATGGGCCAATTGTTGGATAGAAGGTACAGGTAGGACTTCCAGGTCCCAGGAGGAATAGGCAGATGCAAGGAAAGGGGGGGGGGGGTGTTTTGCCATGCTTTGGAGGGAGAAGAAGCCAGAAATTGTGTCCTAAGGCAAGTTGAAAAGGAACAAACTGTGTGTGTGTGTGTATGTGTGTGTGTGTGTGTGTGTGTGTGTCCTTTTTCTGAGGGTTCAAGAGAAGCCATGTGGGGGCTGGTAGCATGGTCACTTCCCAGAGATAAAGGTGGTAGAGTGTAAAACTGCAAGCAATAGATGATGCATAATGTGGAAGGCGAGAATTCAGTATTAACTTAGGAATTCTCAGGTTGATCTCTCACACACACAAGTCAAGGAAGACAGAAGAATTAGCTTCTCATGGAGGGGAGCAAAGTGAGTCATGTGGTGGTTCCAGTGCACAGGACATTTAAACAAAGGAACACAGGGAGAGTCTTAGCTCACAGACACTGAGATCCCCTGCTGTGCAAAGAGACAAGATGGCTGCTCTGAGGCAGAGAGCCAGATAAAAGCTGCCTGCTTCCTACAAGCAAGTAATCAAAAGATAAAATTCTAAAGTTTGGTTTAATTGTTTTTGTTTGTTTGTTTGTTTGTTTGTTTGTTTGTTTTCAAGACAGGGTTTCTCTGTACAGCCCTGGCTGTCCTGGAACTCACTCTGTAGACCAGGCTGGCCTTGAACTCAGAAATCTGCCTGACTCTGCCTCCCAAGTGCTGGGATTAAAGACATGCACCACCACTGCCCTGCTGGTTTAATTGTTCTTAAAGATAGAAGGGAGATGGGATGGAAAATGTTTTAAGGAAAGGTTTGTCAAGATATACTCAAATTCTGTGAATGTGGGCACCATGTGAATTTTGGGGTCAATATTCCTGGCATGACAGAGTAAAAACCTAAGAATAAGCTTATATAGTAAGCAGGGGCTAGGGTGCCTAGCCTATCCCAGACAGTAGGAATTTAGACCTTGAAAATTAGAGAGCCTGGAAATAGGCTCATATAGTATATAAACAGAGATATTAAATTAATAATTGAGGGAGGCCTTGACCTCATGGAAGGGCAGGGCAGGGGATAGTAGAAGCACTGTCTCAACAGACAATATTTGTTTATACTGCTTTATTTGCTTTGAATTATTTTAATTATCAAAATGAGTATGATTTTGAGTTTGGTTATATTAAAATTCCTCTGGGAGAGAGGTCAAACTAAAGGTTTAATGATTTCCTGTTACTGGACCAAGGACATGCTATTTTGGGTGAAAGGCTCTGCATTTATGTTGACAGGAAAGGAGAAATAGCTCTGGACCTCTTCCAGAGTGATATGGATCAGATATGGCAGGGGGAGACACCCTGAAGAACTAGAAAAATTTAAGAGAATCAAACAGGATGGGTAAAGATTCTTTGTGCCATCTCTCACGTGACATGAATGAAGACTGGTTATAATTGGTTATTTATAAAAGACAGCCGTCTTTCACATGCTCAAACAAGGAGCAGAATTTCATCTTTAATTAATCTGTGCACCTTGAATAATCCATACGGATATCTTAATGGTACTAAAATTTTGTTTGTGAGATTTATATATTACAGTATATACAGCTTTGGTGAGATTCATCCTCAGAGATAATGAACTAACCTGCTTGGTCTCCCTGTCTCATATCCAGGTCCATGCCTCATTCAACCTTTCAGATGGATCTAATCAGATCTTCAGTCAAGCTCTGAGCCTTCTAAGCATACAGAGACTGGATAACAATTGCCAAAGTTAGCTTTCTTAAAGTTCTTAAATTTTCTAATTTTCCTACCCTTCCCCTCCACTTTAAAGAATTTTTTGTCACCCAATGTTCAGCTGGAAGAAGTTATAAAGAGTTGTCAGCCCAATTCCCTGAATTTGGGGGTCTATTAGGAGTTATTTTACAAATTATAGAAAATTTGTCATTTAAGGGATAATTTGGGAATGGTAATAATTTTGAGCAGGAGGGAAATAGGTGGGTTTTATTGTATTGCCATATCTTAATTGGTAGAAATCTTTATAACTGATGGAAAGTTGAAATTATAATTTTTTACATTGACACAGAATTTATTTTGATAGAGATTTAAGGTTTTTGTTGGTATGAATTTCTTATATTGATACAAAATTTGTGATTAATATTGTTACTCTTAGATAGGCATTGTGCCTATGTAACTCATTTAAGAATGCAACACCTAGACTCAGTCCTTCCATAACTTCTATTACAAGCTGTTTTTAGATGATTAGGCAATATAAGTTAAGAGCCAGATTGCAAACTTATGGTTATGTTAGATTCTGATTTAACTATAAAAGAGTGTTTTCAATGTATTTCAATTAGAAATAGCTAAGATTAATCAAGGTTTAACAGTTCAGATTACCTTATATATAGAGAGAGAGTCTTCAAAAACATCAGAAATCCACAGAATGTGGCATTTAAGGTTAATCATTTGACAGTGAGACATATCTGCTCCTGACAGCACCCCCTTAGTTCAAAGAAGATATTGGGCATCTTCACCTCCAAGCGAGGTCATTTATCATGGCAAGGAAGCCACTGGGTGGAAATTGACTATTTCATCTGCAGACAAAATACTTTCCAGGAAAAGGGCACATTATGCAGGATATTCGACTGTTGGCTCTTCCAATACAGAGTAAGCAGTCCTTAATAATTCTGCTTTGCAGGGGTCTGTTATATGATCCTGGACCAGAAGGCTAAAGACTGATGCTCCAACGTTTTGAGGAATAGGGGGCTGTCCAAATAGTCAGGTGTCTTTACGATTGTATAAGTTTGAGAAGCTGTGTTTAGTACTTCTTAGTACCCAGTGTTTAAGTCATTCTCAGATATCTGACGGGGTTGAAGACTAGTTTTAGTCTTATAATCAAACTCAAGTTGTTTAATATTGAGAGAGAGATTATAGTGTGCAAGATATGGTTTTCAGATGGTGTTACAGGTTAAAATCTTAACATAATCTAGGGATAGAATCATAATTCTTTCAAATAGGAATGATGGTAGAGTGCTTTATCTAATTGACAAATATTATGGACTGGATATCATTTGTATATAATACTGTGTAATTTGCATGACTGTTATGGTTTTGTTCAATTTATGTCCAGGAGAAGAGGTTTGTTTCTTTAATTATTATATCTTATTGGAGAGAAAAGGTGAGGTATGAGGAGAGGTTATGATGCTAATGTCTGTCCTGTTCCCCAATTGGTTCTTGATCTGAAAGTAAAAAAAGCCATGGGCCAATTGCTGGGTGGAAGGTACAGGTGGGACTTTTGGGTTCCAGGAGGAAAAGGCGTACTCAAGGGAGGAGAGGGGAGGTTTTTTGCCATGCTTAGGAGGGAGAAAAAGCCAGCACCCATGTGAAGTCTTTGGAGGAGCTGGGTCCTGTGGCCACTACTAAAGGTCAGGGATGTTTGGCAGGGGCTAGGTGGGACTAGCCACTGAAGTTAAGGGCAGGTGGGAGAAGCAGAGATAAAAATATTAAGGGCATGCTGTTCCAGGTGGGATATAGTAACGGCCAGCAATTGTGTCATAATGCAAATTGAAAAGGAAAAAATTTGTGTGTGTATGTTTTATCCTTGTATTCAAGGGAAGCTGGGAGGGGCTGGTAGTGCTGTAACTTCCTGGAGCTAAAGGTGGGTAAGAGCATAAAACTATACAAAACAGATCTTGGTGAGCTTTTGGTCTGCCTGATCTACATAGCTAGTTCCATGTTATCCAGAGCTACATAATGAGACCCTATTTCCTTCCCAGCCTTGAGCAGGTTGAATAGACTGCTAGGTTGGACCTTAATGACCTAGGTGGAGTCATCTGCCTTGGTTGCACATGCAACTTCCTAAAGGAACTTAGAAGAACAGACTGCCCACTGAGCTTGCTTTGCAATACAATCCAGCTGAAACAAAAGATGGGTCTGTGGGTTTTCCCTATATAAATGCAGTGCTGAATATTAAACTTGGAGCCTTGATCAGAACCTGTCTTGGCTTCATTCTTCTCTCGCCCCCTACCCCCTGTCCTTTTCATTTCCAACCCCCCTTTCAGGTAAACTCAGTTTGTCCATGACTGCAGGACACAGGTGGTGCCCAAATGAGGGGCCTGAAAACAGGGGACCCACTGAGAAATGCTGTTTTGGGTGGAGCTCCACAGAATACAAAAGAAAAAGTAACAGTATCCTACATGGTAAGCAACAAACAGCATTAATACTATTTTATTTTTTGTAGGCTATTGTTGTAGGAGGTAACGGGGGATACAGGCTAGGTTGAAGAGGTGTTGACCCGATGCCAACTTCACTTAGGGGTGACAGCGCGATGGGACAGGGGAATTCTAAACAGGCATTTGTCCATGGCCAAGAGCTGCATCAGGTGAGAGGAGCAGGCCTTAAAAAACAGATGTTACAAAAATTTTCTGTTCAAGTAGATTTATGTTGTCCATGGTTCCCAGAAGTAGGGATGCTAAAAGCTATTTCAGAGCTCTCTTAGGGACAGGAGGAAATTGGGAGATGACCTGCTTCCTCTCTGGCTCCTACTGGAGATATCCTTAGTTTTAGTTCTAGGTCCCTTAGGTAGGATATTTTAGGTCCCTTTGGGACATCAAGTTCTCTTCCCTCTGTGTTTATTGTCTGTCCATGTTTGTCAATTTATGTCTGTTTTTGCTTCTTTGTTTGAATGATTGTTGTTCTACATTTCATGTTCAAAAGAAAAAAAAATGCTTAAAACTTTATCTGCTGGTCATCCATCTCCATCCCTTGTTAACTCGGTTCAAAAAAAAAAAAAAAAAAGGCAGTCTCAGTTGGCCTTTGGAGCTCTGCATCTGTAGTTAGGAGTTTAGTATAGCGGGAGAAGCCCCGCTAGGTCGCCTAGAAAACTCTCTGTGACTGATTATCGGGTTCATCAGGTGACAAGGCGCTCCTCCCTTGAAATTACAGCTAGAAAAAGTAAGAAAATGTTGTTTGATCTAAATATATAAGATGTGTGCGGCCACTTCATTTTTGTTTCTGACTGGTTTTAAAAGTATAAATATGTTCTACATGTCTTGGCTATAGAGTATTGGCTTATAAGTTATTGGGTATGATTAAAAATTTGTAACATTGGTAACAGAAAGTGAGCTTAAAACTGGTAACTCAGGGTTGGAGTCTTCTAAACATTAACACGTGGCAGGAGCCAACCCAGGAAAACAGGTCTCTAAAGATACTTCTAAATTGGATAATATTTTATGTAATCTTTATCCTAGAAATCAGACTAGGATTTGGGACAGTGTCTCTTTGAGGTATTGGTGGCTGCACCATCCTGTCGTGTGCAGGAACTGGCAGCCAAAAAGATTTGTAGCAGGGTGTGATTTACTTGGTGTTTTTGGAGAGACTGGATTGTTGGAGGTTGAGTTTTGCTTTCCAAAGTTATGGTTGGCCGGGCAATGGTGACGCATGCCTTTAATCTCAGCACTTGGGAGGCAGAGGCAGGTGGACTTCTGAGTTCAAGGCCAGCCTGGTCTACAGAGTGAGTTCCAGGACAGCCAGGGCTATACAAAGAAACCCTGCCTTGAAAAACAAAAACAAACAAAGTTATGGTTGTGCTCTGGTGTTTCAAGGGAAACTTAAAAATTATGATTAAACTGCCAGTGTTCCATTGGCTGCAGTTTGTGGTTTGATCACAGGCTTAGTATTTTTAACTCACTCATATTTGTAATTAAGAAAAAAATCAAGCAAGGAGATGATTGCTAGAGTAATAAAAGAATTAAAAACAGCTCTATCACAGTACCAGCCTGCTGCCCCTTTTACACAAGCTTTATTGGATTCAGTGCTAGAAGCAAATTTAACACCCCAAGATTGGAAAGGAGATCTCAGTGGGAGATTATCTAACAGGGTCCTGATGAACTGCTAAAAGCATCTTGGAGAATTTTTGGAGACTCTCAGACAGGAATTCCTTTTGTTACACAATTGGCTTATGAGAATGCTAATGCAGCCTGCTGTGCCACCATCCGGCCATACAAAGCAAGGACAGACTTATCTGGATACATTCATCTTTGTGCAGAAATTGGACCCTCATACAATCAGGATCTAGCTATGGCTGCTTACCGCCATGGCATTAAAGCTGTGCTTGCTAATAACAGAATTTCTCAACTTATTTTTAGTTCCCTTGCATCTGCTACTTTCCAAATTTGTTAAGAGTAAGAGATGACAAAGTGGCTTTGGTTCCTCTGATGTATACTGGATTCAATCTATTACTAATTAGAGACCTAACCTTAAGTCACTAATTGAAGAAAAAGCTTTGAAGGATTAATAGACACTGGAGTTGATGTATTCACTAACCTCCAAGGGATTGGTTATTCCATTAATCCAAAACAAAATTCAAACTTAAGATTTGTGAAAGGTTAATGAAACTAGGAACTTATAGAGGCATCACAACCTGGTTTACCTTCTCTAGCTGCCATTCCAAAGCATAGGTATAAAATTACTATAAATTTAAAAGATTGTTTTTTATACTATTCTTTTACATCTTGATGTTTGTAATAGGTTTATATTTAGTGTGTCTGCTTGTAATTTTGAAGAGCCCATGAAGGGGGTGGGAGGATGAGATAGGGGGTTTTCAGAGGGGAAACCAGGAAAGGGGATAACATTTGAAATGTAAATAAAGAAAATATCTAATGAAAATAAAAATAAAATAAAATATAATATTTTGAAATTAAAAAAAAAGAGCCCATGAAACCATATCATTGGAAAGTTTTGCTCAAGGAATGGCTAATAGCCTTACGTTATGTAAAAAAAAAATTTTTTCTCTGCTTCAATACAAGAAGTTAGGACTTTGAATCTTTCAAAATAGTAATAGTTTGGAATAACAGTTTGGTATTTCTAGAAAATATACACATCAAATTGTAAAGATTTGTTCTCAGTGTCCTCAGTTTCTTTATGTACCACATATGGTGTTAATCCTTGAGGACTTGTACCTAATCAATTATGGCAAATGGATGTTACCCATATTTCCTTACTATCCTAAATGACAAGGTATTATGGAACAGGCCCATGGAACTTTACAACAATATCTTCATAAAAAAATACAAAAAAGTGGGAATTATAGCCCCATACACCACAAAATTATTTAAATAATGCTTTTTATTTAAAATTTTTAAAATTTGGATGCCAAGGAACTCTGAGTGTAGGAAGAGAAGCGACTAGTCCTTCTGCCCTGGTTTTGCAAGGAAAAATTATGCGCTCTTAAGAATGGCAACAGATACAGATATAGAAAGGATAGAAACCTCTATTTCCCATTTGCAAAAATCTCTAACCTCCTTGTCTGAGATAGTCCTTCAAAACAGGAGAGGACTTGATCTTTTATTCCTTCAACGGGGAGGACTATGTGCAGCCCTCCATGAAGAATGTTGCTTTTACATCGATCATTCAGGTGTAGTAAAGGATTCTATGGCTAAAGTTCAAGAAGGACTAGTCAAAAGGAAAAGAGAAAAAGGACAGAATCAGGGATGGTTTAAATCCTGATTCTCCACTTCCCCATGACTTACAACTTTAATTTCTACACTGCTTGGACTACTGAGTATAATCTTGTTGCTTTTAACTTTTGGACTTTGTATCTTAAAAAGATTGGTTGTCGTCACACAGGATCTCTTTCAGCAAGCTTAGCTATTCACCATGGCAGTTATCCATCACTATGAAGAAGCGCATTGAGTGCATATTCATAAGTCCTTCATGGCTTTGGTCTGAATTGGAAAGAGTGTGCTATAGAAGGCCGGTAGTCAGAGATGGGTAAGAGTGTTCTTGAGCTCCTATCAACCTAAGACAGAGGCATACGTCAATGCTATGTTTGTCCTCCATGATGGGTAGACGGGTAAGAAGGAGCAATATAGACACCGACCTAAGACAGGCACAGTCGCCTGGCCACTCTTTACCCTAGACAGGACTATGGAAAACAAGTCAATCTTGTGCCCCCGTCCAGCTACTGGTACTGCTCATCTTTAAAAAACAAAAAGGGGGAATTGTGCTCTTTCCAGCCTTGAGCAGGCTGAGCAGACCTTGAATGTTTGCCAGGTTGGCCTTAATGACCTAGGTGGAGTCATCTGCCTTGGTTGCACATGCAACTTCCTAAAGGAACTTAGAAGAACAGACTGTCCACTGAGCTTGCTTTGGAACATAATCCGGCTGAAACAAAGGATAGGCTTTCATCCCTATGTAAATACAGTGCTGAATATTAAACTTGGAGCCTTGATCAGAACCTTGTCTTGGCTTCATTCTTCTCTCACACCCGTCCCCTTGTCCTTTTCATTTTGCGCCCCCCCCCCCCCCCGTTTCAGGTAAACTCGGTTTGTCCAGGGCCGCTGGATGACTATAAGACCCTACCTCAAATACCCAGATAAAAAGAAAGCAAGTTGAGCAAGCCATGAAGAGCAAGCCAGTAAGCAGCATTTCTTAATTGTTCTGCTTTGTTTCCTGCTTCCAGGTTCCTGGCCTTGAGGTCCTGCTCTGACTTCCTTTGGTGGTGGAATGTGACCTTAAGAATTATAAAATGAAGCCAGGCAGTGGTGACGCACGCCTTTAATCCCAGCACTTGGGAGGCAGAGGCAGGCAAATTTCTGAGTTCGAGGCCAGCCTGGTCTATAAGGACAGCCAGGGCTACACAGAGAAACCCTGTCTCAAAAAACAAACAAAACAAAACAAACAAAAATTTTAAAAATTTATAAAATGAGCCATCTAGTGGCAGCTTATAACTATGTCTAACTCCAGTCCCAGGAGATCTAACACCCTCGTCTGGCCTCAAGCACTCATACACATAAAAATAATTCTTTTTAAAATGTAGATCTAGTTGGGCAAAGTGTTTCATACCTTTAATCTCAGCACTCAGGAGGCAGATGGTTTTCTGTGACTTCCAGGCCAGTTTGGTCTACAGAGTGAGTTCCAGAACAGCCAGAAATACACAGTGAGACCCTGTCTTGAAAAGAAAAAAAGTTGTAAGATGAAATAAACACTTTGCTCTCAAGTTGCTTTTGGTCATGGTGTTTTATCACAGCAAGAGAAATTCTTATCAAGTCAGGTGGTGGTGGCATACACCATTAATCTCAGCACCAGGGAGGCAAGTATATCTGGCCAGCATAGTCTACAAAGCAAGTTCCAGGACAGCCAAGGTTATACAGAGAAACAAACAAACAAACAAAACCAAATAAATGGGAGAATGGGGGGGGGGGGGGCGGAGGGGGTGATGACAGAAAGTGGTACCAGGTTTTTGGAATATTACCATGACAGACTTGATCTTGGTTTGGGGAGGATTGTGGAAGGAGTTGGACGCTTTGGGCTAGAAAAACTATTGAGTTCTCAGAGTTTAGAGAATGTTATGGGAATCTAGAAGATACGGTTGAGAATAGTGCTTATGGTGGAAGCCTGTCTTGTGAAGTTTCAGAGGGAAGTTTGGGAGTCCCTTAGAGCAAATATCAAGGGCCACCTGATATTTTGGATTATGAATCTGTGGTTTATAAAAGGGAAGTGATGGCACTATACCTTTATTCCTAGCACTCTGGAGGCAGAGGCAGGCAAATCTCTGAGTTCAAGGCCGGCCTGGTCTATAACCAGAGCTAAACAGAGAAACCCAGTTTTGGGGGGAAAATTCTGTGTTTCTGTGATTAAGGAGAGACCAGCATCACTGAGGTGAAATCTTCTTTGAAATGTTTTCTCAGAGTCAGCACACAAAAGCTGTGGCCCACAGGGGTCAAGGCTCTACCTTATGCTGGTAGACAAACTTGGTATTGTATAAGTTTCTCCAAGGTGGTCTTAGTCCTGAGAGAGGCCAGGAGAGGCCATTTGTGAAGGTGCAGCCTCAGTTGTAGTTTGAAGCCCCAGGATTGAAAAGGTCATGAAGAAAAGTTGAAGCTTGACACTATGTGCCCAGGTCAGAGTTCCAGAAGAGCGCCCCCTAGAGGCTCTGGGTGAAGGTGCATTTTGAGATGACCACCAAGCACAGCAGCAGCAGTGGAGAGGAGGCTGCCTTGCCTGCACCTGTGAAATGCACTATGAGTCTAGTCTCACTGTGTGCAGATGGCAGGCTCTGAGAGGAGGAGCCGCTCAAACCTGGAGCCAGAATGTCTCACATGGAGTATAACAGTGCTGGGCTTCAGTTTTGTTTCAAATGTAACTGTGCCCTGAAGTCAGAAAATGTGTGTGTGTTTGACTTTACAGAAACCCACAGTTATGAGATTCATAATATTTTATAGAGACTGAACTTTTGAAAAGACTTTGGATGTTTTTTTTTAAAGATTTATTTATTTATTATTTATTTATTTATTATATACACTGTAGCTGTCTTCAGACACACCAGAAGAAGGTGTCAGATCTCATTACAGATGGTTGTGGTTGATGGGATTTGAACTCAGGACCTTCGGAAGAGCTGTCAGTGCTCTTAACCGCTGAGCCATCTCTCCAGCCCCGACTTTGGATGTTTTAAAGAGACTAAACTTTTAACTTGTTTTCATTTTTAAAGATAGTGGTGGGCTGGTGAGACGGCTCAGCGGGTAAGGGCACTGACTGCTCTTCCAAAGGTCCTGAGTTCAAATCCCAGCAACCACATGATGGCTCACAACCACCCATAATGAGATCTGATGCCCTCTTCTGGTATGTCTGAAGTCAGCTACAGTGAACTTATGTATAAAAATAAATAAATCTTAAAAAAAAATGATAGTGGGACATTTAAAAGTTGGAATGTGTGTTTTTTTTTTTAAGATTTATTTACTATTATATCTAAGTACACTGTAGCTGTCTTCAGATGCACCAGAAGAGGGTGTCAGATCTCATTACAGATGGTCATGAGCCACCATGTGGTTGCTGGGATTTGAACTCAGGACCTTCGCAAGAGCAGTCGGTGCTCTTAACCACTGAGCCATCTCTCCAGCCCTGGAATGTGTTTTATATTGTGATGTTGATACTGCTATGAGATCTTGGGGATACACAAGAAAGGAGAGGTTATAGTTTAATAGTGATGTATTTTTGTGACTATTGACAAGAGGTTAGTTGAGCTGGTTGGGTTGTCAACTTGACACAAACATAGACAGAATCCAAAAGGGTTAGCCTCCCAGGGTAGTAGGCAGGTGCAAAGAACCATCCAGGAGGACCTGCCGCCCCCTGCCCGGACTGACGAGTCGGCCCGGCTGTCCCGAGCGCCATGTCGGGTTCTTCTAGCGTCGCCGCCATGAAGAAGGTGGTCCAGCAACTCCGGCTGGAGGCTGGGCTCAACCGCGTGAAGGTTTCCCAGGCAGCTGCAGACTTGAAACAGTTCTGTCTGCAGAATGCTCAACATGACCCTCTGCTGACTGGAGTGTCTTCAAGTACAAATCCCTTCAGACCCCAGAAAGTCTGCTCCTTTTTGTAGTCAGCTATCTTGAGGTTTCTCAAACCACTTTTCATGAACCAGTGAATATTCAAGAGAACTAAATTTGAAGTCTGTACAAAAGCTTCTCTTTAACACGTGCCATAATACACTATCTTCTGCTCGTCAGTCCTTAACATCTACCTCTCTGAATTTCATGGATTTCTGTCTCACAAGGTTTAACTATTTTATATACACTGGCTGTAGCATACAATAAAGCATCATACAAAAAAAAAAAAAAAAAAAAAGAACCATCCAGGAGAGGTCTTCGGTCACTTTGGCATATATTATAATATTCAGAAAACATAAATTAGGTGATTAGATCTTGCTACAATAGGATCTGATTACATGATCCTGTTAACATTTGGCCATGGATGGCAAAACAGCAGCAGCAACAACAAGAAGCAAAACTTGTAAAAATTTTCAAAATGTTTTATAACTATAGACGAAGCTTGAGGAGATGCGGCTATTATTGAAAACCATTTGCTGAGCATAAGTGAAGCCCTTGGTTAACCCTGAGCACTGGAAAAATTGAATAAAACTTAAATATTAAATATAATTGGAGAGAGGGGTGAGAATTTAAAACTTTTTAAAAACCCACAACATTATATCTATGCCAGCATAATAATGTAATTACCCTTGTTTAATTGGGGCTTGTGGGGTCTGGAATAGGATTATGTAACCTGTTTTGTTCCTCCAGCCTCTCCTATTCCTCTCCCTCCTGTGGCTGGTACAAAGGTACTTCTAAATAATTTAAAAGCCACGGGATGCCTAAAGCTACCCATGGTGCCTCTACAAGGGGCTCCTTCAGCAATATCTCTGTGTGCAGCTGGGGTCTTCTACTGATCCTTCTTTCTGACCTTGTGTTTCTTCTCCTGACCTTGCAGGGACTCTTCTCCTGACCTTGCAGGGTGGCTCAGTGGCCAGGTCCATTCTGAGAACAAACAATTCACATTGAGAGTACTGACCAGCGATGTGACTTAGCAGAGGGCCGGAGTATTTTGGGACCTTGGTAGTGAGTTGGTCAGATGTGACCTGGATGACTCTGCATCTGTGGAAGAGGCCTCAAAAGGGACCATGGAGCCTTTTTGGTGACCAACTTCTGGAACCACCTCTGCAAAAAAAAAAAAAAGGAAGAAAGGAAGTGTGTCAGGTGGGAGCCAGAGCATCCTTCTTAAGTCCCTTCCTCTTCTCCAGACCTACTTCTGTTTGTGTTAGTCTTAGTCTGGTGCCCAAAGTAAGCCTTACCCCATGACATCCACCCTGGGACTTGGGAGATATTATGCACTTTAAGTACTTGCTGAGGTTGTGTTGGTAAAATTAAGATTGTATGGCATCTGTTCAAAGCTTAAGAACTTGGCTATTTGAGGAGAACTGCCTAATAGACCCAGCCATTAACTTCTTCACTGAGTACTGTTTGTAGGTGGAGGGCGGGGACACTCCACATACACTGAAGTTACATGGATAGCACGTGGGAAGGTAAACTATGAGTAGTGGGGCTAGAGAGATGGCTCAGCTGTTAAGAGCACTAACTGCTGTTCCAGAGGTCCTGAGTTCAAGTCCCAGAAACCAGATGGTGGCTCACAACCATTTGTAATGGGATCCGATGCCCTCCTCTGTTGTGTCTGAAGACAGCTACAGTCTAAAGATGAGCTACAGTGTACTCATATACATAAAACAAATAAATACATCTTTTAAAAAACATGAGCAGTGTATTTATACTGCAAGCAGAGAATATGGGATGAGTTAGTAAAAGGTACAATGAAAAAGAAATAAGCAAGCAGGGAAATCCAGTAACGGTTCCAGGGAAGGAGGAGCTTGTGGGGGAAGTAAGGACACCCGTAAAATGTGCTGTGACTCACACAGCTCTACAGTGCGTCACACTGAGCAGAGGTCACACCATGGCAGTGCATTGGGGAGAAGGCAGATTGTGCCTGTGCACGTTAGTAGAAGAGAGCTTTGTGTGCAAGTTTGTGTGTAAGAGGAAGACAGTAGAGGAGAGATGATGCTAAGTGTTCACTGTTAGGAACCTACTCGTCAGCTGAGTAAAGAAATTGAGGCATGCGATGTAAATGTTGTCCCAGAATTAAGGAGCTGAAAGAGAGGTGACTGCTTCCTTTGCAGGGCATTGATCAGCATGTAGGGGCAGGGAACTGGCTTCTGCTTGCTTGCTTGGTTTGTTTTGGTTTTGTGGAGTCTGGCTTTGTATTCGGTAGCCCAGGCTGGTCTCCAACTTACAGCAATCCTCCTGTCTCAGCTTCCCAAATGCTGCAATTATAGGCGTGAGCCCCTATGTCCAGCCAAGAACTGTTTGTTTGTTTAAGATTTATTTATTTATTTTATGTATATGAGTACACTGTAGCTGAACAGATGGTTGTGAGCCTTCATGTGGTTGTTGGGAATTAAATTTTTAGGACCTCTGCTCACTCTGGTCAACTCTGGCCACTCAGTCCCTGCTCACCCTAAGATTTATTTATTGTTATATGTAAGTACATTGTAGCTGTCTTCAGATGTGCCAGAAGACAGCATCAGATCTCATTACAGATGGTTGTGAGCCACCATGTGGTTGCTGGGAATTGAACTCCGGACCTCTGGAAGAGCAGTCAGTGCTCTTAACCGCTGAGCCATCTCTCCAGCCCAGAACTGTTCTTTTAAATTATAGGCTCTATCCTCTTGTGAAAATCCCCTCTCCCTGCCCCTCCCCCCACCCTGTGTGAGTGAGTGAGTGTGTGTGTAAATTTGAAAAGCTTATTAAGCTTTTACAAAGTTAAGGATGGCATTAGCTATTTGCAGAAGTGACACAATTCAGAAAAGTTAATATAGGACAGACCTGTCTTGGGAAAGTTTGCTGAATTGGGCAGGCTACCTATTATTTACTGCATTAATTTTGGGGTGTCCTAGTATTAAGCTCTGGGAGGGGTAGTTAAAATCCTGATGTTTTTTTGTGGTGAGAATAAACCCAGGTGTAACAGGTTCTCTGTCACTGGACTCTACCCTCAGACTTTTTCTTTCTTTCTTTTTAATCTTTTTTTTTTTTTTCCTTTGAGACAGGGTCTCAGCAATTTGTTCAAGCTACTGGTGAATCCAGTCTGCCACCCAGGAAGATTTTGAATTTGTGATCCTCCAGCCATAGGCTCCCAAGAAGTTGGGACTTCAGGTCTGTGCCACTGGGTCCCGTTTCCCAACCCTGCCTACACCGCCTTTAAAAGCATTTCCTGAATTGTAATTCTGAAGTTTACCGATTCAGATGAAACCTGAACCCAGGCTTATCCGTCACTTCTTAGCCTCACCTTTCCTGGCTGCGGCTACATGAGGTTTTCTAGGTAAAAGCAAGAAAGCAACATGAAGAAAGGAAGGCGAAAGGGAGAAGGGGGGAGAATGGAGGGTTGGACATTTGGAACTAAAACCAAAAGTGAGAATCAACAAGCCAGGTGTAGGGAGAGGGGAGGGAAGGAGAGGAGAGAGGATATACACGTACTTGTGTATGGACTCCTTCATTTTGCCCACAGAATGGTGTGCAGGCATCAGGAAAAATGCAAATGTGTATTTGTGTGCCAAGGTTTTAATTTTGTCCATTAGGGAAAGCTGGTGGCAGATGTTGCCAAGCACCTGGGCCTGGAACGCATGGTACAGGGCAGATTGGAGAACATGACTGGGTTGTGTGGGGGCAAGCTGAGGCATTGCACCTCGATGGGAAGGGGGAGTGGAGAGGATTTCCGGTCCGTTGGTGTTCCTGTGACCAGCATTGCTTGCTAGGTGATGTCAACAACTTTCTTACCTTTTGGAAGCCCATGAAAACCTCTGATGGTCACGAGATGAGGTAAATGCCAGATTGCAATCAAAGTCCACGAACAAGCTGGATGCAGACCTCCTGCTTCGCTCCTGTTCCCCTCCTTACCCCCTTCCTGCTGCCCTTCAAAGGACACGCTGGTGTTCTAGGCTCTGTGTGATCAGTTGAGGGTCACCAAACCAGTCTAGACTTCCTTGTGGCAGTCTCACCCTAAAGTGCCAAGGTTGGACTTGGCATGGAATGCACCCCACCCCCACCGCATGCCGATATTTCCAGATACATGTATCCCTGTATCCCGTAGCTTTGGTTTCTCCATATCTCTTAGGAAAGGTGAACAAGATGACCAAGAGTCCTAGCAAGTTTATCTGACCCACTGTAGCAGGCGAGGACTGTTATAAATTATAATGTGGCAAGGGGGTACCTGGTGGGCCCATGCAAAGCTGTTCCCCTGAGAAATTATGCCATGCAACAGTTCTGGTAATGAGGGAGTTTACGTGGGGGAAGGGAGGAGAGTGAGGACCTGGAGAAGGAGTAGAGGCAGACAGACGGGAGCAGAGCCACGAGGGCAGAGAAAGGGGGAGGGAGGAGGGGCAGAGAGGAGGGGCAGAAATGGAGGGATGGGCTGGGAATATGTGTGTGTGTGTGTGTGTGTGTGAGAGAGAGAGAGAGAGAGAGAGAGAGAGAGAGAGAGAGAGAGAGAGAGAGAGAATGTGAGCTGGGCTGGTGAGCAGTCCTTTCATACACTGCCCACACCTGGCAGCGGCATAAACTGTTGCTAGGTCCCTGGGAGGAGCCCAGTGGAATGTGCTGTAAGCTGACAGGGACAGGATCCCATCATCAGAGTTAGTCTCCAGGAACCAAAATCTCCCAGGAGACAGGTCCTCAGCCTGCTCCAGCACAGACTACATAGAGCCTGCAATCTGTGGGTTAGAGTTACCCTGGGTAAAGAGTTAATGACCACTCCCGTCCAGGGTTCCCAAATATTCAGGCTGCAGCACTGGGTGTGCCTGAGCCTGGTCTCTACTACAGGGAGAGCTGACATTTACTAGTCAACCACAGCCTTTTGTACCAACCCTGTGAGAGCCAACAACCACAGTTCCTTCTGTGAGCTCCATGCCTTTGGAGGGATACTTCCTCAGAAACCTCTTGCCCCCACAGCTGCTTTTCACACGGCTCCTTTAGATTTGATGAAGTCACTCGCGTGGGGCGGAGGACCTGCTGATGCTTTGCTGACACTACTTTGATTGGCTTTGTAAGACCAGCACTGTCCATGGGGGATGTACCAATGAATGGGTCTCGGTAGCTGACATTGGAGAGTCATCTCTAACATCAGTCTTTTCTAGCATTTTTGCTTCTCCAGAGGAGTATATAGGCAGAGCTGTGGGCCTCAGTGCAGAGACTCTAACAATACAGCAGTACTCTGATGTTTTGTCCAGGATTTCGGGGAAGGACATACGGAACACTAAGGTGAGTTCTTTTGTTGTTTGAGACAGATTTTTTCTTTCTTTTTCTTTTCCTTCTTCTTTTTTTTTAACCTATCTAGTGGTGCACGCACATGTGCGCGTGCACACACACACATACACACATACACACACTCATGTACATGCACAAGCCACATCCTATGTGTGTGTGTTAGTTCTCACCTTCTACTATACATGTCTCACAGGACACACTCAGGTTTAGGCTTCCTGGCCTTTACTTGTTGAGCCATCTCATGGGTTCTTTAAGTAGCCCAGGCTGTCCTCAAGCATGAAATAAACACCCTGCCTCAGATTCCAGTGTCCGGGCAGGCACCCTCATGCCTGGCTCCAACGATGAGTTTTTGGTGATTCAGTGGGATCACAGGAGGCTACCTAGGTTAACATCCCATTGATCTATTACGTCATTAGCTTTACCAGTGGCTTCTGGGGAGGAGGAGCTCACACTGTCAAACAAATGGAGAAGGTGCCACTCTGACACATCTTTACCTTCCCTATTGCTTTATTTCCCTGGCTTAATGTTAATTCGCTTGTTAAGTAAAACAAATCGCTTTTGTGTGGGAGGAATTTAGAATCCAAAGATCAAGCAAGGTAAACTTTTTCACCTACACTGTTCCAGCCCCTTCACCAGCTCTTAACAGCTGATTTGGGGACGCAGGTTCAGGTAGGGGCAGGGAATAAAAGGTGCGTTAGTCTCTCAGCCTCAGCTTCCTGGATTGTAGATTGACGGGTGCTCTGGTGCCCACTTCAGAGTGCCCTTGTAATAATGGGACAGGATATATTTAGAGTCTACCTTAATGCTCAGCACACAGTAGGGACACACCAAGTACTCTGTGCCCAGTGTTACCTTGGAACAACTTGGAGTACAAGGGAAGGGAGGAGGGACATTGGAACACAAAATCCAGTCCTTAACTGTGCCATCCAGACTTTTTTCCCTGTAAGTGCCAAGAGGAGGCTTCGCACAAGAAACGGGTTTTGGGGTGGAGGGTTGGCTCAGTGGTTGAGAGTCTTGCTCTTCTTTTGAGAGCTGGAGTGCAGTTCCCCACATCAACTCTGGGAGGCTCACAACCACTCAAGCTCCAGGGGACCCGACTCCCTTCTGCCCTCCTTGGGCACCCTCAAATGCATGCACAAACACATACATATACATCAATAATAAGTCTTTTTAAGAAAGAATGGATTTGTAAAGACTCCTGACCAACAGTGCCCTATGTCTTATAGGTGGCATCTGGTGTGTGGCAAGGACAGCTCTTTACAGGCAATAGGAAGAACTGGTGTCATTTCCCCACGTAGGTGCTGGTGAGGATGGGGACAGATCTGGTCATACAACTGAGTTGAATAGTTGCAATATTACGGCTCACAAAAGTCTCAAGTAGTTATGTATAGTCCTTGAAGAGACAGTTGATCTATGCAGGGTGTCTTAGTTTTGTTTCATGCTGCTGTGATTTAAAAAAAAAAAAAATGCCCCAACAGAAGCAACTTAAGGGGAAAGGGCTCATTTAGCTCACAGCTCCAGGATATAGTCCAACATTGCTGGAGTAGAGAGCAACCAATTAATGCATGCGTGCTAGGGCCCAGCTGCCTTTTTCCTTCTCATTCAGTCCAGGTCCCAGCCCAGAAAGTGGCTGCCTACCTTCATTCAGCGTGAGCCTCTACTTCAGTTGATCCAATTACGATAATAAATACCTCACAGGCATGCCCTCAGACCAAGCTACTCAAGATCTCTGTTATTAATATGCACTTCCTAGGTGATTCTAGATTGAGTCAAATTGACAATTACCACACCAGCACCGTGGCTCACACACCTGTAATTGCAGCACACAGGATGTTGGGGACAAGGAGGGGTTTTTGTGAGTTGTAACCTGAGTAGAATGAGATTGTGTCCCAACATCCAACCCCAAAAGAAAGTGTCTTGACTCCGGCTCTTTTTTTTGGGGGGGGACCCTGGGGGTTCGAGACAGGGTTTCTCTGTATAGCCCTGGCTGTCCTGGAACTCACTCTGTAGACCAGGCTGTCCTCGAACTCAGAAATCCTCCTGCCTCTGCCTCCCTGGTGTATTCATTCTTACAGGACTGGTTTTGGATGGTTCAGGAACTTCCTAGAATTTTAGACAGATACCTGTTCCCTGGAAGTTCTTGGAACATTGATTTATTCTCTACTGCAGTTAAAGCTTTTATGGCACCTGAAGTTCCAGGTCATTACAGGCAAGAAGTTCTGTGTATCTATCTGGAAGACAAGCCCGGATTTGCCCTCAGGTAGCAAAATGCTTAGGCAATGTGTTGATTGTGGCCACCAGGTGGTGCTCTAGCCCGCCCAGTTTGGTACACTCTGGTCTCCAACCTGGCCAACCTCTCTGTCCGCTCAGAGGGAGTCTATGGGACAGATGGTTCAGGCTAAGCAAAGTCCACCAAACCCTCATTCGTTGTTCAGGTAGAACTGTCTGTTTAACTGCTGAGAAAGCACGGCTCTTTCAGAAAATGAGTTTCAAGAGAACAGATTTCAAAAATCTTTAAAAACCTGTAATAGATCACCATTTATGAGATTTGCTAGTTGTCATAGTTACAAGATGACAATGTGACTTAGAGACAGCCTTTAAGTCACCTCCCCCCATGCTTCCTACATAAGTTATTCTGTTTCCAAACTCAAAGTTTTAAACATTTTTTCTAATTTTAAAATACAGTTTTTAAAATTTGTGTGTCTGTGTGTGGCATGTGTTTGTATGCGCACATACATGCAGGGGCTCTAGGAAGGCAGAAAACTAAACTCAGGTTTTCTGCGAGAGCAGCATACATTCTTAATCTCCAGCCCTTATCTTTTCAAACACTTATAACAGTAACTGAGGCCATTATTAAAAAGAAGATAAAAACCACCTAATTTCATCTCTTGAAATAAGAAGGCCTGCTAGTTTCTTCCAATTATTTTCTACTATATGTAATATGTATTATTTTTATATATTTATATATAATATTTATATATTAAAGCAACACTCAATGGGCCATTTCATTCAATGTTATGAACACTCCTATTTTGCTAAAGTTCTTCAAATATATTAATATAATAAAGTTTTATAATTCTGTTGATGGGCATGTATGTTGCTCTTGAACTTTCTTTTCTTTTTCCTTTTTTTTTTTGTTTTCCCTTTGAGACAAGCTGGATTAGAACTTGCTATGTTGCCCAGACCAGACTCCAACTCACAGAGATTCTTCTTCAAGAGCTGGAATGGAGTTTTTATTACTAAAAATGGCTTGTGATGGCCTGGGGGTGGTGGTACATTTCTTTAATCCCAGCAGAGGCAGGTGGATCTCTGAGTTTGAGGCTAGCCTGACCTACAGAGTGAGTTACAGGACAGCCAGAGCTTTGCAGAGAGAGCCTGTGTTGGAGGAAAAGAGCATACGACTATCACTTTTTTTTTAAATCTGTTTTGAATTTGGAGGAAGTTCATTGTCAGGGACACTCAAGCTAGGCTTCTCAGACCAAGCCACAGTCCTGGCTTCCCATGCACCGTTACTTCTCACTCATTGTTTTAAAAATACGTGGAGGCCCAGCGAGGTGGCTTTGAGGGAAGACAATTGATGCCAGCCATGGTGGCCGGAGCTTGAGTCCCTGTAGTCAGCTCCCTGTACTGGTAGGAGAGAGCGGACTCCTGCATGACCCACACTGGTGGAGTGTGTGTGTGTGTGTGTGTGTGTACAGTAAGGTCACAGTTCACCTCTGAGGGACGGCAGGTTGTACTGAGTCAGCTATTAGAGAGGATGCCCGTCTCTTTAGTCGAGGCAGGTATGCATCTAGTTAGTGTCAGGCAGGTGTCAGTAAGCATGGGATGTGCGCCAGTGTTTGTGCCTGGCAGAGAATAGAAGGATGGAAGAGAGAAAACAAACCATAACTAATCACAAAGAGGAGGAAATGGATAGAATAGCCCCTGAGTAAAGAGTCAGCGTGATGGGAACCAATGTCCGTGTGGAGCCAGCAAGGTAGACTATCCCAGAGGCCTGCTGGGGGATCTCAGGAGAAAGGGAGATGAAGCACTCTGAAGATGCTCAGATCTACCTTATCCAGATGCCTGGACCTCAGACGGTTGAGCCTTGAGTGTCTGTCAGCTGGCACATGGGTGTAACATCACCAACTAGGGCTGCGGCTGGAACCTGTGACCAAATGCATCAACATCTCTGCAAAGAAGTACCTGCCTATTTCCATGGAATGCCACACTTAAAGGCTACCTATAGTTTCACATAGCCTGGATCAGAATTTACCACCCAGTTAGCTCATCAGATTCCTGACAAACTGTGTGATAGTTACGTGAAGAGTTTTTCAGATTTTGAAGTTAAAGGATATGAACCTGCATCATTATTAAAATGGATATTCAAAGTTATTTTAAGTGCAAACTGTAACATTTATTGCTTTCTTCCTTATTCTTAAAAGATCATCCCAGAAGCTGATGAGAGGCTGGGATTCCCTGGAGCAGAGGAATTGGCCAATATGTTTCATTTCTTTCAAATGAAGCCCAACTGTGACATCAAGCATACCTGTTGAAATAATTCAAGGTTTATCATTCATAAGTAAAAGACACACACACACACACACACACACACACTTTACATTTTAATATGCTTTAACCAGCACAATAGCTGGGCCACTGCCTGTCTTCCATGATGTTGATCTCTACCTCTCACCAATAATCCCAAGTTATTACTTACTAACTCTGTGTTCCGTCTTCGCTGCCCTGGACCCAGCTGAGCAGCTCTCTGGGCCGCGGCCACGCTCTCCCGGCTCCTTCACATGGAGGCCATGACTCTCAATCCTGCACTCTTCTTAGGTATGGTGCTTTCCAGTGGGGCAGATCATCTCTTTCCTCCCATCCCCAAACCCAGGAATCCTAAAATCCAGCCGCTGTCTGCCCTGCCCAGCCATTGGCTGTTGACATCTTTATTTATCAATCAGAACAAACTGGGGGCAGGTTCACA
This sequence comes from Mus musculus, assembly GCF_000001635.26. Classification (NCBI taxonomy): domain Eukaryota; kingdom Metazoa; phylum Chordata; class Mammalia; order Rodentia; family Muridae; genus Mus; species Mus musculus. Next base: position 22,305,460 of record NC_000082.6, read on the forward strand.
GAAGCTCCGTGCAGACATTCTCGTACAAACAATTTTGGGGGGAACACAATTAGCATTCATAATACAAGCAGCAACACTTACCCACCATCTAAACCCCCAAATCATAAGCTTCAGTCAGTTTATCTCAGATAACCAGAGAGCCTTTCAAGGCATGTGAAGAGCCTCAGCCATTGAGGCTGCAAGGTGTCCTGTTTCCCAATCCCCCAGTCCTTGCAACATATTTCCCTTTACAGAGCAGCTAGGTTGGGGGATGGGGTGGGGGGGGAGAATTATCACACCATCTGAGGGTTCTCTACCCCTCCTCTCCAGGGATATTTGATACAAAACTCTGATTCTCTTAAATTTTTCCAGCTAGTGACTACTGGTGGCAGAGCTGTTTGGTGACTTGAGAAGTCCCAGAGTACATTGCCTTCTCCAGTTCTTTCTCTCCAACATCCAAGTGCTGCGGATTGTAGTTTGTACTTTGATGCTAATTCTGCTCCCTCAAGAGGAGCTGCCCTGAGATGATTTCAGGTGAAATCTTAATTGGTCGAATAAAGGCGAGATCCTGTGATTGGGCAGTGGAAGAGTAAGAAAGGCAAGGCTAGAAGTTTTAGAGACAGAGGGAGGAAAAGGAAGACGAGACAAGACAGAGGGAGAAGAAAATGGAGGAAGAAGAGGTAGAAGACTGAGCAGACCCACATGGCCTGGAGGAGCCACAAGTAGGTAGGGATTTCATAGCTGGGCAATAGAGTAGTGTGTAGTATATCTGCCCAAGCCAGGCATGCAGCTTGAGCTTATACTGAGCTGTGTGTTCTTTGCACAAACATATTGGGGCTGGAGATTTACCTATATGAATCTGACTGGTATAAGTCTCTAGTGTTTTCCTTTCATAGGGCTAGAGGGAGCTGAGTGAGACCAGGATGGCTGGCATTCTGTAGACCAACCATGGGAACCAGGGCCAGACGGCTGCTTAGAGCTAGCCATGGGGCATGGGCGAGTCCGTCAATGCTGGCAACTAGCTGGAACAAGCGTGGGTTCCTTTAAAATTACACGGCTGGTGTGAGGTACTTGAAGCATCTCTCCCTTAATATAAATGGGAGTCAGTCAGGTTTCTTCTGAATGAGGGATCTCCTTCATAAACTTCCTTAGCAGCTCTGTTTTCTCAAGTGCATCTCAAAACTCTCAGCAAATTAAAAACAACCTAAGTGACCATCAAAAGATGAATGGAGAAACAAAACTGCTGGCGTTTGTACTGTTTTGGGGTTATTTATTGGGTTGTATTGGCTATCGCCCTTCCAACCCTTCCTCCACCCACGCTAGGTAGGAGAGAAAGAAGGGAAATGGGGTGTAGGATGCATTAGATTATTTCCTGCTGATAAGGGGCATTTGTTGGGCTCCTTAGGGCGAGTCCAATGTCCATTGTCAGGATATCTCCAACCAGCAATCCAGCAATAGCAAAAGCAGCAGCAGAGGGGGCAGCAGCCCCTACAGGCCCTCTCGGGGGCTCTTACATGTATACCCTCTCAAAGAGTCCCCAGAATTCCAAGCAAACTATCTGCAGCTGGCAAAAACCACACCCCTCATAGAGCACAAGACAATCTTAGTTAGCGGCTGTGGGCAATCTGAAGCAGCCCCATGTCCCACATGTAGGATTAAAACAAAAACGTAGTCACATAACAGAACCGGGTTTCTTAAGAAACCAAAATTCTCACTACACAAAATGTTTTCCATACCATGAAATATTATTTAGCCTTAGGAAGGGATGAAATACTGGTGTATACTCCAACATGCTGAGCTTGAAAAGCGTTGAGCTAATTGAAATATGCCAGACACAACAAGATAAATATTGCATGATTCCAGTTAGGAGAACTATCTGGATGGGCAACTTTCCTGAGGTGGAAAAGGTAGACACAAGATGGGGCAGGGAGGAAATGAGTCATTGCCTAACTGTTACAGAGTTTCTATTAAAGTGGATAGCAGGGGCCACAGATACATAGTACTGTGAATGTAGTAATTGCCAATGAATTGTACAGTTGAAATGGCAAGTTTTGAGTTGTATATATTTATGCCATCATAAAAATTTCCAAACCATCATAACTTGAGAAGATGGTTGAAGATACTGGGCAGAGTTTTGCCCTAGTGATGAGAACAGGAAGTAGAAACTAGCCACGAAGTCTTAGGTCAGGGGCCCTGAAAGCCAGCGGCTCTAATTATTTTTTTTTAAATTAATATTAGTGTGGGCATGGGCATACTTGCCACAGAGCATGTGGAGGTCAGAGGGCAACTCTGTGGAGCTGGTCCTTTCTGTGGGCCCAGGGATCAAACTCAGATGGGCAGAGCCTTTGCCTGCTGAGCCATTTCTCAGTCCCTGATAATTACTTTTGACTAGAAGCCTGACCTGCCCTTGGTTTTGTCGTAGTTAGAGGACAAGAATGTCAGGAGGGAGCTCTGGCTCTTCATCTGCTTTGGCCTTATCTTTCCTGCCTTTGATACAGCCGAAATGAGCACCGAGAAACTGTGAGTGAAGATTTGACCACGAGTGAGAGGCACCTGGACACCTTGCAGGAAGGTCAGCTGGACTGACCAGCCATATCTCAATGCTTGCCTAGTTTTTGTCCTGTAGAAAGCCCTAGACTAGCAGCTCAATGGGCATCTCTCTCTCTCTCTCTCTCTCTCTCTCTCTCTCTCTCTCTCTCTCTCTCTCTCTCTCTCTCTCTCTCTCTCTCTGTCTCTCTCCCTCTCCCTCTCCCTCTCCCTCTCTCCTTCTCATAAACTCCTACATAGAATCCTAGAATAAAACTCTCCACATTCACCCTTCTATTTTCTGAAATGTTTATTCTTCAGGTTTGAGAGACAGGACATGGAAGCTCCTGGCTTGGTGTGGCTTTGGTGGCCACTGATTTTTGTTGCCACCTTAGTTCTGGGCCGTACACACCTGAGGCAGAAAAGCCTTTGTGGCTCCCATGGACAATCTCCCCCTCTTGTCTCACCAGTGACAGGATGGATGTAGAGCATTTAGAAGTTTTGTCACCTTTAGTATTTTGTTTAAAATGATCACCCTCGTATGCACAAAGCGTACACCAGAGTAATACATTCAAACAAATGGCTCGCGAGAACATAGTCCTTGGGGTAGGCATAGATACTAAAGGGCACAAGTGTTTGGTTTGCTCAGTTTGGTTTGGTCTTTTCAAGACAGGGTTCCCCTGTGCAGTGTTGGCTGGCCTGGAATTCACAGGGATCTGCTCGCCTCTGCCTTGGTGCTGGGAGTAGAGGCAGGTGCCACCACTGGCCAGCTAAGGGCACAAATTTTAAAAACAACTTGAGGACCATGTATCCACATATAGTTTGGCCTAAAAGACCTACGTTATGCACTGGCCTTTTAACCTTTAAAACTGAGCCAAATCAAACTTGTATTTTATGAAGTTTAAAAAAATCTTTCTATAGAACTTTCTGAAGAATGTTTTATTGAGTGGACAAGCATATGCATTAGTTATGAAATTCAGCCAAGCATAGGGGCACATACCTGCAATCCCAGCACCCTGAGGTTGAAGCAGGTAGACTGCCTAGAGTGTAAGACCAATCTGGACTACATACTAGGTTCTAGGTGAGACCAGGCTACAGCCTGAGGCCTGCCTCAAAAAGCCAAGAACCATACCAAAACATTAAGAACCTCTTGAGTTTTGCCTCAAGATTGAGCATTTGCTCTTATCCATTTATTAGCCCATCCACTATATCGTCATTCGATTATCAGCTGCCCTGCATCTAAATTCTGCAACCCATGTTGTAGCATTGGTGTTGGGGTGCATTTGTGGATATCTCTCTCCTGTGCATTTCTTACTTAAGTGGTCCATTGGCCCAGGCTGATATGGTGCCCTCTCAGGTCTTGGTCACATTTATGACAAGCCAAGCTGAAGAAGCCATCTAACCATTTGGCTCCTAGTGAAACCTGGAACATCTCCTAAGGCTGGGGACAGGGAGCTGGGGCTGAGGCCTGGCACGGACAGGGGGAGATGAGGAAAGAAGAGCTCATAGTCCCTGCGCATCGCACGTGGGCTAGTGCTTCCCATCCCACACTTAATTGTCTTATTTGCTGTTCTCCTGGCGCTGAGTGACTTGTGTTTGTTTTGTTCTTGTGAGACAGGATCTCGCATATCCCGGACTGATCTGGAATTTCCTGTGCCTCCACCTCCCAAGTGCTGAGACAGCAGGTGTTGTATGACAAAACTTTTCCTAGGGAGATACAATACCCACTTCTACTCACCCCAGATAGGTAGCCCAATGGAACCCTATCTAAGGCAGTGATGCACCCTGTAATCCCCACACTCAGGAGATAGAGGCGGGACGATCAGAAGGTCAAGGTAGTTAGTGGCTACACTGCAAGTCTGAGGCGACCTAAGATACATGAGACTCTGTCTCCAAAGGTCACAAAAAAAGGAGGAGAGAAATAAAGGTTTGGATGGTTGGGTTGATAAAAACGAGCAACTCAAACTTTAAGGGCGAGGGGTGGTCTACTTCTGCAAAGGCAGGGAACCCCAACCTCTCTGAGGCAAGTTACACGCACTTCAGGGAGTGGCTGAGCAAGAACAGGCGTGGTAGTGCTTCGGGGAAGGAGATCGTGGCTTGGGATCTGATTCTAGAAGGCCTTCAAGATGACAAACAGGCATTCTGACGACAGATTTCAGCTCTTGGGAAATCACACTGAGGCTTGTTGTCTTCCTTGGTGCCTTTTAAAGGACTCCACACAGGAACTGAGCCTAGATGCATTGCCCCAAAGTGGTGGTGGTGGTGAGGGGACCAAAACCAAGCTAGGAATAGGTGATTCATTCCTCATCTGGGTGGTCCAGGCAGGGTTAAGGAACTGCTGTCCCTTAACTAACTCTCAGGTCAGCGGGTTGCTGAGTGGCTCTTCCTGTCTGGGACAAGGCAGGGGCAGTCACTGGCCAATTCCCACTGCTGTAGGAAAGCAGGAGTACTTTTAGAATGTTCAACTGAGCTTGACAGAGGGGGTGAGACACCCACTTTAGGCACATCTATCTCATACAGCAGGAAGGGAAAAGAACTTCACACACTAATCGAAGACATTTGAAGATGGCCAGGTGTGGTGGTTCCTTTAATCTCAGCACTCAGAGTTGCACTCTGTGAGTTCCAGGCTAGCCTAGTCTATGTAGTGAGTTCAAGGCCACAGGCCACAGAGCTACTCAGTGAGGATGACAAACCCTTTATGTGGTACTTGTAGAAGGAAGCAATGGAGAAACTGGACCAATCTTCCCCAGGCTCCTTCATGGACCACACCACCCTGAGTCTTGATGTGCCCTGACCTGTGACCCCCTACCTGCCTACCAATCTTGACCTTCCCATTGCCTTAACTCCTGTGTCTAATCCTTCCCACCTTCCAGGTGCTTGCCACTAGATGGCAGGGCAGGTCTAGATGAGACAAAGTTTCCAGAACCTCGGTCCAGGTAGATTTTTTTTTTCAGGGCTTTTTTTGGGGTGGGGATAGAGTCAAAGGAGTTATGTGGGGCATAACTCCTTCAGGTCTCTTGTTTCTATGCTCTCAATCACCTCCATGATCAGTTTACAGACTTGTAACCTTGGAACCTTCTCTGGGTCTGACACTAAACTAGATGTTATGTCCGTCTGTCCGTCTGTCTGTGGTGTGGAACTCGGGGAAGTAGAAAAAGAACAGCTTATTGCAAGGCCTCAATCCAGCACAGCCTACACAGGAGTCAGGAGGACAAGCCTTCAGGGTAGACAAAGGGTGTCATGAGCTCAGAGCACAGAGTCTCTTAAGAGCCACAGAGCCCCATGAAGGATGCAGGACAAAAGGGAGGAGGTGGGGATGATGCCCCAGGTGCCTGGGTGTGAACAGCACCCTAACACTGGCAACTCCTAAGATGGTGGCTTCCTGACATTAGGGCTTGCCTCCTTGAGCAGGTTGATTTGGTGGCAGAGTAGGGACTTCGTGACCTGACACTGTAGGTATCATGTGGGAAATGTCCTGATCAGGGGAAGGAGTCAGAGCAGGGTGACAGATCCTGCTCTTTGGCAATAGGGAAGTGTGGGCCTGTGACTGTGGGGCTGCAGGGGCTGCGCAGCTGTAGCTCCTGTCTGTGTCATTACAAGGGTCAAGCGCTTGGCCCTGATGGGATGGAAGGAGTCACCCAACAGCTACACATCTGTTGTCTGCAGTTAGGTCAGCCTCTTCTTTTTCTTCATTAATGTGTGTGGCAAAGACTGGGGAGACGATGCCTGCTCTTCCTGGCACGCAGCTGGGCCTCATTTCCTAGTACATTCTGCAGTGAACTGCAGCTGTGTAGCCGACTTACAGATGCTCCAGTTACGATCAGAAGTGATGCAGGAGCCGGGCGAGGGCAGTGCACATCTTTAATCCCAGCACTTGGGAGGCAGAGGCAGGCGGGGGCTCTGAGTTCGAGGCCAGCCTGGTCTACAGAGTGAGTTCCAGGACACTCAGGGCTACATAGAGAAACCCTGTCTCAAAAAGCCAAAACTGAACCAAAACAAACAAACAAACAAAAAAAAACCCCAGAAGTGATGCAGGATGCTTCTAGGCTTGTGCACAGCTCTTAGCTCTGTTGCAATGCTACTTCATCCTCACCATGTACTGATGCTCACAGAAAACTACATTTAGGGAATGGTGGCCCCAGCTACAGAAACTTCATGTCGAAGAACAGCCCCAACTCAAGAGATAAATAAATTAAATAAATAAACAAGCATATCTCTTTAAGGGGCTAACATGACGGTCTATTAGTTAAGAATGTGTGCTGTTCTTCCCAAGGAACCCAGTTAATTCCCAGCACCTGCACTGAGCAGCTTAGTCTACCCGTGACTCCAGAGCCCAGAACTTCGGATGCTTTGGACCTCCTCGGGAGGCACTTGCACTAAGGTGTTTGTGCACACGCACACAATTGAAAATGGTAAACATTAAAATATAAAAAAATCCCACAGATTAGAAATACCTACTTTGAACTTTATTTGAACCAGAAATGAATTTCCATACAACTAAGGGCAATTCACGTTGTGCCTGTTTTACAAAGAGGAAAAAGGGATCAGAAAGGTCAAGTAATTTGCATAATGTCACAAGGTTGAAAGTAACTATCCTGAGTGAGCCTGACTGTTCAACTCTCTAGCCCAAATCCTGTCCATGGCAATCTACTGCTTCCAGTGTGAGGGACTAGTTCCTCAGTGCCTACGCTGTGCTTTCTCTTCCTATTTAAATCACCCCTCTGTAGATTGGGGGTCTAAGTTGCAAACCTAACAGAGGAAAGAATCCAAGGATCCCATTCTATAGCAAACGGCATAGGAGGAAACCTGAGAGCCGGATAGGGCTGGCAGAGCTGGCTCAAGCTGCAGGGCCTGGGTTCAAGCTCAGGAACCTGGAAGTTCTAAAGAGTTTTTGATTTCTAATGACACTCCTGCTGATCCTCTGTGTCCCTCCCATCTGGGCTCAGAGGTGACCTCTATGAGCTGCCCAGAGAGGCCCCAGTTACCTCTTTGTTCAACAATGGCCGAGATAACAAAAGGAAATCAGATGCAGGTGAAAGTTTATTTTTAACATTTCTGAGGCCAATGGGGGGATTTAACAGGAAAATCGGAGCTTTTCTGCTGTCTCTCTCCAAAAGTGGCTCTCATGCTTTTGGCTAGCCTGGACTCCAGTGTGCTTGGATCTTATCCAGGGGCTGATGGGGGACAGGGTAGACAGTGTAGTCTTTCTGGGCCTTCTTTTGGCAAGAAATAGACATTTGGGAGCTGGGAATGCAGCTCAGTTGTTAGAGTGCATGATTGCCCATGCTAGAGTGCATGCCCATGTTAGAGTGCATGATTGCCCAAGGTTATCCTTGGCTATACAATGATTTTGAGGCCAGCATCAGCTATGCTGGGGGGAGGGGAGGAGAGATTTCTTTGTTTGAAGTTGGAGTTCAGCTTGCCTTCCCTGGCTGTGATCAACAGCTCTGGAAGCCCAGCTGCTCAGGACATCTCATATACATACCATCCCTTTACCCTTCCATCAAACGGGACTGACACTTGAACAAATGTGTGGTAAAGGGGATGTTTGTTGGGCTCAAGGACATGTGGCTTTAGTTACAGTTGGGGAGGTTGAGGCAGGAGGCAGGAGGGCTGCAAGTTATGTGTAGTCTGCTTAAGAAAAAAACAACAAAAACCCACCACCCACCCAAACAAACAACAAAACACAAGGGAAAAGACTGTTCTGTGAAACCCTTAGCCCATCGTCTCAGCTCTATGGTTCTCTGACTAGCAGGCTCACCACCTTCCGGTTGGAGAAATTGGTAGTTCCTGACTTCCTGTCCTGGCTAATAGCACTTCCTCCACGTACCCAGCATTCCCCACTTTCCTCGATAGCAGCTCCTAAAATTCAACAAGGGTCAACTCAAGGCCGAATCTCTCACAGGGCACCTTGTTCTGTTTTCTGGTTGTTTTGGCTTCTCTTCCTTCTCCTGCTCCTCCTCCTCCTCTTCCTGTCCCTTTGAGATAGTGTCTCACTATGTAGCCATAGCTGACCTAAAATCTGCTCTGTGGACTCAGGTGGCCTTGAACTTGTAACTAACCTGCTTCCTCCTGTGCTGTGACCAAATTCTCAAGCCACCACACCCAGCCTGTTTTCTCACTGTAAACAAATTTTAATTCTTTGAAACTTTCATACAATTATTTGATTATATTCATACTCTACTCCTGCCCCCTAACTTCCGATCCATTTTACTTTTAGTGATCTGTTGACTTCAAGCTGTGTTGCTCATGTACTCACTCCTGGATGTGGTGCCTTCCACGGAATTCAAGGAAAACCAACTCCCTCCCCAGAAGCCGTCTATCCTTAATAACTTCTCAGTTAGGGGTGTGAGCTTATTTTCACTCCATGCTAGAATGTTCACTGGCTTGACTTCACTCAAGCTTTGAGCAGAAAACCACAGGTTCATGGGTACAACACTCCTCCTCCTCCTCCTCCTCCTCCTCCTCCTCCTCCTCCTCCTCCTCCTCCTCCTCTTCCTCCTCCTCTTTTTTGTATATATGTCCATCCCCTGCCATCCCCACCCCTACAGGGTTTCAAGGTTTCTCTGTCTATCCCTGGCTGTCCTGGAACTCTAGACCAGGCTGGCCTTGAACTCAGAGACCCGCCCGCCTCTGCCTCTTAGGTGCTGGGAGCAAAGGTGTGCACAACCACAACCAGGTTTGTCTTCTTAATTTTTTTTCTTTTTGATATGATAACTTTACAGGACTGATCTTCTATTTTTTAAGATTTATTTATTTATTTATTTATTTATTTATTTAATGTATATGAGTATACTGTGGCTGTACAGACGGTTGTGAGCCTTCATGTGGTTGCTGGAAATTGAATTTTTAGGACCTCTGCTCACTCTGGTCAGCCCCCCCCCCACCCCCTTGCTCTGGTCCTGTTTGCTCTGGCCCAAAGATTTATTTATTATTACATTTATTATTATATTATTATTTATTATTAAATACACTGTAGCTGTTTTCAGACACACCAGGAGAGGGCATCAGATTTCATTATGGATGGTTGTGAGCCACTATGTGGTTGCTGGGATTTGAACTCAGGACCTTTGGAAGAGCAGTCAGTTGCTGAGCCATCTCTCCAGCCCTTGTCTTCTAATCTTTTAGAATAATGTACTTCTATTTTATGTGCATTGGGATAAGAGTGTCAGATCTGTCTGGAACTGGAGTTACAGTCAATTGAGAGCTGCCATGTGGGTGCTGAGAATTGATCCCAGGTCGTTTGGAAGAGCAGACAGTGCTCTTAACCACTGTGCCATCTCTCCAGTCCCTGTCTTCTAACTTTTCACAGGGACTTTGCCTGAGTACAAGCTTGGAATCAACGCTGACTTTTCTGTTAATCCCCCTGTCTGCCATCACAAAGTCCTTTCTTCCAAAGAGCTTTTGCATATTCTTGCTTAAACCTGAAGAACGTACTACTTTTGTTCCTATTTATAGAAGAAGAAACTGAGGCCTGGTGGGTAGCAGGACAGAATGTGGGTTGAGGTCTGGACAGTACGGCTCCAGAATGGGTACATATGACCATGAGAGAAGCTGCACTTCAGAGCAACCTGTCTGCGTGGATATTACTCCCTTTTCCCGAACACCTAGGCACCTCCACCCGGGTCTTTGCCCTTGTGAATGCCCGTCTCTCTCTTATGTTCACCCTTGCTTTTTACAGACGCCCCCTCCCCCCACAAAGAAGAAACTGGATCAGGACTTATTCTCTGTTTAAGTCTCGCTTTCCAGCTGTCAAATCCCTTGGGAACTCTCAGTTCCCCCACACCTCAGCAGCGTATTGCTAGCTCCCTCACAGCCATTCTGAGCACAGACGGCTGTGACCGTCCTTTGCAAGCTGTACAGATGCAAACCACTTTGGTGTCAAATAGCAAGGGTACGTCTATGCAGAAAGTATTTCAGCACAGCTTGCTTACACATTCTCTTGAGCAAGTGCCTCTTTCTACACTTCAGTTTTCTCATCTGGGAAGCCAACAGAATACACCTGCCTTATAGGTTTTTGGGGGGAATTAAACACAATAGTGTTTTTAAAGAAGTGAACCCAGAATACACATTGTGTGTGTTCCTCGGCCCTTGGTCTTTCTTGAGCTGCTGGTAAGACATTATTTCTACCTCTTGTTAAAAGGGGAATGGTCCAAGATACACCTTCCCTCTTCCCCCCTCTCTCTGAATGGAGGATGTCTGCCTCCTGGTTTAATCCCAAATCAACAGTCTGTTATTTGTTTGCCAAATAAAAACACTATGCAGGTTCCTTTGTGGTACCCACGAGGACCTCCACCAACAGCCCCAAGCCAGTTCCGAAATGGCAGCGCATTCTGCAAGCTTAGCGGCTCTGTGACCCTTGGAGTGCTTGTTCAGCTGAAATCACTGGCGTCTGGCACAGGCCTTCTCTTTTGATTTTGGCAGCACACGAGGGAGTGAAAAAGCTGGGTTAGTGTTAGGGCTGGGATTAGAACAGATCATATTGTTAACACTTCTCTCTTTGCTAACTTTATGAAGTTTGAGAAAAGCTTGCTGGGGAATGGCACCAATTTATTTGCCAAAAGCTGAGAAGGGCCAAGGAAGACATAGTCAGCATTTGGAACGGCCTTGCCTTAGAACTTGACAGCCAAGGAGGGAAGAAGAATCTGCTTGGGAGCGGGCGACCATGTGGGTAGTGTGGAAAAGAGACTTGGAAGGATTCAGAAATGCTGAAGGGGTTGGCTCTCCCACCTGCACAGTGTCTCTCAAGCCATCTCTTCCCCTCCTCTCGCTGAGAAACCTGGCCAGGTCCTCCTTATCTTCACCAACCAGAACTCTATTTTCTGATACATCTCCTTGTCCTCTTATCTGTCCTAAACACTGATCCCAGTTTTATGATAGCTGTTCAAGCCTCTCCAATGGTTATTAAATCAAAGTGTTACCTTTAGCACAGTGTTAAAGCCCCTCCCCCAAAAGCCACACTACATTCTCTCCTCACGCCATCCTTCAATTTCTATGAAGACTCTAGTGCCAGCCAGTTAGGTCCATGCCAACCTGCAGATGTGACATAACATACCCACTCTAGCCTGCCTACTCCGGTCCCTCTGCCCAGACTGCCTCCCGTCTGTCTTTGCCCCATAGGCTCCCTATCATCCTTGAGGACCAGGTTCAAATACTGCCTCTTCTGCAAAGCCTTCCTCAGCCCCTCCAGGCAAAGCACACACCCCATTGGTTTAGTGTCCGAGACTTATGTAATGCACTCATGTGTGCCAATAAAGGGCTCTGGAGACAAGACTATGCCTTATTCATAATTATGCACCTTCTAGTGCCAAGTGCCTTGTTCAGCATGTTATTTTAATTTTTTATTTTTATTTTTCAAGCTGATGGGACAAACTCCCATGATGCCAGGGAAGATCCAGAGCAGTCGGCTGAGCTTAGGCCTGTGTCAGGATCACTGACACTGATCACTGATTCTGTGCTCATTGTGGGTAGTTACTCCCCGTGAGTGCGTCTGTCTCTAAGAAACTGTCCCAGTTGGCAAGCATTTTAGCCCAATTAAGTTTACTGTATTAGTTACTTTACTAGTTGTCTTAGTCAGGGTTTCTATTCCTGCACAAACATCATGACCAAGAAGCAGTTGGGGAGGAAAGGGTTTATTCAGCTTACACTTTCACACTGCTGTTCATCACCAAGGAAGTCAGGACTGGAACTCAAGCAGGTCAGAAAGCAGGAGCTGATGCAGAGGCCATGGAGGGATGTTCTTTACTGGCTTGCCTCCCCTGGCTTGCTCAGCCTGCTCTCTTATAGAACCCAAGACTGCCAGCCCAGAGATGGTCCCACCCACAAGGGGCCTTTCCCCCTTGATCACTAATTGAGAAAATGCCTTACAGCTGGATCTCATGGAGGCATTTCCTCAACTGAAGCTCCTTTCTTTGTGATAACTCCAGCCTGTGTCAAGTTGACGCACAAAACTAGCTAGTACACTGGTCACACTGCATCCACCGTCACGAATGTTATCCTTTGACCCACCTTCTCCTATTTATCATTCTAGGACCCCAGATATAACCTGGTGCCACTTACCTTCAAGGGGGGGGTATCTTCCTCTTCAGTCTAGCTCCCTGTAAAGATGTCCAATCACTCCCAGGAATGGGACGAGATTCCAAATGTAGTCAGGTTGACAGTAAAAACTGGTCATGACACTCACAACATTTGTCTGCATTATGTGGCAGATAGTGGCTCACAGGTCATTCTGATGGGCTCCTCCAGCTGCAGCAAATAAAAGGACTGCTCATTTCCTCAGCTCGCTCTCCTCTTCTCTTCTCTTCTCTTCTCTTCTCTTCTCTTCTCTTCCTCTCTCTCTTCCCCCCTCTCTCTCCATATGACCCCCCACGCCTCTCTTTCTGTCCTTCTCTGCCCTCATGCCTCTGCTCCCTTCTGCCTCTACCCTTTCTCCAGGCCCCCACTCCCCTTTGTTCCCCCAAATAAACCTCCTTTGTACCAGGTCTGTCACATGGCATGATTTTTCAGGGAGACACCTTGGCCTAGCTCACCAGGTATCCACAACCAGCCACCGCGTTATATCTCATAACAGCAGATCATCTGGGATACACTCATTGTGATATTGAACCTGACACGGAGGTCTTACTGCGCAAAAGTCATACCCAAAGCATGAAGCTTAATAGGTTCTAGCAAGTCTGGGAGCATCAGGGTGGGCTTTCTGGGGGAGGTGATTGTGGCAGTGAACATTAAAGGCTGTGTAGGAGTTAGGTAAAAGTGGCAGATATAACCTAGATAGCCTCAAACTGCCGTAGGCATTCAGAAGGGAAGATCATTGGTGGAGTGGAATGCAGGGATCTATGGGTTGGGAAGATGCTGGCTTATGAGATGGTTTTGGAAAGTTAGAGATAGGAATATGATACAGCCTAGAGGAACAATGTGAGAAAAATACACGGACACACAGACAGCTGACTGGAATGATCATCTCCAGGAACGCTATCCCTGGACTGTTAGTACCCCTGGGAGAAGTGGGCCTGGAGAGAGGCAATGGTCTGGGTGACGGCGGGTCCAAATGTCCCCAGAGTGTTAATTCTGAGTGGCGTGCTAAGACCTGCATTTTGACCAGGTACTGACGATCTCTACTAACAGTGAGGCCTGCAGACCTGGAGACAAGGACTCTGGGCTTACTGACCTCCATGGTAACTAGACAGACTCTCTCCCTTCTGTTTCCATGCTGATTGGTCAAGCTAACTCACTGAGTAGCAAAGGGAGGAATTCAGGTAAGCTGGGCCCCCACAATGCTTCCCAAGAACAAAAAGTGCTCTTCTGTCTATCTGGAGAAAATATTCAGGACCCCTCTGAAGGACCATCCTGAGCTTTCCCTACCTTGTTCTTAGGGAAAGTCTGCACATAGACCCATTTTGACGGGCCAGGGAATTAAAGAGGCAGCTGGAGTCTTATGCCATAGTCCAGAGAGCAGACTATGATATTGCCTGTTAGCCTCTGCCTAGGCTAACTCAGACTAGCTAATCATTGGCTTTCTACTCCTTAGCCCCAGGCTCTACCAGAGACAAGGGTTTGTCAGAATATAGGACTTGAGACAGGGCTGGTAAACTGGTTAGTCCTGGGGATCATGGCTCATGCAAGATATGTAAGGAGGGCTCTGGACCCAGCTCTTCCTTTCCTGGGTTAACTCTATTTTCAGTTAACCTCAAGCTTTGTGAATATAAGTTGCCCCTAGCTCCTCTAGGCTACCTACTTAGTTTGTGTCTAATGAAAACTGGGTAATTATTTCTGTCTCAGGATCATTAGCAAAAAGCCTCGTAATGTTCTACTCTCTTTATCAGGTTATGTGCCCATTTCTGAGCCAACCCATTGCAGCAATGGCAGAAGGAGCTCGCTCCATTCTTAAACTATTGCTAGCATCTTGGGTGCTTTCCTGGCTGCTCTGACAAACTACATGATGAAAGTGAGAGACCAGATCTCATGGGTTCAAACTCCATCTTAGAGAACCTGGCCTAAGGTTGAACTCTAGCTAACTAATAGGTCCATACCTAACACTAGTTTTCAGGTTACCCCAACAAGACCTGCATCTAGCACCAGTTTCCAGGTTACCCCACAATAAAACCTGTGTCTAGCACCAGTTTCCAGGTTATTTCCCCCAAAATCTGCATCTCTAGGTTGCAAGCCTGCCCCTGGCACTTCACGTCCTAACAATCACCAATCAGGAGGAAAACAGAAGTTAAGTTTATGGTTTGGCTCCCAGCACTAGCCGATTATGTTAAAGGGCAACAAAATTCCATATTATCCCCCTCCTCCCCCCCAATCAGATGTGTGCCAGGCTAGATACCCCCTTTTGCCTCTGTAAGTGCTTCCCTAAAACTGGGCTTGAGGCTGCACCCTCCCATTCTGCTGCGTCAGAGACTGCAGTGTGGCCCAAGCCTGAACTTGTAAATAAAGAGACCCCAGTGTAATCGTATCCGAATTGGCTACTTGGTGGTCTTTTGGGGTTCATGAAAGCTTCCTGGCCCAACTTAAGTACTTTCAGGAAGACAGTGTTTATTGAGCTTCTTGTCTGAGGGTGCTGTCCACCGTGCTGGGGAAGGTGTGGCAGCACTGGCAGCTCTAGCTGCGACAGCAGGATTATAAAGCGTGGTCACAGCTCATCCCTGGTCAGGAAGCAGAGATAGCTGAACGCTGCTACAGAGTTTGCTGCCTTCATTTTCCCTTTCCATTCCAGTCAGGGCAGGCCTTTCCTCCTCGGTTAATGCTCTCAGAAGCCATTCTTCCAGGCAATTCTAAACCCAGTCAAGAGGACAGTGAAATTGGACCATCTCAGACAGGACCCCATTGGAGCCACTGATTGGAGGCTGGGTAGAGGAATGGAGTTGGGGGTCCAGTGGAATGTGGAGGTATACCTCTGTAATCCTGGCACTTGCGAGGGAGAAGCAGGAGAAGGCCAGGGTCATTAGTTCAAGGTTCCCCTCATCACATGGCAAGTTGAGCCCAGCCTGAATGACATGAGATTCTGTCCCCCAAACTAAAACAGACAATAGGGTTCTAATTATAATCTACAGCAACTGAAGGCAAGTGAAGTCTTAGAATTGCTTACTCTTACATATCACAGTTCATCATCCAAGGAAGTCTGGACAGGAACTCAAAATGGGCAGGAACCTGGACGTAGAAGCTGATGCAGAGGCCATGGAGAACAGTGGTGCTTACTGGCTTGTTCCTCGTGGCTTGCTCAGCCTGCTATCTTGTAGAACCTAGGACCACCAGCCCAGGGGTATTCTCATTCACAATGAGCTGGGCCTTATCTCACCAATTACTAATTAAGAAAGTACCCTAGGGTCTGGAGAATAAGCAGAATAAACTCTTTCCTCCCCAAGCTGTTTTTAGTCGTGGTGCTTCCTCACAGCAATAATAACACAACGACATTAACAGATATCTACAGACCATTCAACTAAAAGGCTAAACAATACCATTCCTCTCAGCAGCACATGGAACTTTCTCCAAAATTAACCATATATTAAGATACAAAGTAAGTCTCAGCACACACAGAAAACCTAAAATAACATCCTGCACCCTATTGAACAGGAGTGGAATAAAGAGAGCTGTCAATAGCAATAGAAACTACAGAAAATCCGGGTGTGGTGGTGCACGCCTTTAATCCCAGCACTTGGGGTAGAGGCAGGCTAATTTCTGAGTTCGAGGCCAGCCTGGTCTACAGAGTGAGTTCCAGGACAGACAGGGCTACACAGAGAAACCCTGTCTCGAACTGTGCCCTCCCCCCCAAAAAAGAAACTACAGAAAGACTCATGGGAGTAAACAACATGCAATCAGATGACAACTGAGTCAAGGAAGAAATTGAATGGGAAATTTAAAAATTCCTAGAATTGAGTGAAAATGAAAACAACATACCAAAACCTATGAAACACAACAAAGTTCTAAGAGGAAGGTTTTCACCCAAACAATTAACAACTTAATGGTGCACCTGAAGGCTTTGGAGAACAGGAAGAAACAACAGTAGATGGGAAGAGATAACCAAATCAGGAATGAAATTCATGATACAGAAATTTAAAAATACAAATAACCAAGGAGACAAAAGTTCTTTGAGAATATAATAGTTCTTGCTAATACTGTCAAAAGAAAGAGAAAGAAGACTCAAATTAATGAAACTAGAGATTAAAAGGAGATATTTTAATAGGTACTAAGGAAATTCAGAGAATTATGAAATTGAAAATTTATAAACTATAATTGGGTACAAGTAATATGATTAGGGAAGTGGGGAAAAGGCGTTTAGGGAAGAAGTGGAAAATGGGAAACTTTAGGGAAGAAGGACAGAGGTAAATACAGAAAGAGGGAGGCAGGTAAAATAATAATAAAGATATCTGAAAAAGATTATAATACATATAATTCTATATATCAATATACATATATAATTTAAATGAATTTCTCTCATTTGGGATGGCAAGGCCCCTCCAAGAACCAAAGACTACAGACCCAATAAAGCCCCCAGTACCAGGCATTAGAAGCCCTTTTGAGTTGTTGGTCAGAGTTTTTCAAGGGACTCCCAAAAATACAGATTATTGCTACTGCCTTTGGTTGTCTCCCAAAGGTAGAAGTCATTATTGCTGAAGATATCATGAACTTCAGAAACAGAGCCCAGAGACCCCTGAACTGGACCTGATTTGACCACCACCTCCCTAAGGACTAGTTTTTGTGGTAACAGAAGGTGCCATGCAAGCTTCCAGAAGAAGGAAGAAAACTACAGCCATACCCAGATGTAGTACTTATGAGCCATAACAGCGACCAGCCTGGCACAATACCCTAGGTGTGCAGTAGTGGCACACATACCTTGGTAATAACCAACAACTCTCTAATTGGTCTTAAGAGCCATTCAAGAAGAGGGAAACCATGCCTGGTACTGGGAACCTAGAGAAGTCATTGATCTTAGAGGAGAGCCTACAGCTACCACTTTATTAAGACAGCACAATCCCTAACAACATTCTAAATTGTTATCCTCATATCCACACATAAGTGTAGTCTTCACCTCTCATCAGGGTAACTTCTCTTTGCAACAGATGGAGACCATTATAGAAAAAGTGCAACCAGTCAAAATGCAGAGTTGTGGAGTCCAGTCCCAGTGGATATGTCTACAACACATTCCCCAACCTAAGGCTCAGGGAACATTGTGGAAGAGGGAGTGGAAAGATTCTAAGAGCCAAAAGATCAAGGTGTTTGCTGTGAGAATGTCTCCTACTGATGTCAGAAGCTACATTCATAAACATGACTGCCTAAACAAGAGCTGAACAAGGAAGGCACCAACAGACATTGTTGTGGCCTAGGAGTTGCTCTACAAACTATACAAACATCAATTGTAGTCAGGCAGGGATGGTTTGTTGAAGTCACATCCTAGCACTGGTCAGGCAAAGTACATAGATCAGATCGGGGGTTGAAACTGTGACATCAGACATTTCTCAGAGCAGGCTTATCATTGGAAAACCCAGGTTCAAAAGTTTAAAAGGCAAACAGGGGAGCAATATTACATTTTGGCTAATTAAATAAAGCATTATCAAATAACCTTTAAGCTGATTGGTCCTGAGTAAGGTAACCGGAATGGTGGGTGGATGGTGAACACGGTAATTTCTGAATATTGAGATAGCAGAGCATGAGTATTATAATCATAATTTTTGGCTTATTTGTAGTAATCTTCAGTGTTAGCCACAAAACCCATATTGAGCTCATACACAAGTGCAGGAAATTCTGTCTGGTGGTCAGTTCTGACTCAAGCCATAAGAGTTCATATTGACCTTTAACTTGATGGAATTTCTTAAGATTAACAAACTTCATACAGAAATTGATATGTGATCAACATAACCTTGCTCTGAGACAAGTTATTTTTCTGTGTTAATGACTAGCAGGCATGGAACAAAATGGCTACAGCTATGCTGGGGGGTGGGGGCGGGATGTCAGACAACAGATATGCCAAAGTGGATGGGAGAAGGCTGACAAGACCTCAATATACATATACACATATGCATGTAAAAGCAATAAGAAAAAGGTCATGAATTTGAAAGAAAGTAAGCGTCTTAGAATTTTCATTGCTGTGAAGAGATACCATGACTAAGGCAACTCTTATAAGGACAACATTTAATTGGGGCTAGCTTACAGCTTCAGAGGTTCAATCCATTATCATCACACTGGGAAGGATGACAACACCCAGGCAGGCATGGCACTAAAGGAGCTAAGAGTTCTATATTTTATTCTGAAGACAAACAGGAGACAACTGGCTTCTAGAAAGCTAGGAAGAGGGTCTCAAAGCCTACCCCCAACAGTGATACAATTCCTCCAACAAGGCCATACTTACTCCAACAAGGCCATATCTCTTAATAGTGCCACTCCCTGGAACAAGCATATTCAAACCTTTACAGTAAGAGAGGTGTATATGGAAGGCCTTGGAGGGAGGAAACAGAAGAAAGAAATAATGTAAGTATAACCTCAACAAAACAAAACAAAATCCTCTTCCTACTAAGCTAAAGAATCTAAAAGAAATCAATGGATTTCTAGATACATATGATCTATCAAAGTTCAAATACACGCTTAACAACCAATGGAATAAGAGAAGTGGAAAAAGAAAAAAGCTCAGGGTCTGATGGACTTAGCACAAAATCTCATCAGACTTTCAAGGAACTAACATCAATATTCCTTAAGTTAGTATCTAAAATAAAAAGAGAAGAGTACTTCTAAATTATTTTTATAAATTCAGTGTTATTATGATACCAAAACCAGATAAAACTCAACAAGAAGAAGAAGAAGAAGATTGGTAAAGGCAAATCTCTCAGATGAACAAAGAGGCAAAAACTTTAAATAAAAGATTTGAAAACTGAATTCAAGAAAACATCAAGGGGCTGGAGAGATGGCTCAGCGGTTAAGAGCACTGACTGCTCTTCTGAAGGTCCAGAGTTCAAATCCCAGGAACCACATGGTGGCTCACAACCATCTGTAATGAGACCTGACGCCCTCTTCTGGTATGTCTGAAGACAGCTACAGTGTACTTAGATAAATAAATAAATAACATAACATAACATAACATAACATAACATAAAAAAGATCAGCCGCTACTATGAAGAACCATTTCAGAAATGGTTCAACACAAATCAATAAATATAACCTATCACATGATTTAAAGACAGAAACCACATAATCATTTAATTAGCTATAGGAAAGGCCTGTTGTTGTGTCTGGCCAGTAGATCACAACCTGGGTTCTAGCCTGGAAAGGCATTTTAGAAACCTGGAAGAGAAGAGGGGCTGGGCTGTGCGAGATAAGGAAGGAACCAAGACAAAGCTCTCTGCTCAAGGTTTAATTTTTACTATTTTGGCACTCAGTTATAAAGGAAGGGGGAGGGGCCCAATTCCCGCCAAATAATCTTGGAATCCAGTAGCAGGGTGATCACGTGATGGCTTCAGAACAGCAAAGCGGCAGGTTCCAGCAGTAGGCGTGGCAGAAAGATTGAGGGGAAGCTCCACCTCTGAGCAAGCAGGTTTCAGGCTGGGGGAGGAGAGACTACAGCCTGTGACAAAATCTAATATCCCTTTATGATAAAAGTCTTAGAGATTTTATGGATACAGGGCACATACTTTAATATAATAAAAGCATTATAAAGCACGCTCACAGCAACATCATGCTAAATGCAGAAAAAGTCAAAGCATTTCTACTAAAATCAGGGACAAGATAGGGATGTCTACTCTCTCCATTCCTGTTCAATGTAGCACATGAAGTCTTACTTAGTTAAAACAATGAAGAGAGGGAAAAAAGGGGCGGGGGAGGAGAAGAGCAAATACAAAAGGAGAACCTGAAGTAGTCTAAGTGCCCATCTTTGCGGATGATGCCGTTCTATACATAAAGGATCTAAAGACCTCACTAGAAATCTTCTACAGCTGATAAGTACGTTTCACAAAGTATCAGGATATAAAATCAGCTCACAAAAATCGATGCACTGTCTTTATCTCAACAGCAGCAGCAGCAGCAGCAACAACAACAACAACATCATCATCAACAACAACAAAATATAAACCAATCAGAAAGAAATCAGGGAAACAATGGTGAGATTGCCTCAAAAAAAGGGCGGAGGAGGTAAATTTAGCTAAGGAAGTGAAACCTTTAAGAAACCAAAGACAGAAATCAAAGAAGATATCAGAATATGGAGAGAACTTCTATACCCTTGGATCCATCTGATGAATACTTTGAAACTGGCTATCACACCAAAAGCAATTTATACATTCAGTGCAACCTCCCTCAAAATTCTAACACAATTCTTCACAGAAGTTGAAAAACAAACAAAACACTGAACTTAAGTTTTAGATGAAAAATGCAAAAGAAGAAGGATAGATGTGTTGGTCTGAATATGCTTGGCCCAGTGGTGGCACTATTAGGAGGTGTTGGAGTAGGTGTGGCCCTGTTGGAGGAAGCAAGCCATTGTGGGGGTGGGCTTTGATACCTTCCTCCTTGCTGTCTGGAAACAGTTTGCTCCTGGCTTCCTTTGGATGAAGATGTAGAACTCTCAGCTCCTCCAGCACCGTGCCTGCCTGCGTGCTGCCATGCTTCCTGTCATGATAATAATGAACTGAACCTCTGAACCTCTAAGCCAGAGCCAATTAAATGTTGTCCTTTGTAAGAGGTGCCTTGGTCATAGTGTCTCTTCCCAGTCATGGAAACCCTAACTAAGAAAATAGACAAAGCAATCATGACCAATAAAAGAATGACTGGTGGTATCACTATGCCTTATTTCAATTTAGTAACAATGCCAGCAGGATACTGCAACCAACAGACACGTTGACCAATGGAATAGAATCGAGAACCCAGACGTACATAAATCTGAGTTATAGTATACTATGCTTCTACAGTCACTTGATTTCTGATAAAGAAACAAAACAAAACAAAACAAAAAAACTAGATAAAGACCTCAACAAGAGGCTGACCAAACTGTATAGCTACATGTCGAACAATGAAACTAGATCCCTACCTCTCACCCTGCACAAACTCAATTCCACATGAATCAAAGACCTCAGCATGAGACCTGAAACCCCAAGTCTGACAGAGAAGAATGTATGGAATCAGTTCAGCTTGCAGGGGTGGGAAAGGACTTTCAGAGCAGGAGTCCAGTAAGGCAGGCATTAATAGTGACAGCAAAAAGAAACTTCATTAAATGAAAACACTTCTTTACAGCAAAGGACACCATCATTTGAATGTTAAAGTAGCATAGAGAGTGGGGAAAATCTTTATCAGATATATCTGTCAGAGGTTTGATATTTAGAATATACAAAGAACTTGAAAAACTAAACACCAAGAAAACAAATTATCCAATTTAAAATTGGGTCATGGAACTTAACAGAGAGTTCTCAAAAAGAAAAAAAAAAAAGGAAAGAAATACAAATGGCTGAGAAACATTTTTTAAATGTTCAGCATCTTTAGTCATCAGGAAAATGCAAATTAAATCTACTTTGAGACTTCACCTTAACCCAGTCAGAATGGTTAAGTTTAAAAATGATAACAACTGCCAAGAAATGCTGGCACGCATATGGGGAAAGGGGAACACTTAATCACTGTTAGGGGGAGTGCAAGCTGGTGCAGCCACTATGGAAATCAGTGTAGAGTTTCCTCAGAAAGCTATAAATAGTCTACCATATGATTCACTATCATATATGTCAGTTCTGGGCATGTTCCCAAAGGATTCTATATCCTACTTACAGAGATATTTCTTCATTCGTGTTCATTAATTCTATATTCACAATAGCTAGGGAACAAAATCAGCCTAGATGTCCATGAGTGGATGAATGGATAATAAAAATAAAGCCCATATACACAATTAAATCTTACTTAGCTGTAAAGAAAATAAAATTTTGAAATTTGTAGACAAATGGATGGAGTTGGAGTGATCATTTTAAGTGAAGTAACCTAGACCCAAAATGACCACACCGTATGTTCTCTTTTGTATATGGACACCAGTTTTTGTTTTTCAAGGTTTTTATTTATTTTCGTTTTATGTGTATGGGTATTTTATCTGTGTATCACATACATACAGTGCCCTCAAAGTCCAGAAGAAGGTGTCAGATCCCCTAGAACTGGAGTTACAGATATTGCTAGCTGCCATGTGAGTGCTGGGACTTGAACCCTGGTCTTTTTTTTTTTTTTTCTTTTTAGAAAACATGTTATTTGTTTTAAGATTTATTTTATTTATATGAGTACACTGTAGCTGTTTCCAGACACACCAGAAGAGGTCATCAGATCCCATTACAGATAGTTGTGAGCCACCATGTAGGTGCTGGGAATTGAACTCAGGACCTTTGGAAGAGCAGTCAGTGCTCTTAACCACTGAGCCATCTCTCCAGCCTAAACCCTGATCTTTTAGAAGAGGAGTCTGTACTTATAACTGCTGAACCTTCTCTCTAGCCCAGGTGCTAGTTTTGCAACACTCTGGATGTGTGTGTTAAATTGGAGTATCCATAGATGACAAGGAAGTACTAAGGGGCCATAGGGGAATTTCAAGGGGATGGGGAAAGAATGAAGGTAGAATGAAAAAGGAAAGAGGAAGAACAGAAGTGTGGATGGCCATGGGGTTGCAGGGAGGAGGAGGAGAAGGAAGGAAAGAAAGAGGAGGAGGAGGAGGAGGAAGAAGAGGAAGAGGAAGAGGAGGAGGAGGAGGAGGAGGAGGAGGAGGAGGAGGAGGAGGAGGAGGAGGAGGAGGAGGAGGAGGAGGAGGGAGAAAGACCCAGCACTCAAGACTTGTGTGAGTTTTTAGGTACTCTGTTCTATGCTTCCAGAAGGTTGCACTTCTAGTCACCTGCCCAGGGAATCTTTGGATCCTCGAATGAAAGACACACACACACATTAGCTTACTTTTAATATGCAGTGTAGCTCAATGGTTGGGCACTTCTAATCTTCTGCTTGCTACCTTAGCCCTGATTGGAGAAGTGACCAGTGGCCAGTTATCGAAATCTCACAAGGCTGGTTGGCTTTCTCTCCTGCAGCCTCTACAACCATCTGTATCCTACTGCTTCATGGGTGATTTCTCCTTCTCCTCCCCTCTGTGTCCCAGTCCTCAAACTCTTAAGCATCCTGCCCTGTCTCCCTTTACCCAACCATTGGTCTCTGATATATTTATTGAATGATCAAAAACCAATTGGGGACAAGGACCTTTAGCATATGGACACACAGATTCCCGATTGAATCAAAGCATTAGAACCAATCTCTAACAAAGGCCTTTGAAAAAGTCATATGAAGACCCACTACTGCAGAAGCTTCCTTAATTAAATACATATAATACACATATATGTATACAAAAATAAAATGGATGCAAGTGGGGCTAAATGTAGGAGCCCCCAATAATGGGGGACAATGCCTCTCTGAAGATACCATAGGTTATCAAATAAAAATCCTAGTGGCAAATATGTTACCTCTTCTTGAGTTGGTGATCACTAGTTCAATAGCCACCCCTCTCTCCCAAATATTATATGATATTGCTCTTGCTTATTACCATCCAGAATTTGATAGTAAGACTATGTTGCTAGAGACACCACATATATAAGTCACAGGACAGGGAGAAATCAAGCTCACTAGAGGCTTTATCACTACTAGATATCTTTCATAGTGCTAGAAGCTTCCATGTATGATATTAAGGCTTCCATTCATGATATTAAGGTTCCCAGCACTCAAGACCTTTGAAAGAGTGATATGGGAACACACTACTGCAGTAGTTTCCTTAAATAAATGCATATACATACACATATATAGACATATATAAAATGGGTTTAGATGGGGCTACATAGAGGAGTCCCCTATAATGGGGGGGCAGTGCCTCCCTGTAAACACTATAGGTTATCAAATAAAAATCCATCTGTGAGCCCTGTGAATTACAATAGCAACAAGCTTACCAATATACATTCACTGGTGCAATAGTGACACCGTGTTGTGGGAATAACCAACCTTTCTCTTATTAGATTTAAGTCCTTCCCACAAGACAAAACTGATGCCTAGTACCCTTAATTGGTCCCAAACCACATGGCTAGCTAGATCATAGGCATCATGGGAGAACCTAACACTTTTATTCTATTAAATAGATACAGTAATAAATTATATATGTGTACTGGCTAGTTTTGTGTCAACTTGACACAGCTGGAGTTATCACAGAGAAAGGAGCTTCAGTTGAGGAAATGCCTCCATGAGATCCAGCTGTAAGGCATTTTCTCAATTAGTGATCAAGGGGGAAAGGCCTCTTGTGGGTGGGACCATCTCTAGACTGGCAGTCTTGGGTTCTATAAGAGAGCAGGCTGAGCAAGCCAGGGGAGGCAAGCTAGTAAGAACATCCCTCCATGGCCTCTGCATCAGCTCCTGCTTTCTGACCTGCTTGAGTTCCAGTCCTGACTTCCTTTGGTGATGAACAGCAGCATGGAAGTGTAAGCCGAATAAACCCTTTCCTCCCCAACTTGCTTCTTGGTCATGATGTTTGTGCAGGAATAGAGACCTTGACTAAGACAATATGTTCTTATCTTTATACCATAGATTAATACATTTTGTCATTCTGATTAGTGAGGTTTTTTCTTTTCCAGGAGATGGCAATTAATATAGAGGAATAAACTGTGGGATATTTATATCACAATGCCTTTCCCTCTAAGGCTCAGAGACCACTGTGGAAGAGGAAGAGTAATGATTTTAAGAACCAAAGAGAATAGAGGCCTATAGAATAACAGTATTTAATGGACATAACAGGGCCCTTGTACACATGAACTGTTCATCTGTAACTGTGCACAGAAAATCTGCACAAATCAGCTAGAATCCAGCATGGATCAGGGAAGGGCTCATGAAGTCCCACTCTAGCTGAGAAACTTAACAATTGATAGCTTCTGGGAGAGTCCATTTTCCTTAGGGATGTAGGCCATGCTTCACCAGTTGGTTCCATACCATATACATATAGGCCACCCTTGATTGCCTCAGTATGTTAAAAATAACAAAACAAAAGAAAAACAAAAACCCCACTTGAAGTTGTAAGGGAAAGTAGTAGGAGAAATAGGGGAGGGATCCGAAGGGAAGGAATGGGTGAGGGATTTGATCAAAACACATTACATATGCATATATGAAATTCTCAAAGACTAACTTCCCTAAAAAACAACCAAAAAAGAAACAGAACTCAAGGTTCCCCAGAACAGCAGTATTTGCATCATTAGGGAAGTTGTTAGACATTCAAATTCTCAGAATCTACACGAGAGCTCCTGAGTCCCACACTGTCAGGTGCACTCCAGCAGCCACCACCAGTGATATACCCACTAGTCAGGATCTAAAGCCAAGTGCTATGGTAGCACAAAGAAGCAGCTATAGTGTTTGGTCAGGGACAAGGAAAGCCCTAAGAAATGAACATGCCTTTGTGAAGATTTGAAAAATTAAGGAAATGGATTGAAGTAAACATACATTCATAAATAATATTTTATTTCCAGTGGAGAATTTTGATAATTCTTTAAGCAGGTAAATTGTTTCTTTTACTTACTTTCCATCCCATTTATGGTCCATGAGTATATGAACATATTTGTTTTGCTTTTGTTTTTCATAACAAGGTTTCTCTGTATAGACCAGGCTGGCCTTGAACTGAGAGATCCTCCTGCCTCTGCCTCCGCCTTCTGAGTGCTGAAATTAAAGGTGTGCACCATCACACCCCACTAACATACTTGTTTGTAACTAACAAAGATACAATTTTCTACTTTGCTTTGTTTTGGTTTTTGTAGTTCTGGTTGGCCTGGAATTTTCTAGGTAGACCAGGATGGCCTCAAACTCACAGATATCTGCCTGCTTCTGCCTCCTGAGTGCTGGAATCAAAATATATGTCACCGTGCCCAGTTATTAAATAAACTTTTTAAACACTTAGAATGGAAAATTTATCCAGGAAAACTTTGAAGTTATCTGTGGATTTATTTTCTTACCTCATAACTAATATCATTGCCTTCTAGCCTTTTTCTTTTAGAAATCATTTATACAATTGATATAGCAGTAGACATATATGTACACATAGACTTATCATGCTAGCACAAGCATCCTTCATTATGAGCAGTATTTGTATGCCAAGTCCTGCCTGGCCATGTGGAAGGGACAATACGACATGGTTCCTGCCTCTGGAATAGAGCCAGCAGGGCATGGCCTCCAAGAGTGTTGGCAGTTGCTAGCTATAAGGTTTGTTTGTATATTTTACTTTATGTTTCTCCTCCGGAGAAATGTCCTCTTTACCAAGGTTAATGACCCATGATAAGCAGAGGCAGCACAAGTCAGGGAGGTGAAGTGTGACTGTGTCCTTATCAAATGGTAAGCACTGTGACCTTCAAGATAGCCCTAAAGGCTGTAGGAAAGAACTCTGAAAACATGAGTTCAAAAATATATAATTTCTTTTTAAAAAATAAGATTTATTTATTTATTATATGTAAGTACACTGTAGCTGTCTTCAGACACCCCAGAAGAGGGCATCAGATCTCATTACAGATGGTTGTGAGCCCCATGTGGTTACTGGGATTTGAACTCAGGACCTTCAGAAAAGCAGTCAGTGCTCTTCACTGTTGAGCCATCTCCAGCCCATAATTTA
This sequence comes from Mus musculus, assembly GCF_000001635.26. Lineage (NCBI taxonomy): Eukaryota > Metazoa > Chordata > Mammalia > Rodentia > Muridae > Mus > Mus musculus. The sequence continues at coordinate 22,332,563 of NC_000082.6, forward strand.
TTTATTTATTTATTTATTTATTTATTTATTTCTCTCTCTCTCTCTTTCTTTCTTTCTTTTTTTGGTTTTTCGAGACAGGGTTTCTCTGTGTAGCTCTGGCTGTCCTGGAAATCACTTTGTAGACCAAGCTGGCCTCAAACTCAGAAATCTGCCTGCCTCTGCCTCCCAAGTGCTGGGATTAAAGGCGTGCACCACCATGCCCGGCTCCCACAATTTCTTAACTATGTAAAATATAAAGATGCAATATAAATTATATAAGGGGCTTCATGAACCTAAAAAAACAAAACAAAACAAAAACAAAAACAAAAACACAAACAAACCAGAGACAACTGCACTTTGAACCAGCTTTTCAGAAAGATACAAAACCAGGCAGATTCCTGAGTTCAAGGTCAGCCTGCGGCAGAGTGAATTTAGGTTCAGGTGTAGTTGGAATGGTAATCTCAGGGTGGGATCCCACCTAGCTAGTTTATTGTCTATGCTTACAAAGGCAGGCAAATATCTGAATTCATTTGCAATGTTTTAAAAAAATGTGCTTGCTGTCCTTCTCCTAAGAGTAAGGAGCTGAGGCCATGGCATGTTGGTCTGTGGGATGGTCAAGAGGAACCTGGAGTAAATGACTGAATTGATAGGTATAAAACTGGGCTTTTGGTCTACATGAGATGAGCTAGCAGGAAGTGATACCAGTTATTTTTTACAATTTTTTTCTAACAGGATTTTGATTTTGGTCGGAAATCCATGGAGAGCTCTTTTAGAGGGTTTTTGTTTTTGTTTTTGTTTTTTTGTTTTGTTTTTTTTTTCCTACAGGATTTCTGACCATGGTCAGAAATCTCAATAATTACTTAGAGAGCTAACACAGCTCTTTTAGAATTTTTTTTAGCAGCTACCCAGAGAAAATTGCTTGGAGAGCAAACACAGTTCTTTTAGATTTTTTTTTTCTAGACAATTCAATAATTTTTTTTCTAGCCTTTTCTGACTTTGGTAGGAAAACTCATGAGCTATCCACAGAGCTCTTAAATTTTTTTTCTAATTTTTTTGAGAGAACTGTCTCTAGCAAGGAGCTGTCTTGAGCAAAAGGCTATTTCAAGCAGACTATAGAAACCAAGAACTATCGACAGAGAGCTGTCTAGGAAGCCATCTTGAGCAGAGTACAAGGCTGTCAACTTGAACCCCATCTTTTGACTTTGAGTTGTACTTTCAAATATCCCTTCTCTCAGTAACCCCTCTCCAAGCCAAGGCTGGTCCTTGGCATTTATAGCTATTGTTTTCATGATGTAAAAGAGGTTAGCCAATAAATTCACCATGGCTTAGTCAGTGTCTTATCATTGCTTCTATTTCTAATTTCTGCAGAGATAAAGATCTTTGTATGTAGACTGCTTTTCCCTTGTTTTGAGTCAAACCTTTAGCATAGTTTTCCAGAAGTGGAATTTCAGGGTCACAGGATACAAACTGGTTTATGGTTCTGAATACATTTTGCCAAATTCCTTCCAAAAAGTTTTGTACCAGTTTATATTGCCACCAGCAATGTCTGAGGCTGCCAGCTTTTCCACACCCTCTGCAATTTTAGAGATTTTAATTAAAATTTTTGCCAGTTTAATAAGCATAGATTTTTTAATTTGCATTTTTATTACTTTACCTAATATCACACAGTATGTTTTTCTCATGTAGCTTTAAAGTTCTCAATAATCCTTTTATGATTACCAAGCCCTTCAGGAGAGGGGTTTGATGATGACCATAAGGACAGAGCCATCCACTATAGAGACCACCACAAGTAGGCTGTGAAGCAGGTTCTGGAGGGCTCACTTAAAGCCCTTTAGGCACAGACATATTGTTCTCAGCTTCCTAGCTCACCCACTCAGTAAACAGCACTACCAGCTACCTGATTTAAGACAAAACCCTGACCAGGGAGTTGCTGTTGTTGCCTCTCAGTCCTTCACCACCTACATCTGATCTGTAGCCAAGTCACCTCAATTTTTCCTGAAATTCCTCCGCTCTTCTACTACCCAAGTTCAAGCCACACCCTGCCCTGAAGGTCAACAGCCCAAACTCCTTGTGGATCTGGTTTCCTTCTAAATTGTGCTTCACTTTGCCAGCAGATCTACCCTTCTAAGGTCGAAATATAAATCAACTTTTTTTTTTTTTTTAACAATTCCTCTGCTCTCTGGATGTAGTTCCCAACTCCCAAGTCCATTTTACAAACTCTCTATCCTTTGGATCCCACCCTGCTCTTAAAGATTTATTTATTATTTTTTATAGTGTATGGGTATTTGGCCTGCATATATGTCTGTGAATGTGTGCTTGCTTGGTGCCCAGAGGCCAAAAGATGTCAGATCCCTTGAGACTGGAGTTACAGGGTTTGTGCTACCATGTGGGTGCTATGAATACAACCTGGGTGCTCTGGAAGAAGGGTCAGTGCTCTTAACCACTGAACCATCCCCCAGCCTGCACTGCCATGCTCCTAAGTGGCACAGAACCAGGAGGCTAATCCCAAAATTAACACAGTAACTGGACCTAATAAATAACTGGGTTTTACTTTGGGTCTTGTCTTAGTTAGGGTTTTACTGCTGTGAACAGAGACCATGACCAAGGCAAGTCTTACAAAAAAAAAAAAAAACAACATTTAATTGGGGCTGGCTTACAGGTTCAGAGGTTCAGTTCATTATCATCAAGGCAGGAGCATGTCATTATCCAGGCAGGCATGGCACAGACAGAGCTGAGAGTTCTACATCTTCATCCAAAGGCTGCTGGTGGAAGGCTGACTTCCAGGCAACTAGGGTGAGAGTCTTAAGCCCACACCCACAGTGACACACCTATTCCAACAAGGCCACACCTCCAAATGGTGCCACTCCCTGGTCCAAGAATATACAAACCATCACAGGTCTCAAATTTTCGTATCTGCTTTTTAATGGCATAGAATAATGAATGGGGCTTGAAAGAGATGGTTAACTGTGCTTGTGGAGGCCAGAGGACATCAGGCATTGTTCCTCTTTAGCACTGTCAACAAGTAATCTAGGCTGGTGAGCCACAGAGGTCTGCCTATCTCAGTTTCCCCAGCTCTGGAGTTACAAATGTGTGCCTCTACACTTGTTTTTACTTTATGTAGGTACTGGGGATTGAACTCATGTGCTCATGCTTTAACGACGAACACTTCACCAACTAAGCTATTGCTTGGTCCCAATTTTTTTTCAGAAACGGACAGGGTTTCTCCATGTATTCCTGGCTGTTCTGGAACTCTCTAGATAGATCAGGCTCCAGCTCACAGATCCTCCTGACTCTCCCTCCCAAATTCTGGGATTAAAGGCATGCAACACTGCTGCCCTGTACATTGAATTTTTTTTAACAGATTTGGTGTTTCACCTCTGACCGGCTGTGTGACTAAGGTTGGTTGTTCTTTACTTGTTTGGACTCTGTACTTTGTACTGAGGGCCAGAATTGTGCTGCCAGACTCCCTAAAGTGCCATGGGCTACAGAGCAGAATCTAGTGGTACTTCCAGGAGTTTCCCCACCATCAGCCAGATGAGCTCTTCTTTTGTGTTTAGAAATGGACCTCCGTGTAGGATTTTACCAGAAGAAAGATTTAATTGTTATCAAACAGCTAGGGAAACGTAGGCTTGCTTCCCTCCCTCCCTTCTTAAAAATATTTAAATATATTCTGTGACAATTTCATACATATATACAATGTATCTTAATTTTATCCACCCCCTATTTCTCCTTCCACTCTGTTGGACCCACTGTCCTACAGGTGCTTTGTCTCTTTCACCCTGATCTTCTTTTCCTCCCCTCCTCTTCCAGTTAGTGCTACCTGTGTGCCCATGGGCCACCAGTGACCACATCTTCAAAGGAAAATTACTTCCCCAGCCCACAGCAGCTTTTCTTTGCTAACTCTGTCTAGCATTGTGCCATGTAATAGCAGATGCCTGACTCAGGCATAAAGTCAGGGGTGGGGGCTGGATAATTGGATGCGTAGAAGACAGGCATGTTACATGCCTAATAGGGTAGACCGTGGTGTATTAGGAAGTGCCCTGTTTTAGGGCCTCTGCTTGCTGCTGCCACGTGGCACGTGAGCCTATTCGTCAGTATCTATAGTCTAGAGGCTAAGCATGCTTCATCTGCCTCAGGATTCTGTGGTTCTGAGATTTTTGGAATTTTTTTTTTTTTTTTTAATGCTGAAGAAGTAGAGCATGTGAAGTATCAGGCGGGTGGACCAATTGTCTCCGCTGTTGCTTAGCCCTGTGTCTGGCACATGGTGAACAGAGTATGGACAGGAGCTGTCATCATCATCATCATCATTATTACCTAATAATGGTGTAGCCGACTTGGATCTGTCGATAATTGCAATGGAGCTGTGACATAATTATACAATTTTGTGCCATTCACATTTAATCCCTCTAAAAGCCATACCATAAAACTGGAACATTTGGGAGAATTATTGACAGCAGGAAAAAGATAAGTAAAATCTCAGATGAATTTGGGTCGAGTCCAAGGTGGTCCTGTACTCTTCTCTCAAGCCTGCCTCTTCAGACTCATGACTGCTCACAATGAAAGTGTGTGGGTGGCCAGCACCAGAAGATATTTGGATGCATTGTTTCACTTTGTATCTCCAAATCAGGCCCATTCCAGTGGCTTGCAACACAGTTACAAACAGGTGTCTAGATCTGAGGTTTCTTTGTCATGCACATGCCTGCTGTAGCTTTATGGACTATTGGCTGTTGGTGGGCCAACTACCTCGGATAGAAAAAAGATTTCTCATAGTCACAAAAATGAATAGAGGGTAAAAAGGGGGTTGAGGGGGAAAGAATCTTAGGCCTTGTTCTTTTGTGCTGTTGGAAAGCGAACCTAGGGCCTTCCATGTGCTGGATACCCACACTGCAGTTGAGCTGCTGCTGAAGTCCCAAAGAGGAACCTAACGCAGATGGAAAGAGAAAAGATGGCCAAGAGAGATACGCATGAAGAGGAAGGGTCGATCAATAGTGATCATAGAATACTGGTCCTCGAGAGCCCACAGATCTTTGAAATTTGCTCTTGGGATAGAGAGATGGCTCAGGGGTTGCTGTTTGCAGAAGATGGGAGCTTGCTTTCCAGCTGGTCAGCTCACAGGCTTGGATTTGCTCCAGTTTCAGGGGAATCTGATCCTTTTGGTTTGGAACATGTTATATAGTCCAGGATGGTGGGAACTCATAGAGATCTGCCCTCCTCTACCTCATGAGTATGCCACCATGCCTATACATAAACACACACACACACACACACACACACACACACACACACACACACATATTTAAGATTTTAATTTTATTTCAATTATATGTATGTGTGGGTATGGGGGACAGTATGTGCATATATGAGCAGGTATTTACAGAGGCCAGAGGTGTCAGAGTCCCTGGAGCTGGAGTTATGAGTGGTTGTAAACTGCCCAGCTTGGATATTCTGGAAAGCAGCGGTGTTGCTGACTGCCAAGCCATCTCTACTGCCCCTATACTATTTCCTATAGTTCCTAGAACAGACAGCTGTACAAATGATTGACAGGTGCGTTTGAATTAACCCTCTTCCTACTCTCCTCTCTTTTTTTGAGATAAGCTCTCTCTACATAGTCCTGGCAGTCCTGGAACTCATTGTGTAGACAGGCAAGCCTTGAACTCACAGAGATCTACCTGCCTCTGCCTCCTGAGTGCTGGGATTAAAGGGATATACCACCACACTCATACACAGCTCCTTTCTTATTAATGCTCTCTCTCTCTGTGTGTGTGTGTGTGTGTGTGTGTGTGTGTATCACAGAAGAACTTTCAGGAGTGGGAGAAATAGGGCCTCTCCATTGACTCTGTGTGTTCCAGAGATTGACTTTAGACCCTCAATTAACTAAAAATAATTTAATTATTTGAAAATTTCATACATTTTGACCACATTCACTCCTGACTTGTTCCTTAACTCCTCCCAAATCTACTCTCCTCTCCCTAACCCACTAACTTTGTGCCCTCTTTCTATTTCTAAAAAAAGTAACCCATTGTGCCGACCATAAATGCCTTCAGCCATCCACTGGGGCATGGTTAATCTATGAGGATCCACAGCCTTAAGAAAACTGACTCCTGCCAGAAGCCAGCCACTGTCCATACCTCCTCAATTAGAGGTGGGAGCTCAGCAACCCTTCCCCTTCTGAGCTAGAATGCTTACTAGCTTCATCACATGTGGCATGTAGCTGCTGTAAATTCATTAAAACAGAGACCTAAATTAACTCTGAAGAGGAGGCAATGGTGTGTCTTTGTTCTAGAAGTCTCTCTAGATGGTAATTCTGTGGCCTTCTGGGTAGTTCAGAATGCCAGCTCTGCACTCAGGCCAGAGATCCCATTCTGTAGAGTAGCTATCTGAGACTTGAGGTTTCAGCTCTTGGCTTTACAAGCTTCTGCTTGGAGTGACCTACAAGCCTGGGAAGTTATCTAAAAAGACTTTAATTTTAAACATTTCATTGATTGCATGTGTGCATAATGGGGACAGGCAGATGAGCCACAACATGTGCGGAGGTCAGAGGACAACACTGCAGAGTGGACTCTTTCCTTCCATTTTTAGCATGGATTCCCCTGAGCAACCTCAAGCCACCAGGCTTATACAGTAGGCATCTTTACTTAATAAGGCATATTGCTAATCTAAATTAAAAAAAAAACTTAAGCCAGGCATGGTAGTACAAGCCTTTAGTCCCATGGCTTAAGATGCAGAGGCAGGTGGATCTCTGAGTTCAAAATCAACTTGATGTACATATAACAAGTTTCAGGCAAGCTATAGCTACATAGTGAGACCCTGATTCAAAAGATGTAAAAACAGCAGCAGCAGAAACAGACACACACCAAGTTTTAAATTCTTAATTGACACGTAATAATTATATTTTCGATGTGTATATGTACATTGTGTGTGTGTGTGTGTGTGTGTGTGTGTGTGTGTGTGCGTGTGTGTGTTGTGAAGGTCAGAGAACAACTTGTGAGAATCCATTGTCTGTTCTTTCTTTCCACTATGTGGGTTTTGGGACTTGAACTCAGGTTGTCAGGCTTGGTTGTTAAATACTTTGACCTTCTGAGCCATCTCACAAGCCCTCCTCATTTTTTTAAAGATGAAAACATCTCACTGAACTTAGAACTGAGCTGGCCTGTAAGACACAGAGATCTTGACGCTGCCTCTCCAGTGTTGGGATTACCGTGGACCACCATACCTGGCTTCTTACATGGTTGCTGAGATCTGAACTAAAGTCCTCTTGCTTGTGTGGCAGGCACTTTCTTGATTGAGCTCTCTCTCTAGCCCCAATGTTTTAACATATGCATTCATTGTGGAACAATTTAAAAAACACAGTTAACATACTTGACCTCTTGTAGGGGCTGGGTCTGATGCTTTGATGGGGAATCTGCATGGGAACACTGAAGGTCCTGTTCCCCAATTGGTTCTTGATCGATCAATAAAGAGGCTAGTAACTAATGGCTGGGCAGATTAGGTGGGACTTCCAGTTTTCCTTCAGGCAGACTAGTAGACACAAGGGAAGAGAAAAGATTCACCATGCTTCAGAGGAAGGAAGAGACGCCAGCCATGTGAGATCTAGGGTGAAGTGGCCACTGGCCGCTTCCCTGACTGGGTCTGGGGTAGCAGGTGGGATATTAGAAACATAATTAAGCTGAGGGTAGATTTAGAGGTCTTGTGCTGAGAGTGAAAAGAGAGAGTGCTAGCCGAGGAAGGCTTAGAAGAGCCTGGTCATTGAGCTAAAGCATATCAAAAATAAGTTAATGTGTGTGTTTCTTTCATCCAAGGATCCAAGGGAACATGGACGGGGTTGGCAGTGGGGTCTGCCTGGAGCTTAAAGCACAGTTGTAGGAACAACACGCTACATCATCTCATAGTGTTGTGTGTGTGCTGAGAATATTTGATTGCTTTTCTCTTACTAACTTTGGAATGTACTTAATAGTGGGCTGAACATGGTGGTGTACATTTTTAATCTTTCAGGAGGCAGAGTCAGGCAGATATCTGTGAGTTCAAGGCCAGGCTGATCTACAGAGCCAGTCCCAGGACAGTTAGGACTACACAAAGAAATCTTGTCTCTAAAAACAAACAAAACAAAACAAAACAAAACAAAACAAAACAAAAAGATATTATACTTAATAGGACTGGAAAGACAGCTCAGTGCTTGTGAACATTCCAGAGGATCCAAATTAAATTCCTATCACCTACATTGAGAGGTTCACAACCACCTGTAACTTCAGCTCCATGGAAAACCTGATGCTTCTGTCTTCCACAGGCACCTGCACTCATATGTGCACGCACACACACACACACACAAAATAAAATAAAATAAACAAAAATAATGTACAGACAACTTCACAGCCTCCCCTTTCTGTGCAATAGATCACAAACGTGATTCACCCCTTATGTCAGAAATGGACACTTTGATCTGTAACTCCCTAGTCCCTCTTACCCTGCCCCTTTGGTCATTACTACATTTTTGGCTCTATAGGTTTAACTTTTTGAGATTATAAAGTAAGTGAGATCATTAAGTGTCTTCCTGTAACCGTTTCGTTTTTTTGTTTGTTTGTTTGTTTGTTTTTGTTTTTTAAGGGAGCATTCTACAGTTAGATGTTACTATCTTGAATATCAGATAGGAATTCTGAGTAGAGAGAGGAGGGGTGGATTTCCTTCCTCCCCCAGGAGGAACTGGAGACAGCTCCTGGCTGACCCTGTGGGGAGCCTGACAGCTGGAGAATAGGCCTTCTCTCTGCTTGGGCTTTATCCAGTACTCAGGTCCTTTTAGGGGAGTCCCTTGGGGCCTGGGTGGGCAGCTGCTTTGCTTTGGTGCCACTTTCTGGGCAAAAGATTCAGTGTTTGGATTTTTATTAGCCAATAAAGTTAAGGGGAAATGCTGGGGGGGAAAAATCCAAGCACACTGTTGTTACTCTTATGAATGAGTAACACAGCTCGCAACTAGACTATTAATGTCTAAATGGGTTTTCTGTGCTCCAAGCCAAAACACATTTCATAAAGTTACACAGAGATGGACCGCATCCCAGTTAATAAAAACAGTCGTGTGCAGAGGATGCCTGGGCCAACCAGAGGCGTGCTGGCTGCCAGAAGTTTGCTACAGTTACTGTTCCAACTGTGATTTGATTTAACTTTTCAAAAACAAAAGATTTCATTAAATACTTGAACTTATTGTGCAAGTTATTGGAAATATATCGATGGGGTGTGTTTTTGTTTTTGTTTTAAATGAATTACTTTAACTCTTTCCCAAGCAGGCCTCTAATTCAGAGGATGATTTTGAACTTTTGGGCTTTCTATCTCTACTCACCAAGTTCTGGGATCACAAGAAGTGCCACCATGCCCAGTTTATGTGGTACCGGGATCAAACCCAGAGTATTGTGAACTCGACAAGCACCCTCCCAAATGAGCAATAGCCCGCCCCAATTTTCAATATTTCATTATTATAAAATCAATCACAACCACGTATTTGTAAATAGAGATATTTCTTTTTTCCCTTGGGCCCCCCACTCCTTTCTTTCTTTCTTTTGTTGGCAGGGTCTCACTGTGTAGCTTTAGTTTGCCTACAACTCTTTTTGTAGACCAGGCTGGCCTTGAATTCAGAGATCCACCTGCCTCTGCCTTCTGAGAGCTGGGATTAAAGGTGAGTGCCACCAGGTGGATTTCTGTATATATAATATATTTAAATTTTGGAACTGAGGTAGGAAGATCCTTTGAGGCCAGCAGTTCAAGAGCACCCTAGACAGCATAACATGGCCCTATCTCAAAATAAAGAAATAAAACAAAAAAATAAGTAAATAACTAGTGGGGCCAAGGTTGCATATTTGTCTGTTTTGGGACCAATAACTACATTTTTCCTTCGTAGTTTTGCCTTTTGAAATAGGAATGTCTACCTAATACTGCTTGCTCATTGTGTTTCAAAAGCAGATCATTTATTTCCTGGTTTCACAGATCCCCAGATGGAGAAAGATTTTGTCCGGGATATATCCTAAATCTCAGCCATCCTGATTTAGAGGATAAAGTGGAAAACTTTCTGAGTTGATATTTACATGAACTTGCAGTGGATATTGAAATAGCTTAAAAGACCTTGAGGTGAGGTGAATGTGTTCTGAGGGCAGGGGAATGAGGGAATTCTGCCTTTGTTTGTTTGGGTTTTTGGTTTTTTGGTTTTGTTTTTGAGACAGATTTTCTTTGTGTAGCCTTGGCTGTCCTAGCACTCACTGTATAGACCTGGCTGGGTTTGAACTAAGGGATCCCCTTGTCTCTGCCTCGTTGATGCTGGTGTTAAAGGTGTATGCCACCACTGGCCTGCTTCTGACTCTTCTGAGTATATCTACTCCAATTATTCATCTTGGGACTGGGAAATGACCACAGGATGAGTTTGCGGACCTACTGGACCTACCTACTGTGAGTTGGATTTCAGCCAAAACTCCATTAATCACATGACCTGAATAATCTGCAACCCCATATTAGCTGGAGGGCTACAATGCTTCTTGGGGGTCTCCCGGAATCAGTGTCAATTCTGAACCAGTATCCATTAGACCCAGAATATCTAACTGTTTCCTTTCCCCCATTGTACAGTCACCCTTGTAAAAGGCTGCAGGACCCTCTGGGGGAAGGACTGGAGGAAGGCTATCAGCAAAACTCTTAGGTACTTATCAAAGTCCTTCTTCAAGAGGACCTGGAATTCCCTTAATTCAAGGAGCTCTGAATCGGAAAACTGGCTCAAGCCCCCTAGGAATCCAATATAGCTTTTATTTCATTCATCTGAGAACTTTTCTTACACATATCAAACAAGAATGCAGTAGGCTTCTTATCTATTTCATGCCTAGAAACACCATATCAGCTGGTACTAAAGTCATACCACCATAAACATCATTTTCCCTGTGCTGACCATTACAGGTCAGAGCATTACGGACATTGCTTTGTCTATGCTTCCCATTATTATAACTACAATCACCTTGTCTCTGTCGATTCAATGCTGTCACCTGACCACCTGCTACTTTGGGGTCCAACTAAACTCATTCCATTTAATTCATGCAACTGAGCAGTAACATCACCAACCCTAAAAGGTCTAGCACAAGGAAAGGGGCAAGAACAAAACTCTTCAAGTGTGCTGGTGACCCTCTTACCATTTTGTGTCTTACAGGATTGGTGAAGGGCATGACGTCAGGGTCTTCCCATTGTGGAGGATTAGGTTTTACAAAACATACCCACTCTAACATTGCAATTTCCCTGAGCCTCAAAATCTCTTCATCAACACTAAGACAAAGGATACCAGGCATCTCCGTTTCAATAGGCCATCTTTAGATAAATGCTTTAGCTAGCCATTCAAACAAACTTTTCATATCTATCTATCTATCTATCTATCTATCTATCTATCTATCTATCTATCTATCTACCTACCTACCTATCTATCTATCATCTGTCTGTCTCTAACTGTGCAAGCTTCCATGTTAAACCTAGAACCTCCACTGAGTGGGTCTATGTTAATCAACTTAGCCTGGTCCAGCTTTATGTTTCTCCCACTGTTATCTCATACCCTGAAGATCCATTCCCACACACATTCCCCAGACTTCTGCTCAAATGAATCAGCAAACTCATTAAGCTTGATAGTGGTGTGGTGTGCCTCCTCATGGACCACACTTTCTACCTGTGCTCTAAGAGCCTACTTAGCCTTATAGGTCTAGAGGCAACTATTGTTGGACCCTGAGGGACATCGCTATTGTCTTGCCTGGCATTTGAGAGGGTTCAAAGCTCTCAGCCTTATTAGAGTCCTCCCACACACCTCCATCCTAAGTTACAGGACGCCCAATTAATAGCCTTACTTTAGCCACTGACATCCTGAGGCTGGGACTTGAATTTTAGCTACAATTCAACCAACCTTATAATGAGGACTTGTGTTTGATTTTCTGCAACTTGAGCTCTGTGACTGCTGGAGAGGAGACTCTCTTCCAGGGCACACTCAGAAGGCTTTAGAATGTTTGTGTGCATCTGGAGCTGGCCAATGTTATCACTGAAGTCATTACTGTCCTTCACCATATTGTGAGATACAAGAAGTTGTTTAATTCTATTATGGAGCTCCTTCTTTTCCTTTGTCAGTTTATCCAGAGATGCTAGGAGCAACCAACCAGCAGCATCATTTTCCTTATTTTTCTACAAACTGTCAAAAATTTGATATACAGAATCATAAAACTCCTTTCCTCTCATAACTGGTGAATCATGATAATCAAATGCATTGTCTTGATAAATTTGTGAAATATCTCATGCCATGGGCTTTCACTACTCTCCAAGCTTGAAGGAGAGGCTTTAATAATTGTAGGTGTCAGCAGATTGTCAAACCTACTCCAAATACCTAAAAATAAAGAAAAAGTAAACTCATCCTATACTTATTTTATTCCAACCCCACGCCAATTACCAAAATCTGCATTAGTCAGGGTTTTCCAGAGGAATAAACTGAAGGACAGATAAATATAAATAAATACCTATCTAGATACATAAAGGGGATTTATTAAAGTGGCTTTAAGGCTGTGGTCCTGATAGTCCAACAATAAAAGTCTACCTGTGGAGAGTCCATTGTTGTTTAAGAATATAGTAGTTGTTCAGTCCACAAAATCACTATTAATAGATCTTTTGACTAGGAGACATATCTGTTCCTGACAGTATCCCCTTGACAGTTCAAAGAAGATATTGAGCGTCATAACCTCATATAGAGTTGCTCCAATTGTGGCAAGATAGCCTCTGGGCAAGAACTGCCCTAATTCACCTGCAATTAAAAAAAAAAATACTGTCCAGGAAAAGACACAATGCAGGATAGTCGACATCTTAGCTCTGCCAAGACACAATAAGATAGTCCTTCACAGTTCCTGCTTTACTTAAGGTCTGCTAGATGATTCTGGGCCAGAAGGCTGAACAGATGATCCAACATTTCAGGAATATGGGGACTGTCCAGGCAGTCAGTTTTCTCTAAAAATTGTTTAAGTTTTAAAAACTATGTTTTTATGTTTCCTATATATTCAGGTTATATTTAATTCATTCTTGGATCTCTGATGGGGTTGAAGACTAGTTATAGTCTCACAATCAAACTTAAGTTGTTTTGCATTAAGGAAGATGATCTAGATCTGAAAGGATAGATTTCAGATTGTAATACGGGTTAAAATCAAAACATAATTCAGGTCTAGAATTGTAAACTTTTAAAGTTAGGATCAATGTTAGAATAATATACCTAAATTGGCAAAATTGATGGACTGGACATCATTGGTGTATATCATACCTTATAGTTTACATAACTGCTATAACTATGTTCAATGTATATCTGAGAGAAAAGGCCTCCTTAATGGACAAAAGGGTGAAATGTTGTGGATTTGATCTAATGCTTGTATTATGTTAATTGAGTCCCCTGAATTGCATGAGAATCCACACATAAAATACTGAAAGTCCCTGCCCCCCAGTTGGTTTTGATTGGTAAATAAAGTTACTGGCAGCCAATGGCTGGGCAGGGAGACAAAGGCAGGACTTTTAGGATCCCTGGACAAGGGATGGGGGAGAAGGAAGGAGTTAGCTGGGGAGGAAGAAGACACCAGGCCTGAGAGGTGCAGAAGAAAGAACATAGAAGTCATGTAAGAGTCAAGGATCCTGGCCCAGAAGGGCTACAGGTCTGGGCCCGGGGCAGCCAGTATAAAATATAGGTTTTAGTGAGTGATAAATTGAGATTAACAAAAAGTACATCAACCATGTAGAGGTTAGGAAGTGGCCCGGCCATTGAGCTGTTTAAGGCATATTAAAATATAAGGCTGCATGCATGTCTTTTATTCAGGAACTCAGAACATTAGAGCGAGTAATGAGGAATGCTGCCACTACCTGGGTCGATTTGAGCAGTGGCTGTTTGGGTTCTACTACACACAGGGCTGGATGTCTTTCCTGGTCTTCAGTATATAGTGGAATCTCAAAGTACACTCTAATGACAACGAGGGAATGACTTGTCATTGAACACAACAGCAAGCAGGCAGAAACAAGCTTCCTTCTTCCATGTCCTTTATATAGGCTGCCACCAGAAAGTGTGACCCAGATTAAAGTTGGATCTTCCCACCCCAAAAGATCCAGATTAAAGGAAGGTCTTCCCATTTCAAAAGATTTAATTAAGAAATGATCCCAGGCCAGTGATAGTGGCACACTGATTTAATCCCAGCACTTGGGAGGCAGAGTCAGGTGGAAAAGTTCAGGTTGGAAAGCTCAGGCTAGGGACAGGGTATGACAGATAGGGACTGAGGGATTCTGGGTGTGATGGTTTATATATGCTTGGCCCAGGGAGTGGCCCTATTTGGGTGTGGCCTTGTTGGAGTAGGTGTGTCACTGTGGGTGTGGGCTTTAATACCCTTGTCCTAGCTGCTTGGGAGCCAATATTCTCCTAGTAGCCTTCAGATGAAGATGTAGAACTCTCAGCTCCTCCAGAGCCATGACTTCAGAGACACTACCATGCACCCACCTTGATGATACTGGACTGAACCTCTGAACCTGAAAGCCAGCCCCAATTAAATGTTGCCCTTATAAGAGTTGCTTTGGTTCTGGTGTCTTTTCACAGCAGTAAAACCCTAACTAAGATGCTGGGAAAACCTGGAGGTCCGGTCTGCTTTGATATGTAAAGTATGCATCTCTGTCCTTTGTCCCAGGACCCGAAACCAAACAATATTGTATTTTTACTCTTTATTCTTGGGTATGTGTGTGTGTGTGTGTTATGTGTAAGTGTGGTCTGGTGTGTGCAGATGCCTGAGGAGGCCAGGAGAGGGCATTAGATTCCTTGGAGCTGGAATTACAGGATTGTAATCTCCCAGATGTGGACACTGGGCTGCGTCTTTGCAAGAGCAGTACATGTTCTTAATTGCTGAGCCATCCCTCCAGCCCCCAATAAATTAATATTACTTTTTATTAATTTATTAAAATTGCTTACTTGTACAAGAAAAGTCTTGAGAAGTATAATGTTGTGTATCTTGTTTACTTGTTTGTATGTTTTTGAGACAGGATCTGGCTATGTGGTTCAGGCTAGCCTGGAATTCACTGCTGCCAAGGCTGATCTGGAAGTCAAGGTGAGTGTCTTAGTTAAGGTTTCCATTGCTGTAAAGAGACACCATGACCAAGAACATATAGTCGGGGCTGGCACACAGGTCCAGAAGTTCAATCCATTATCACCATGGCAGAAAGCATGGCAGTGTCCAGGCAGGCATGGTGCTGGAGGAGCTGAGGGTTCTACATCTTGATCCAAAGGCACTGAGGAGAGACTGACTTCCAGGAAGCTAGGAGGAAGTTCTCAAAGATCACCCTGATAGAGATACTCCATACAATTTTTCTCCAACAAGGCCACACCTACTCCAACAAGGTCATACCTCCCTGGGCCAAGCCTATTCAAACCACCACAGTGAGCCTCCTATTCCAGCCTTTTGTAATGTTATGGGGTGTGTGTGTGTGTGTGTGTGTGTGAGTGTGTGTGTGTGTGTGTGTGTGTGTGTGTGTGTGGTGCGGGAGACCATTATGTACCATTTTAAAATAACCTTTTCATTCTGGAATAACTTTACATTTATAGAAAAGCTGCAAAGATAATACAGAGAGCTCTCTAGAGCCCTCCCTGCTGTGGGTGGGGCAGATGGCGCCTCCCAGCCACACAGACAGCTGTGATTCTGAGGAGAGAGTCCTGACTCTTTCTCCACGTAGATGGCAGAATGTCTGATTGATGATCTCCTACAGCCTTCTTTCTGCCTCAGTTTCTCATTTGAAAACAGGAACAAAATCATTGTGAAGATGGAGTAAGTTCTTGCCCTGTCCCGTGAGAGCTAACTGGCCCTGAAAAGACATTCAACTCTTAGAACACAGGCTCCTCATTGGTGAGGAGAGCAATGCCTTCCCTGGGAGGTCTGAGGGAAAGGGGAGTTGCTCCGGGCTTGGCTTTTGCATTTTCTGCTTTTCCTTTATCTACCTCTCAGCCATGTTTCCTTATGCTGAATTTTATTTGAGGTGTGCAAACAGTAGGTCAAATATCTGCATGGTGTGTGCAAATGTTCCACTAGAACTCGCTCACAGTTCCTGGCCTTGTGGGGGTGTAGGGGGGGCAGGGGGGAAAGGGGAAGAGAGAAAAGGGAAGGGAGAGAAGGAGGAGGGGTAAGAGCAATGATTGGTGACCCTTAAGCACCCCACAATCTTGAGATCCTCAGCATTAAGAGAAACAATATAAGCTGAATACTTTTCTGCTAGTTGTCCCTCGCTGTTTCTGGAAATTTCCAGGAGGCGGCTTCTCCAGTACATATGTCTGAGAAGAGCCGATTTGTTCTAAAACGAGCCAGTGTGTGGGTTGCTGCGCACCGCTGCTCTCAGCACTCTCCTGTCGCCCCCACTCCTCCCAGCCCGCCCCTCCTCGCTCCTCGGCAGTTTAGGGACTGCCACCGCTGCTTTCCCAGGCTTCCTGGGACCTTTTCTTCTCCAGTTCCATGATGTCAGAGACCATGGGGCACCCGGTTTAGAGCTGGGTTTCCCAGTCTTGTCTACATTTTACTTTAGAATCTCTCGGGGGAGAGCTGAAATCCTTGGAAGTTCTGGTTGCTTTGAGACAGGCTAACACTGTGTATGCCAGGCTGGCCTTGAACTTGCCTCAGTCTTGGTGCGGGGATTGCAGGCACTGCACTACCAAATCCAGCTAGCAAGTCTGATTTAATTGACCCAGAAAATATCAACGCTTTTTTAAGAAGAGCTTTCCTGGGGATTCAAAAGTCCTAACCAGGATTGAGAACTACAGCTCTCAGCCACAGGCTTCCAGATCACTTCAGACAGAAGGCAGGAGTATTAACGCTTCCCCCAGCAGTACAGATATTTCTTGGATGAGTGAGCAGATTTGCTCATCAGAGCTCTAGAGAGGCCTTTGCAAGTCATGGAAGGTAGGAGAAAGATATGATCAATTTTAGAGCTCTAGGCCCCATCTCTAGTTCTACTGGATCAGCTCCTGTTTATCTGTTAATATATATTATTATGAGGGTTTTTGTTTGTTTGTTTTGTTTTGTAATTTTTATTTACTTCTTTTTCAAGACAGGTTTTCTCTGTGTAGCCTTGGCTGTCCTAGAACTGGCTCTGTAGACCAGGCTGGCCTCAAACTCAGAGATATGCCTACCTCTGCCTCCTGAGTGCTGGGATCAAAGGTGTGCAACCTCACCACTCAACTCTGTTAATATGATTTTAAATTAATTCCAAGTAAGATGTGTGCTATACTCTGGATCAAATATAGATGCATTTATTAATCGCAAGGTCCCCCGGTGGTGTTTCTGGGAAGCTCTGCTGCCTGTAAGAAGTCAGGGTCTGGTGTTGGGGCGATCTTTCTTTAGCCAGGGAGGAATGTGCTTACAGGGGGGGGGGGGGGGTCTGTCATTTCCTCTTTCTCTTTCTCCTCACCAGAAGAGGTTAGCAGATTGCCATGCCACAGGCTTCCTGTCACTGTGGCAGGCACCCCTCCAGGGGCCTACATGCAATGGGGCTGCCTGAGAATGGATCAGAATCTCCAAAACTATGTGCCCAGATAACACTTTTTTGTTGTTCTAGGGGCAGGAGCCACTGATGCTGACACAAGGCTGAGCGAGCTCCATCAGCGAGGAAGGGATGTTTCTTCTCATAAGCTACAGCAGCCCTAAAAAGTCAGGGAAAAATTCAACAAATACTAATCACCAAGCGAGGTTGGGATTTGTTTGCTTGCCTGCTCTTCGATTTTTGAGAAAGGGGTGCGCTCTTTCCAGTGTAGCACTGGACTGCCTTGGAACTCTATTTGGGAACCAGGCAGGCCTTGAAATCACAGAGCTCTCCCTGCCTCTGCCTCCTGACTGCTGGGATGAAAGGTATTTGCCCCCGTGCCTGGCCCACAAGTTAAAGTTTGCAATTCAGGAATGATTTCGGAGGGCTGGAGAGATGGCTTACTGGTTAAGAGCACTGGCTGCTCTTCCAGGGGACCTGGGTTTGATTCGCAAATGACTGCTCACAAGCTTAGCAACCCAGCCCCGTCTTCTGGCCCGTAAGCACCAGGTGTGCATGTGGTACTCAGATATACAGGCAAGCAGAAACACGCCTAGATGAAAATAGACCTTGGGCTGGTGAGATGGCTCAGTGGGTAAGAGCACCCGACTTCTCTTCCGAAGGTCCGGAGTTCAAATCCCAGCAACCACATGGTGGCTCACAACCATCTGTAACAAGATCTGACGCCCTCTTCTGGAGTATCTGAAGACAGCTACAGTGTACTTACATATAATAAATAAATAAATCTTTAAAAAAAAAAAAAAAAAAAGAAAGCTACCTGTCGCTGGGCATGGTGGCACATGCCTTTAATCCCAGCACTCGGGAGGCAGCAGAGGCAGGCAGATTTCTGAGTTCCAGGCCAGCCTGGTCTACAAAGTGAGTTCCAGGACAGCCAGGGCTATAAAGAGAAACCCTGTCTCGAAAAACCAAAAAAAAAAAAAAAAAAAAAAAAAAAATAGACCTTAAAAAAATAATTTCAATAGTAATCTCTGAATTTGGGAGGCTGAAGTAGGATTGCTGTGAGTTCTGAGCTAACCTGGGTTACATCGTGAGTGTCAGCCAGCCCAGACTTCAAAAGCACCAGCAAAAAAAAGGGAATGCCTACATATATAAAATTACGGATTCAGTGAACCTTTTAGCCATCCCTATTCTCCCAGCAGACTTTATTTTTGGAAATTTTTAAATTTATAGACAAATTATGAAGGCGGTTAAGGGACTTTCCACATATCCTGTCCTTAGTTTGCTCCTATTACAGAGGGCATGTCAGTGACAAACACATGTCAAAACTGATGAGTCAGCACAGATACACTAACCGAAGTCTGTACTTGTTGTTAGAGACACAGTCTGTAGTCTCCTTGTCTTCTTTTCCAGAAGCCTACAATCATGTGTCCATAGGCTCTTCTTGCTCCCCCACCTTTCTCTTGTCTCCCCATCTTTGTGACAAAGTTTGACCCTGTTAGTCCAGGTTGGCCTTGACCTTGAGATCTGTGAGCGCCCGACTCGCCAGCAAGAATGGACGCCACAATAGGATCCTTCTGCACACGTTTATTGGGAGAGCTCAATTACAGAGGCGAAAAGACCCTGAGTCAAGAAATGGTGCTGCTTATATAGGTCTAGGAGTGACGTGTCCATACCTGATTGGTTATGCTACCAGTACCTCATTAATATGTGTCGGGCCAGGCAGTGACTCGGCAAAAAACTCTTATGCACATGCGCACATTGGTTGTTTACCCAAATTCATGGGTGGTGGCCAGTGGTAGCCAGCGCCATCTTGTAATGGCGTTTTCGGCTTCCCACAGAGATCTTCCTTCCTCAGCCTCCCAAGTACCGCATGGAATCGCCAGCCAGCATGTGGAACTATACCTGGCTCTCCTCCTCTCCTGCCCCTGTTCCTTCTCACCCATCATCCCTCCTGAGCCAGTTCTGTAAGTATGGTCCTTGGGTGGTTTTCCTGTGGGCTACAGTGCACTGCTCCTGAATGCCACTGCCTTCGCTGTATTGGTGTTGGTGAGTGGGGACACTGCCGGTGGAGTTCCCGTGTTCTGGAAAGGTTGCCACTCCCACCTCCTAGCTCACTGCCACTGCAAGATGGCACACACCCATCATAAGGATTTTTATGCTACAGATATAACTGTTTAGAAAGACATTATTTTTTCTCAGAATAATTGAAGATTTAAAACAGTTATTGGAGAGGTGTATTAGGCTACTGGAGTCTGGCCAGCTTAAAAACTTTGTAAGTTTTTGTCATTCACTTTCTCTGTTAAAATAAATAACTATTTTATATTCAATCTAGTAATCATGACTTGGAATAAGTTTCCTTAATAGAGTCTGCCCAACTGTAAAAGCATTAGGCCTTTAGCTTTTCCCTTGGTGAGTCCCCAGTTTCCCCTGGCTGCTTATGTAAGTTGAAATATGAAGTCTAGGTCTTCAATAGTGAATTGAGACAAAGGCAAAATTGGAGGAAAAAGAAAGTCAGGGCATCAAGATGACCCAGTGCACAAAGGTCCCTGCTGCCAAGTATGGTGACCCAAGTTTGCATCTCCTGCCCCACATAGCAGAAGACAACTAACTGTAGGAAGTTCTCCTCTGACCTCTACACCTTCTCTGTGGTGTGTGCACTGACACACACACACACACACACTCATGAATGAAGACTTGAACATACATATACACACTCACACACATACATACACACACTCTTGAACACACATACATACACATACACACACACACACACACACACTCAAATTCTTGAACACATACACATTCTTCTTTTTTTGTTGTTTTTTTGTTTTGTTTTGTTTTTTCGAGACAGGGTTTCTCTGTGTATCCCTGGCTGTCCTAGAACTCACTCTGTAGACCAGGCTGACCTCGAACTCAGAAATCCACCTGCCTCTGCCTCCCAAGTGCTGGGATTAAAGGCGTGCGCCACCACTGCCCGGCACACACACACATACATATATACACTCACACTCATGAACACACATACATACATACACACACACTCTCATACTCTTGAACACACATACATAATACACACACACACACACACACATAAGAAAGAAATTCATCAATCAATCAATGAAAATTTAACCATCTAGCTCAGTGCATGAGTCGGGACTTCTGATACTGATCCTTTATAAACAGACCTTTGCCAATAGTGTAGCTTCAGTTGTTATATTTATTTATTTTTAAAGATTTAAAAAATGTATGTGTATGAGTGCTTACCTGCATGTATACATATGTACTATGTATGTACCGAGTGTCTTCAGAGGCCAGGAGAGTGCATCATATCCCCTGGGACTGAGGTACAGTCAGCTGTAAGACATCACCATGTGGACGCTGGAACCAAACCCAGGTCCTTTGCAAAAGCAGCCAGTGCTCTTAACAGCTGAGCCATCTCTCTAGATCCTTCCATTGTTTTATTTAGTATTTCAATAAGCACATGTTGTTGTTGTTCCTTCTGGGTGCTCAGTCACAGTGTTCTACATTATATTCATATTCCTGAGCACAGCTGGAAATAAAGCAAAACAAAGTCCCCAGCTCCAAGAAGCCTATGGTGAGGAGGGGCATAAGGTAGGATGACACATAGGTAATTGCAAATGGAGCGTGGCCAAACTCTGGGTCATTCTTCAGGAGCATCAGGGGACCAGCACAGAGCAAAAGGGTATTTAAATTAAATCCTGACAGAGAAGTAGATGTTTGCAACACCGAGGAAGGGTTGTGGTGGGGTAGGGAGTAGGGTGGGGCTCCATGAGGCAAGCTTAGGGTTATAAAATGTCTTGAGGCAACCCTAGTTGCGAGGAACCCTAGGGAGGTCAAGGAATTCAAAACATAACTAGGCTTACTTCACCATCCTTCCTTAGACTGTCCTTTCTGTCAGATTCCTGTCTGTCTGTACAGTTCATAGCACATTTGGAATGAGCTTAAGAGCATTTGCTGAGTTAAGGAAAGAAAACACACACCCCTATTTTAATCTGACTTCTTCAAGTTATGGGAGTTTTTTGTTTGTTTGTTTGTTTTTGTTTTGTTTTGTTTTGTTTTGTTGTTTTTGTTTTTGTTTTTTTTTTTTTTTTTTTTTTTTTTTGGTTTTCTGAGACAGGGTTTCTCTTTATAGCCCTGGCTATCCTGGAACTCACTTTGTAGACCAGGCTGGCCTCGAACTCAGAAATCCGCCTGCCTCTGCCTCCAGAGTGCTGGGATTAAAGGTGTGCACCACCACGCCCGGCTGGGAGTTTTTAAAGATGTAGTTTTATTTATGTGTTTGTGAGTGCACCTCTGCATGTGTGTGCCACACATGTGCAGGTGTCATTGAAGGCCAGCAGAGGGCGTCAAGTCCCCTGGAGCTAGAGCTGGAGGCAGTTGTGAGCCCCCTGGGTGGATGCTGAGATCTGAACTCAGGTGCCTTAGAGGTGCAGCAGGGGCTCTTCCCTGCTAAACCATCTCTCCAGCACAAGTTATATGAATATTTGGACATGGAAATGCCCTCATAAAATTGCATATGATAGCAAAAGTCTCCAAAGAACTTAAGTATACAACAAACAGAATGGCTAGAAAGAACATTGTACATTTACTACTAAAACCAAATTATTAATAATGATAAAGATTATTGTTATGAATTTATAAAGATTATATTGTAGTGTGACATGAGAAAATTACAAGACTAATTATGTAAAATATGAGGCATTTATGAATTGCACATATACATACATATAAAATAGCTGGAGGGATTTTTACAAATAAGTTATGGATTACTTCAATTTTATCTTTTTTTGACTATTTTTACTTTCCCCAATTTGTTCCTCTATATGAAATGCACAACGGTAGAAATGTTTTTAGAAAACAAAAATTTTGTGTAAAGGTGTTTACTGAAAAGCAAAGTAACCAAATAGAGTTCCCTATCAGAATACAAGTGCCTCCTGTGTGAGTACATATGTGTGTGTGAGGCTGTGTGTGAGTGTGTGCATGTGAGCATGTGTGTGAGTATATGTGTAAGTGTGTGTATGAGTGTGTTGGGCACCGGGCATGGAGGAATAAAGGGAGTGGGAAAAAATCCGTGTCCTGTCAGAGTTCTGATGCTCTGGGTGGGTGTCTGGCTGTGGGAAGTCACAGAACCCAGCCTGTCAGGGGATGGACAAGGGACAGCGTGAGGCCCAGAGATAACAGGTTCTCAGTTTTGGGCATCTCAAATGCAGCTGGATACCATGGAATTGCTGAGAACAAAATGGGGGCCCCGGGGGCAGCTCAGTCATCCCCAGGGCCGAAGGGAGGAGAAGGCAGGGGGAGAGGGGGCACTGGGTGGTTCCTATGTGGGTGAGAGTCCTTGGTCCGATCTGAGACTGGAACACAGGAAGGCCTTCCGGAGGTTAGACGCAGCTCTTTAGGGGAAAGCCTATCCCATCTTTCAAGCAGAGACAGTCTATGATTTTAGAGCTTTATTGTAGAAAGGCAGAGAGAAAGAGAGAAGGTAAAAGAAAGAGAGAGGCGGGTCATGGTCATATGGAGAGAAGGGAGAAGGGAGAGAGAGAAGGAGAGCTAGAGATGAGAGTAAGAAAGGTGAGAGCTTAAAAAGAGAGAGGAGGGGCCAAGTAGCCCCTGTTATAGTGGGCTGGGCTACCTTGCTGTTGCTAGGTAACTGTGGGGAGAAGCATACCTGGTTATAGTCAGGTAACTGTGAGGGTGAAGTCTAGCCAGAATGCCAGGAGCTTGGGGCTTTATCTGCATGACTGATAGTCACAGAATTATGGAGTTGAGGGCTCTGCTGTGTCAGGCACCTGTCTCTGGGAATGTGGCTCACTGTTCCGTCCCTTGTAGAGTTTTCTACTGGGTCTCCAGAACAAGCCTCATTCAACCAAAGCAGGCTGCCTTTCACAGTCCCACATGAGTGTATGTGAGTGTGTGTGTCAGTGAGCATGTGAGTGAGTGTGTGAATATATGTGTAAGTGTGTGTGTGTGTGTGTGTGTGAGTGTGTGTGTCTGTGTGTATGTATGTGTGTGTGTATGTGAGACTGTGTGAGTGTATGTGTAAGTGTGTATCTGTGTATATGTGTGTGTACATATATGTGTGTGTAAGTGTGTGTATGTGTGTGTCTATACAGGCATGAGCATATGATACAGTCTATAGATATTTTAGTGCTTTATTGCTTCATATCAAGTGATTGTTTTCTAATTACCTCCTTTAACTCTCATGACGGTCCTAGAACATAAGAGAAAGAAGCATTTGAATATTGCAACCTGCGGCCCAGCACCCAAGTTCACACGAGGTCACTGGCTCGAGCCTGAAGTCATCCGAGGCCTCTGCACTTCATGGACCAGAGTATTTTTCTTTCCTATCCTAGAGATTATCCTAAGGGAGGCAGACAGCCATAATAATATTTCAGGGCTTTTTCCTGACACCATAGCCTTTGAAGATGATAGCCCAAATGTCTACACAAATCCTTAAGCTAAAAAAAAATAAATATAAAAGTGTGTTATAGAAGTCTGATTTAATGTCAGTAAAAACTCATTGTCTGCGTAAACACATGCAAAGCACCTGCACTGGGATGCATTGCCAAGCACAGAGCCACTCTTTGTAGTAAAGTCAGAATTTGTGTCTTCTTAGAAGCTCATGGGTCAGTGAGTCTGAAGGATACACAGTGAGCCAGAAACAACAGGAGGACCCAGCCTCAAAACGAGGCAGAAAGAGAGCACTGACTTCAGAAAGTTGTCCCCTAACCACTGTGGCACAAGCATGTTTGTACACACATGCACACACATGTGCAAGCACACGTGCACACACACACACACTCAAGAACACATGCTCACCACTCATGCACACACATACAATTAAAAATTTTGGTTTTCTTAAGGGAATAATTTTGGGGCTGGCGATCGCTCAGTGGTTAAGGGAACTCCGTACTCTTTCAAAGGGCCCCGGCTCTGTTGCACTCACGTTGAATTGCTCACAGCCATCTGTATCTGACACTTGAGTCTCTATCAACACTTGCACTCTTGTACAACACACCCATGTGTAGTAACATACACCTACATATAATTAAAACTAATACAAACTAAGATGGGTGGTGGCAGCACACGTTATTTGTCCCAGTACGTGGGAGGCAGAGGCAGGTGGATCCCTGCATTCGAGGCAAGCCTGGCCTTCAGAGTGAGTTCCAGGACTGCCAGGGCTACACAGAGAGATTGTGTGAAAAAAACAAAAACAAAAACAAAAACAAAAACAAAAAACAAAATAAACAAACAATTAAATGTAAACTAATAAAAACTGGAGGTGGTGGTGCATGGCTTTAAACCCAGAACTCAGGAGGCAGAGGCTTGTGGATTTCTGTGAGTTTAAGACCAGCCTGGTCTACTTAGAGGGTTTCAGACCAACCAGGCCCATGTCTCAAAACAAACAAATAAACAAAAATAAGGAAAGTAAATCTATTATTATTATTATTAATTTGTATTTCAAGACAGGATCTCAGTGTGTAGCCCTGGCTGGTTTGGAACTCACTAAGATAGACCAGGTTGACCTTGAACTCACAGAGATCTGCCTGCCTCTGCTTGCCCAAGTGCTGAAAATGAAGGCATGTGTCACTAGACCTGACTTTAAAAGTATTTTTAAAGAAAAGAATTTGTGCCGGGTGGTAGTGGCACATGCCTTCAGTTCCAGCACTCGGGAGGCAGAGGCAGGTGGATGCCTGAGTTTGCGGACAGGCTGGTCTACTGAGCAAGGTCCAGGACAGCCAGGGCTACATATGGAAACCCTCTCTCAGAAAAAAAGAAAACTATACATATACACAAAGGAAAGGGAGAGGAGGGGAGGGAGGGAAGGGGAGGGGAGGGGAGGAAGGGAACTTGTGCTTGTGCTTATACTTGTATGAGGAGATATTAGAGAAGTACAAATTTCTCAGGCAGTATCTTTATGACATCATTTTTATTTTAAACCATTCAGAGAGAGAGAGAGAGAGAGAGAGAGAGAATACTTGAGAAGCTGAGCTGAAGCAGAAAACTTGAGTTTAAATCCAGCCAGGGGCCCTAGAACGAAACTGTCTCAAACAAACAAACAAACAAACAAACATCTAATATTGGTCTAAACCCTAAAACTAAAACACGTTAAAATCTAATAAATATAACAAAATGCTCATCTTTTTGGGCTAGTAGAGAACCAGGAACACTTATCCCGTTCCTTTGGCACATCTGTATATCCTCAGGGTTTCACACATATAAGAAAGGAGTTATTTTGAAACAACTTTCAAGCACATTAGAGCCTTTCTATTTGTGGTTAGAAAGAGTTGACTGAAATTTCCGAAGGGTTCCAGGACATCTTGTAGGCCCCTGTAAAAAGAAGCCTGGATTTCACCTGAAACTTGACTGCAGCTGCCTGCCAAGCTGCAGAGAGGCATTCTGGACCTGGTTTCCATTCCCACAATTCCCTCTGGAATTACAGTCGGCACATCACCCCACTCTAAAGTGAAATCTGGTTTCCCATTTGAGGGCCATTCCTCTTCTGCCTCAGGCAGATCAGATAATGCATTTAAAACAAACAAACAAACAAACAACTTGGGACACATCTACTTTAAAGGAAGTGGAAGAGGTTCAAAGCCAAAGTCCAGAGTTACTCTCTGGGCTTTTAGCTCTTGAGTGGCTGTGAATTTAATGTATTTTTAACTCAATCCAAGCGCTTTTCCCTCGGGAGATGCTTGCCCGGTTTCTGGGCCGAGTTGCCTCCCGTTGTATTCGTGAAGTTTGGCTGGGTGTTTGTTGACACATTTTCTGGGCAAGGCTATTTGAGAAAAGCTGACATTTGCCTAACTTCCTCTCCAAGCAGAAGCTGGGTTTGTCTCCCGGGCCCCACTGGGGTTTCAGTCTCTTTCTTGGAAGGGAAGAGTCTGCTTTCGTGCTCAGAAGCACGTTCCAATTTCTCCTTCCTTTATTTTCCTCTCCTGATTTGACTCAGCCCCGACGCTTCCAGCTATGCTGTCTCCCTGGGCATCGACTTCTCTGTACTCCCATCAGAAAAGGACCGCAGGGATCTTTTTAGTGGGTGAATCAGGAATCATCTTTGCCACGTGATCACCCAACAGCTTCGTCTTCATTTTCCCCCTGTTTGTCAGTTTTCCATTCATTCAAGAGGAAAGCAATTTTTAAAAACTTTTATTCTTCTTTCACACATTTTATAACGACCAGTTTCTCCTCCCTCCCCAACTTCTAGTCCCGCCCCTCCTCCCCTCCAACAAACAAATAATTAGAGCAGGTCTCCCGGGGATACCCACCAAACATGATACAGTAAGTAAGACTGGGCACAAACCCTCATCTCAGGGCTGCAGGTAGTAACACAGTAGGAGGAAAAGCCATGCTCCTGAAACATTCTATCAAGGGCAGGCACTCTATCCCCAGCCCCCAGTCCCTGTTTCTCTCTTCTATCAGCCTTACTCTCCTGATTAAGTTCTTTCCTCAACCCGTTTTCCACTGGTATTCATAACGCTGAAGTTTCTCTCATTAAAAAGCCAAAACCTGACTCTTCTTTATCCTTAAATATTTCAGAGTATTTTTAAAGATTTTAAAAGATTACCTGTATATGTGTTTGTCTGTGTGTGAGGATGTGCACATGAATCCAGAGGTGTCAGATTCCACGGAAGTGGAGTTACTACAAAGGGTTGTGAGCCACCCCCCGCCCCTCCCCCTTCTCCCTTTCGCCCTTTGCCCTTCATGGGTCTGGAAAAGGAACTGGGGTCCTCTGCAAGGGCAGCAGGTGCTTTTAACCACCTAGCAAGCCTAGCCATCTCTTCAGTCCTGTCCCCCATAAGTGATCAGAATTAAGGAACTTTCTGTTAATATAATATTATCCACCCACAGAAGGCTATAAATGGCTTATGAATTTTTCCGATAAGATCATTTATAGCAAAGAAATATTCTGGATCATGCTTTGTGTTTGGCTGTCATGTTCTAGTTTTTAATTTAAAACAGACCTTAGCTTACTTTATATTTCCTGTTTCTCTCTGTCTGTCTCTCTCTCTCCTTTTTTCCTCTGGTCATCTTCCTCCTCCTCATTCTTATTCTTCTTCCTTTTTTTCTGAGACAAGGTTTCTCTGTATGGCCTTGGGTGTCTTGGAACTTGTTCTGTAAACCACACTGGCCCGACAGAGATCCACAGAGATCACACAGAAATCTACCTGCCTTTGCCTCCCTGGAGATGGGATTAAAGTTATGGGCTACCACTGCCCTACTTTGTATTTCTTAACATTGACTTTGTTACAGAATAGAGGCCAAGTTGGCTTTGAACTCAGGATACTTCTGCTTCAGCTTCTATGAGCCCAGTGTTTCTTTTTCTTTTCATTTCTTTCCTTCTCCCCCACCCCCTTCATCCTTCCCTCAGTTGGAGTGTGCCTAATGTTTTCTCATGAGAGGAAAATGTAATTTGGCTTCAGTTTAGTAGAGTTGGGGAACTATACTATGTTTTCCTCAGTGCTTGTGTTAGGAGGTACCAGATGTTCATTTGTCTTATTAACTGTTAGTGTTATGAATTGAATGCTCCCTGCACCTTTCATGATTGTTAGACGTCCTAACAATCTCTGGTGGTTTGAATGAAAATGGCCTCATAAACTCGTAGAGAGTGGCACTATTAGGAGGTGTGGCCTTGTTGGAGGAAGTGTGTCACTATGGAGTTGGCTTTGAAGTCCAGGCCCAGTGTCTCTCTTTTTCCTGCTGCCTGCAGATCAAGGTATAAAACTCTCAGTTACCTCTCCAGCACCATGCTGCCTGCATGCTTCCTGCAATGATGCAATGGACTAAAACTTTGAAACTATAAGCAAGCCACCAATTAAATGCTTTCCTTTATAAGAGTTGCTGTGGTCATGGTGTCTCTTCACAGCAATAAAAACCCTAAGATAGAATTTGATACCAGGAGTAGGGTATTTGATAGGCCCGACCATGCTTTTGTTTGGAGGACTGTGGATTTTGGAACTTTGCATTTGGAAAGTAGTAGAATGCTTTAGATGGAGCTTAATGGGCCATCCTAGTAGGAATGTGGAAAACATTGGTGCTGAGGGTGACTTGAACTCTGGGATCAAGATGTTTCAAAGAAGAATTTAGTATGTTGCCTAGAAATTATTCTTGTGATATTTTGGTGAAGAATGTGGCTGCTTTTTTGTCCTTGTCTGAAGAGTCAGCCTAAAGCTAAGGTAAAGAATTTTAGATTAATTGCAATCACAAAGAAAGTTTCAAAAAAGCCTAGTTTAGACTTTGTCCTGTGGTTCACTCTTATGAAGAGTGTTTTGATCAAGCATAGCAAGCTTAGAAAGGAAAAATACAAAATGTATGGTTCAGAGAGTAAAGGGGCACCAGGAAGTGTAATGGAGTTGAACCCTATTGTTTATGCCTTTGCAGTTGAATAAGGGTTAGTTATATCATGGTGCTTATTATGACCTGGTTATTGTTTTCATTTGGACATAAAGAAATATGATTCTGTATCAAATTGACTAGGGATGGATTATGATGGCTATTCTCGGTTGTCAGCATTACTATATCAGGAATGAACTACAATCCAGAACTTGTAAAGATTTTGGTAAATGGTAAAGAAAGCTTAGGTACATTTCTTTAATCTCATCATTCAGCAGATGGAGACATACAGATCTCTTAGTTCAAGATCGGTTTACAGAACAAGTTCGAGGACAGCCAAGCTTAGGCAGTGAAGGACTTGGGAAACAGAAAGCTGGTAATGATGTAATAGAACAAGGGGACCATGTTCCAGCCCCATCAAGCAGCAGAATTTGGCAGCTTCAGCCATGTGGCTCTGGATGTAGAGTTAAGAATAGAAGAGACTACTGGGACTTGATGCTGGTTAGCTGGAGCTAAGAAATTAGAGGTGATTAAGAAGAGACCAGCATCACTAAGGTAAAATCTTCTAGGAAGTGTATTCTGAGAGCACAAGAAGCTGTGTTCCAGAGATAGATATTATGCCAGACTTCAAAATGTATAAGAATCACTCAGGTGGTACTGGTTTTGAAGGCATCATAGAGAGCAGCTGGGACTTGGCATTGTGAGAGACCAGAAAGGTCAGTTGCAGTTGATGGCCTAGGACTGAAGGGGCCATGCAAAGTAGTTGAGGCTTGGCACCATGAAGAGAGCCTATGAGAGGCTATTAGAGAATCCCAGTTGCAACAGAAAACCCCAGCATATTGGAGATGTCAGTATCATGGGATGACCACCAAGAACGCAGCAACAGTGAAGTAGACTCAACCAGAGTCCAGAGTACTACGGAGGACAGAGCTGAAGATGTGATTCAAGCCCTTTGGAGGAACCTAGAAGATCATTTTTGGATCCCAAACATTGGAACCAGAAGCTATACGGTTGAAATTGCCTTGGATACCCCAAGATGTTAGAGATGACAGAGCTGAGGGATACCTGTTGTGGAAAGCTACTAACAGGGAGTAGAACAAGTCCAAGAGAAAGAAATGTGTTGCAGAAGTTGCAGTCAACAAGTTGAAAGTAGTTGGACATCAGACATGAAGATGCAGAGTTTAGAGATTGCCCAGCTCATTTTTGGTCTTGTTTTGATCGTGTATTTCCTCAGAATGACATTTTACAGTGGTAATGTATATCCTGTGATGTTGGAACTATGTAATCTGTTTTTAAATTTTGATTGTATAGGGATTACAGTTAAGAGATTCCATGAGGGGCTGGAGAGATGGCTCAGTGGTTAAGAGCACTGACTGCTCTTCTGAAGGTCCTGAGTTCAAAACCCAGCAACCACATGGTAGCTTACAACCATCCGTAATGAGATCTGACGTCCTCTTCTGGTGTATCTGAAGACAGCTACAGTGTACTTAGATATAATAATAAATAAATCTTTTAAAAAAAAAAAGAGAGAGATTCCATGAATCTTAGAAGAGACTTTGAGCTTTGAACTTTTAACATTTTTGAGACTGCCACATACAGTCTTTTTAAGTTGGACTAAATGTTTTAATAATAATTTTTTATTATGCTTGAATAAACCTATGGGGGCCAGGGAATAGTGTGGTGGTTTGAATATGTTTTGTCCACAGGGAGTGACACTATTTATTAGGAGGTGTCTCCTTGTTGGAATAGGTGTTGTCTCGTTGGAGGAAGTATGTCGCGGTGAGGGGGGGGTAGACTTTGAGGTCTATTAATGCTCAAGTTTCACCCAGTGTGGAAGAGACCCTCTTCCTGGCTGCCTGTGGAAGACAGTCTCCTTCTCGCTGCCTTTGAATCAAGATGCAGAACTCTCAGTTACTCCAGAACTGTGTCTGCCTGTCTGCTGCCATGCTTCCTGCAATGATGATAATGGACTGAACCTCTGAAACTCTAAGCCTGCCCCAATTAAATGTTTGCCTTTATAAGAGTCAACTTGGTCATGGTGTCTCTTCATAGCAATGAAACCCTAAGTAAGACAGTCTTCTTCAGGACAACACAGGAAGAAGCCTTCAGAACACCACCATGGTGTACCCTGATCTCATACTTTCAAATTCCAGAATTACATAAATGTCAGCTTTCCATAATCTACCCAGGCCATAGTGTTTTGTTATAGCAATCTGAGCTAAGACAACCAGTGATCTTACATTGACTACTTATGGCTAGCTCGATTTCCTACTATAAAGATACCTCTGTGTCCATCATAACGAATGAAAATGTTTGGTGAGTGACTTAGAGTTTCTGTTACTGCAATGAAACACTATGACCAAAATGCAAGTTGGGGAGGAAAGGGTTTATTTAGCTTACACTTTACACAGCTGTTCATCCCAGGACAGGAACTCAAGCAGGGCAGGAACCTGGAGGCAGGAGCTGATGCAGAAGTCATGGAAGGTGCCACTTAATGGCTTGTTTCTCCATGCCTTGCTCACCCTGCCTTCTTCCTTCCTTCCTTCCTCCCTCCCTCCCTCCCTCCCCTCCCTCCCTCCCTCCCTCCCTCCCTCCCTCTCCCTCTCTCTCTCTCTCTCTCTCTCTCTCTCTCTCTCTCTCTCTCTCTCTCTCTCGACAGGGTTTCTCTGTATAGTCCTGGCTGTCCTGGAACTCACTTTATAGACCAGGCTGGCCTCGAACTCAGAAATCCATCTGCCTCTGCCTTCTGAGTGCTGGGATTAAAGGTGTGCCCCACCACTGCCCGCTTCAGCCTGCTTTCTTATAGAACCTAGCACTAACAGCTCAAGAATGGGACCTCCCACAATGGTCAGGGTCCTCCCCAGTTGATCATTATTGAGAAAATGCTTTAATTGAGAAAAGGCATTTCCTCAACTGAAGCTCCTTCCTCTCTGATGACTGTAACTTGTGTCAAGTTGACACACAAAAGCATCTAGTACCGAGTTATTCTGAGACTTTAAAAATATCCTGTCAGCCCTCAAATTTTTCACTCAGTGTCTACTGACGATTCTTACTTTGGGTTAATTCTGCTATAATGGTGACTTTAAATCCTCATCCATTCTATGTTTATTTGTGATTTATTTACAAATACTTCACAATATTTATTTTATGTGCACGAGTATTTTGCCTGTATGCATGTATATCAGTAGAGGTCGGAAAAGGGCATGTGTCTCCTAAACTGGAGTTACAGACAGTATCCAGTTACCATGTGTGTAATACATGGAATAGAATCTGGGTCTTCAGGAAGAGCAGCCAGTACTCTTAACTGCTTATTAGTGACTTCAATATTTGTTCTCTAAATTTAAATGCTTTTTTAGCATCTAAAAAAAGCATGATATTATGCTCCCATTGATTTACGTATTCACTTTAGGCTGGCATATAAAGTAATAGATTCAACTCCCATACACATGCCACCCCTCCCCAGCCCTCTACCCACTCCTTTGAATCCCTTTCTTTTCCAATTTAGCTCCCACCCCCTCTGCTTTCCTATGATATGTATTTTATTGCCTTGTTTCTCCTCTCCTTTCCTTCCACAATCGCCTTTCTGGTTTTCTAGTTTTGTGAGCTACAGGCACCTATGGTTAGGTGTTTTTATATAACCTGGGGTTCAGGTATTCTATAGGAGAAAAAAAAAGTTTGGTATTTGTCTTTCTGAGACTGGCTTATTCTACTGAAGATAATGATTGTGAGTTCTATCCATTTTCCTGTATATGTCATGGTTTCATTTTTCTTTAGGGCTACATAACTGGTTTTTCTTCCTTCTTTATTATCAACATGTAAATTAGGATATGGAATGAATGTGATGCAGACTCTGCCTTCACTCCCTAGCCCACAATCTTAGCCCTTTAAATGACTTAAGAGATGTTTAAACATCTTAATGGACTAATCCATTGTAGCAGACATCTGTTGGGTTTGCCTCTTACCTCCCATCCCGTTCTGCATTTTAGTCCAAAGTGTCCTTGTGCAGATCTTCTTACACTCTCTCCCAAAACTGGAATTATAGGTGTGTGCCACCACACCCTGCTCAAGTCTTTCATTAACAGCACCTCTTCTATTGCCTTGGGGACCACTACTCAGCCTATAGGGTCAGTTTGGAACTGACCCCAGTTCTGTTTCAGTCTGGGCATGTAACCACAGCGATTGGTTTAGGGGTGGGCTGTAAGTCAAGTTAAGCCAATCAGGTCAAGGAGCCTCAGCTCTAACACCTTTGCTGCCATATTTCAGAAGAGGTAGTCTTTTTCTGTGGGATTTGGAGCTGTGAAAGTGTGAGCCCAAGTTTTCTGGACCCATTGCTATCTATAACTCAGGCAGACACCGGTACAGTGAGAAGCAGAGACTTTTGTGGTGGAGACACTAAGTTCTGGTAGTTATCTAAGCCTCTGCTGCTGAGACTGTCTCTCACCTCAAGCAATATGTCCTTCTCCCAGAAGATCCGGAAGACAAGCCACGCCCCCACAAGCCCTAAGCTAATTATTTGAAGTAATGCTTTTGTTATAGGTAACATTCTGATGTGAGCTTGTCTTTGCAGTACCAGCTGACAACACTGCTGTCCAGGGCTGTAATGAAATGTTCTTCAGGCAGAATGTATCAGGGGCTGATAAAAAAACGATTGGGTGATATTTAGTTGGGGAATGGGCTTTTTATTAAGCCCATGGGAGGAAAGTTATTTTATTCATTTATTTTTGCTGTTTTTAGAAGTGGCCAGAAAAAAACCAGTTCGTCTGCATGGGTATGGTGCGCTGTCTCAGCATGTTAATATCCTGTGTGTGACTCAGGCTGCGGAGGCTGACGGTTGGCTCCAACATTTAACATGTCTTTGCGATTTGAATGTTCAAAAATCTTCTTCTAGCTATTTTAAATAGCTGTAGTGCTTGTGACTAGAGTCGCTGTTCTGTGGGATAGAACACCAGAATGTTCCCCTTATCTGGCTACAATTTTGCATGTGTTTAACACTTAACCTGCCCTCACTGGCCTCTGGTAGATATCATTTCACCCTCTGTATCTATGAGTTCAGTTTCTCAGAGTTCACATTATTAGTGAAAATCCTGTATCATTTGACTTTCTGTCTTGGGCTAATTTAGGTAACATTGTGATTTCCAGGTCCTACCAGTTAGAAAAAAAATACAAAATTTCATTTTTTTTAAAAATGGCTGGAGCTGGTCAGGTGACCCAGAGGGTAAAGGTGCTTGCTACCAAGCTTGATGGCCAGGGTTTGATGGCTGGGACCCATGTGATAGAGATAACCAGCTCCTACAAGTTGTCTGACCTCTACACACACACACACACACACACACACACACACATACACACACCCATACACATGTACAAACAAACACACACACAAGAAATACTTGAAAACTTGGTTAGATGGTGTTATATTATGTATTTATATCACACTTAAAAAACTTGTTCATCTGCCTCTGGACACCTCAGTTGAATTGATAGGAGCAGGTACTTATAAAACCAAAAAGAATCCGGGCATGGTGGTGCACGCCTTTAATCCTAGCACTTGGGAGGCAGAGGCAGGAGGATTTCTGAGTTCGAGGTCATCTTGGTCTACAAAGTGAGTTCCAGGATAGCCAGGGCTATACAGAGAAACCCTGTCTCAAAAAAACAAACAAACAACCCCCCCCCAAAAAAAAACAAAAAGAAGGCCAGCATTCACAATAGTGATGCCATCTGTATCTGTTGGAGTGGGGTGATGGGAAGCACGCCCCAACAGTTCTGTAGTATCCCCAACAAAGAATGCTGACCCTGAATCTAAGCATGAGAGTGTATCAGACAAGCCCAGCATAAGGCTGGGAGTCTTATCAACAGTAAGCCTTGGAGCGTCTTCACACGTGGGAGGCGAGCCTCAGCAGAGTGTTTATGAGTGCTCATCCTGCTACTTCTTCTGCTTCTCAGGGGTTTGAAGTTGTTACAACAAGAAGCCTGTAAGCAAAATGAAATACCCTTTATTCCTGCACTCAAAGTCCATGCTAGATGACATATCGCGTGATCACACACGCAGTTATAACCCTTTCTATCAGTTCATATTAGGAAATATTCGTTATAATTACAGTTGAGAGTCATTTCAGACTATAATAAGATTCTGCACCTCCTATTAACAAAAAATAAGATTATATGCTAGCTGCTTGGCTAGTTAATTTCAACAGTATATACCTTTCTTTTTCATTAAATGCATGGAAATTTAATTACAATGTCTGATGATATTAAAAGGCTATTTTGGCTTTTTAAATGAATAACTTAATTGCATTATTCCCAAAAGCTGATCACCAAAATTCACAAGCCATGGGAACACCCATCAGTCAGAGAGATACCTTCCCTTTGGCCTCACCAGCCACATTAATAATTACCCATAGTCCAAAAGACTGGAGATACAGATCAGGCTAAGTTCACTGATTGTTCTTCCAGAAGACTAGGGTTCAAATCCCAGCCGTTATAGATAGCTCACAACTGTATGCAGCTCTAATTCTAAAGGATCTACTATATTTTGCTGACCATTGAAGTCAAAACATCCATACACATAAAATAAATTTTAAAAAATATAAAAAAATAATAACCCTTAATCCCAGCACTTGGGAGGCAGAGGCAGGTGGGTTTCTGAGTTCGAGGCCAGCCTGGTCTACAGAGTGAGTTCCAGGATAGCCAGCACTATACAGAGAAACCCTGTCTCAAAAAACAAAAACAAAAATACAAAAACAATAACAACAACAACAACAACAACAACAACAACAACAACAAAATCCCATCGCTTGAGACGATTTTGCAGTTTGGATAATTGTAATGAGTGCCCGCCGCCCCAGCCCCCGCCCCTGCCCCCGCCCCCGCATTGTTATCTTGTGTTGGTAACTTGATAGATCAATTATATTCCATCTGAATGGGGTTTGCCTGCTTCAGTAGTTTTATTTATTTCTAATGTCTAACTGTGTGTTCTCTGAGCTCATTTGTGATCCTTCTGCCTCCTCTGCATCCTGAATGCTGGTGTAACGTCAGTGCATGACAGTGCCCCACTCTTTTATAATATTTCCTGTGACAGATAATACAAAGTACACCATCCCACCTGACAACTCTACCCTCAGCTCCCTCTCTCTCCATCTCCTTGTTGCATGCTTTCCTCTGCTTGTAGGGCTCTCTCTAACTGGTCTTCCTGCTTACCCAGAAGCACCTCCTCTCACACACACTTTTTCAGGCACTTCAAGAGTTCAGGAAACTAGGGAGCCAAGTTACCCCCTCTTTCCCTCAGAGAACATTCTTCGAGTTTTTGAGGGGGCCAGAGGTAACCTGCCCACCCCATGGTAACCATCCCCTTCACCATGTCTGACCTACTCTAAAACACAAATGCTGTGGGCCCAGCCTGCCACCAATAGACCATCCAGTCTCCTATCCAGCTCGTTCCACTGGACACTCATTTCCCTTTGAGTCTCAGGAAAAGCAGCCATTGGCTAGAGCCAACCCCGAGCTAACATATAAAGAGTTTCATCTCTATGCCTTTCCTTTCCTTTTGTAAAACAATACACAGTCCAAGGCCACTCATTACCAGAAACTCTTGTGGAAATTTAACAGTGGAACTCTCAGACTCTTGTCTCACACACACACACACACACACACACACACACACACACACACACACTAAAAGAACCTTTTAAAAAAAAATCCAAGAGGTGCCGGGTGGCGCATGCCTTTAATCCCAGCACTCGGGAGGCAGAGGCAGGCGGATTTCTGAGTTTGAGGCCAGCTTGGTCTACAGAGTGAGTTCCAGGACAGCCAAAGCTATACAGAGAAACCCTGTCTCAAAAAACAAAAACAAACAAACAAACAAACAAAAATTCAAGGGTCATGAATCTGCCTAAGACACAAAGACAGGAACATTAACAGTTTGATGATGTGAGCAAGCCATCTTAAGTTCTCGTAAGTATAATTTAGATGCAACTTTTAAAAGAAGATGATAAATTTGCTGTGTCTGTCTTACTATCTATCTGTCTCCTTAAGGAAGGAGATAAAGTTAAAAAGCAGGAGGAAGAAAAGAGAGATTGGAAGGATGTGAGGATATATTTTCAGTAAGAAATCTTAGAAGGACTATGCCGGGGCCTAGCAAACAAAGAAGTGGATGCTCACAGTCAGCTATTGGATGGATCACAGGGCCCCAATGGAGGAGCTAGAGAAAGTGCCCAAGGAGCTAAAGGGATCTGGAACCCTATAGGTGGAACAACAATATGAACTAACCAGTACCCCCCAGAGCTCGTGTCTCTAGCTGCATATGTATCAAAAGATGGCCTAGTCGGCCATCACTGGAAAGAGAGGCCCATTGGTCATGCAAACTTTATATGCCTCAGTACAGGGGAACGCCAGGGCCAAAAAGTGGGAGTGGGTGGGTAGGGAAGTTGGGGGGAGGGTATGGAGGACTTTTGGGATAGCATTGGAAATGTAAATGAGGAAAATACCTAATAAAAATATTTAAAAAGAAAAAAAAAAAGAAAGCTTAGAAGGAAAGGATTTCGTGGTACTACGCCTTTAGTCCTAGCCCTCATGAGGCAGAAGCAATGGATTCAGATGCGATTACAAGTCAGACAAAGCTGTGGTGAGAGCCTGCAAAAGAATAAACAATAAAGAAAGAAAGGAAAAGAAGGAGGGAAGGAAAAAGGGAGGAAGGAAGGAAGGAAGGAAGGAAGGAAGGAAGGAAGGAAGGAAGGAAGGAAGGAAGGACAACTATGCAGTAAAATTGATTTCTATCTTTAAGTGACTGATTTTTTTGGCTCCCCTGCCCCCTCCCACCTCCCAGTGGGAAAGTAAAGATGGTGACAAACCGGAAGTCTCAGCATATCACAGGGTTGCAAAGGTAAAGCTTGGGCATGAGTAAAGGTGACTAAAATCCCCAAGGTCAAATTCAGCTGGAGGTTATAAACCTAAAATCTAATACTCTCTCTCTCTCTCTTTTGTGTTTTTTTGAGACAGGGTTTCTCTGTGTAGCCCTGGCTGTCCTGGAACTCACTCTGTAGACCAGGCTGGCCTCGAACTCAGAAATCCGCCTGCCTCTGCCTCCCAAGCGCATGCTGGGATTAAAGGCATGCGCCACCACTGCCTGGCCCCAGAATTACAGTTTTTTGTTTCAACAGAAATGATGGGGGCTGGAGAGATGGCTCAGAGGTTAAGAGCACTGACTGCTTTTCTGAAGGTCCTGAGTTCAAATCCCAGTAACCACATGGTGGCTCACAACCATCTGTAATGAGATCTGAAGCCCTCTTCTGGGATGTCTGAAGACAGCTACAGTGTACTTACATATAATAAATAAATAAATCTTTTAAAAATTTTTTTTAAAAAAGAAATGATGGAGGATCTAAAAGAGTTAAGAAATGATAAAGCACTAAACACAGTCTCTGAGGCTAGAGATACAGGTCAGGAACAGAGCACTTGTCCAATATGTGCGAAGTTTGGTGCCATCCCTACGACTAAGTAAACAATAAAAAACGTGTATGTGGATGTTGGTATATAACTTGAGGAGACATCCAATTCTGGAGTAGCATTACTGCTAAACATATACACAGTGGGGCCGAAGAGATGGTTGGCTTAGTAGCTAAGAGCACTGGTTGCTGTCCCAGAGGATCTGGCTGCAGTTCTCAGTACCCAAATGTTGCCTCGCAACTGAAATCCTAGTTAAAGGGGATCTGATGTTCTCTTCTGACCTCTCTAGGCACCAGGTTCACAGACATACGTGAAGGCAACATACCACACGCACACCACACACACACACACACACACACACACACACACACACACACACACACACACACACAAGGAATGACACTATTAGGGGGTATGGCCTTGTTAGAATAGGTATAGCCTTGTTGGAAGAAATGTATCACTATGGTGGTAAAGCCATATGTATCAATATGGCTTTAAGGGCCAATGCTTAAGCTCTACCGAGGGAAGAAGTGCCAGCCTGCTCCTAGCTGTCTTTGGATCAAGATGTGGAACACTCAGTTCCTCCCTTAACATGCCTACCTGGATGCTTCCGTGCTCCTGCCTTGATGATAATGGAAACCCTAACTGAGAGAGAGAGAGGGAGAGAGAGAGAGAGAGAGAGAGCAAGAGAGCTTTATGTTCCTTAGTAGTTATTTAACTGAACAAATGTGTTAGATAGGGTGAGCTGAACTGCTGTTATTTCTTAATTAGCTCTTGAGCATGTGGTGAATGAGAGGCCCAGACTTCTTCCATCTCGGAGCTCCACCACACTTGGGGTCCAGCCATCATCTATGGCCAAATGGAAAGACATATGGAGGAAGCACTCTTGAATCTTAATAGCCCTCTACCATAGATAACACATCTTGGTTTTGCTTCTCTTTAATTAGAAAGAAGTGGATAATATGACCACTGTATCCATCTGGGTCCAAACTGGAGAAACCACAAAGTAACTTTCATGGATAAAGTTTCTGTTTGTTTTGTTTTGTTTTGTTTTGTTTTGTTTTGTTTTGTTTTGTTTTCCGAGACAGGGTTTCTCTGTGTAGCCCTTGCTGTCCTGGAACTCACTCTGTAGACCAGGCTGGCCTGGAACTCAGAAGTCTGCCTGCCTCTGCCTCCCAAGTGCTGGGATTAAAGGCATGCACCACCACTGTCTGGCTATGGATAAAGTTTCATATGAAGACTTCCTAAGCTCCCAGAGACCTGAGAAGCAGAAGTGGCAGTCCCCAAGGCCAGGGAAAGCAGGGCTCAGAAGAGTTGCTGCAGCAGCATGCTTGAGAAGAGTCTCCATATTGTCTTTCAAGACCCAGACTTTATTGGAGACATATATTTGAGGGTTAAAGGTCACCACTAGGTTTTGTGATTTATGAGAACGACTCAAAAACAAAACAAAACAAAACAAAACAAAAAAAAAACCACCACCACCACCACCAAAAACCCCAGAAGTGCTGTACCAGGCAGGGTTGGGCTTATTGAACTAAAAAGATACAGACTAAAGTTAGCAAAGGGGACAGGCAGATAGCACAATCAATGTCTTGGGGACCAAGTACAAGGTTCCATTTGTCCTCTCCCTGTGGGGTCAAACAGCATTTAACTTTTTCAGCAATGATGTGTAGAAATGCTAATGAAGGGCTGCCCACCACAGAAATCTAGGGAGACACAATGTTCTGGCAGAGATTGGAGGTAATCACATAGACATGACTGGTTGTCCACATAACTGGCCTTAGCTATTGGTCTCTAGCTCCTCCAGAGACTGATTCTCGCCACCCCAGGAATCATACTGTCAGCAGAGATTCTTTGGTGCAGCCCAAGGTCTCCCGTGACTAAAGCCTGTCTTATCACACAGGATATCCCAGGGGCTTAAAGGTTATTTTCCAGGAGCCAGGTAGGGGCCGAACCTTTGTGGAATGTGCCATGTTTAGACAATGCAGAACGAGTTAATCCTTTACTGCCGAGAGGGCATGACTGAAGGCTAAAAGTGCTTTGCTAGTGGAATTTGCTAGCAATCCACCGCGTTGGGGGAAGCTGATCAATGAACTCTTGTTCTGTAACTGCCAGGGAGGAAAGACTTGGGGGCTTCCGGACACTGCGCATGGCAGGAGGCAGGCACTTGAGAGGCTGTGAGCTCTGCAGGAGTCAGAAGTACTACGCTGCTCAAAATCTGTTGCCTTCTGGGCTCTGCAGCCGCCAGGCCTTGGAGAAGCTGGGCTACTTACTGCAGGCTCATGCACACCGGAAGTAAATCCCTTTTCTCTAATATCACTCTGGCATCTTATGCTGACAGAGCCAGTCACTAAAGGAAAATGTTTGGAGGACTCAGAACAGTTTCAGAGATGGAAAGAAAAAAGAAAAAAAAAAGATGGTGAATTTGAGTTGAGAAGTCATATATTACTAATAGGCACAGCTGCATTGTAAAGGATGCTGGGAAGTATACTGCAGCCATGTATCTGGCCACAGTCCTACTACTACAAGAACATAAGAAAATTAATCATGGTAGAGGCTATCTCCCTTTGGATATTTTCATGACTCACTCAAAATTCCTAATAGGAGTAGAGCTGACACTGAGCCCAGCTTCACCCTTGCAACAGACGAATGAAGAATTAACTCTCAAATTAATCTCACTGAAAGATTCATTTATGAAATTGTCAGAGTTGGTTATTTATTTGGGTTTGTTTGTTTTTTGGTAAGTATAAATATATGGTCACAATCACTCAATACAACAGGATTTTTAAAATATAAAGCCTTGCTACCAAATAAATATATTTAATTTTAAAAAGATTTACTTTAAAAACTGTTATTCGTGTGTGTAAGTGTATATATGGGACATGTGTTCAGGTGCTCGGTGAAACCAGAAGAGGC
Organism: Mus musculus; assembly: GCF_000001635.26. Lineage (NCBI taxonomy): Eukaryota > Metazoa > Chordata > Mammalia > Rodentia > Muridae > Mus > Mus musculus. The sequence goes on from NC_000082.6 coordinate 22,373,774, forward strand.
CAAGCCCCTGAACTCCTCAACATCTCTGTGAGCAATGATACACATTTTCCAGGTTCACCAAGTCAGATATTTTGAAAAATATCTTTGAACGTTTTATTTATTTAATGAGTATATGGGGAATTTGCCTGCATCTGTGTGTGTGTGTGTGTGTGTGTGTATAAGTGTGTGATGTATGTGCAGAATAGAGGGTCAAACCCCTGGGACTGGAGCTGCAGACAGTTGTGGGTGCTGGGAGTTGAACCCAACCAAGCCCTCTGGAAGAGCAGCAAGTGCTCTTACCTGTGAAGTCATCTCTTCAGCCCCTCAGTTAGGAATTTCTCTTTTAGAGATAACACAGTTAGCCAGACAGATAAGTTCTGCTTTCTTGGAGTTTATTCTCTGTTGGGAAAAACAATCAGCTAATCTTGCAAATGGGTGAATAATTAAACAGTGAGGCCCTCTACTTTAAAAAGCAGCAACTATGGAAAGCGGCAAACATGGGGTTGATTAATGAGTGTTCGAAAGAGTCCTGGAGTACCTTCTGTGGGTGAGGTGTGGTCACATGGAGGTTATGACAGTTGAGGGTCAGGGATGGAGGTATCATAACACTGAAGGGCCAGGGAGTGTCCAAGCTGGGGCAGGACAGTTAAGACAGACTTTGGGGCTTAGTTCAGTGAGCGTGTAACAATTACCCAAATTAGAATATGGACCATTATCCTACAGCACCATTGTGTCTTTCTGATTTCTATCATTATGCCTTAGTTGCATCTATTTGAGATTTCACATAAATAGAATTACACAATATTGTTGCCATATATGTTTTTACCTCAACTCTATGTTTAAGATTGACCTCAGTGTGGTCTCTACCCACACTCTGTAGACTGAGCATCATTTGGCTGGGCAACCACAACTTCTCTGTCCATGGGGATGCCATGAGCTTGAAAAAAAAAAATCACTTAGTACATTTTGGAAAGGAGGTTGGGGTGGGGCAAGAGAGGAGGAGATGAGACCTAAGTGATGGCCCTAATAGTCCAGGGGGCTGAATAACCAGACTGACTATGGAGACAGATCTGAGAGATTCTCAGGAGGTAAAATTAACAGATGTTGGTTCCTATTGCTTTGTCTTGGCAGATGTCTTACCTGGCTTCATTTTGTGGTACATTTATTCCCCAGGAAGTGTGGCAACCCCTTAAACATGTTCTGTGGAATAGCATGCAGTCATTAAAAATGGTATTGTATAGCAATATACTTTAAATCTAATTTTTAAAAATTTATTTATTTACTCTATGTATATGAGTGCTCTATCTGCATGTACATCTGCATGCCAGAAGAGGGCATCAGATAACATGGTTGTGAGCTTATGGTTGCTAGGAATTGAACTAAGGACCACTGGAAGAACAGCCAGTGCTCTTAACCACTGAACCATCGCTCCAGCTCCATACTTTAAGTCTTTACATGTATGTATATATGTATCTATAGGTGTGTGCACGAGGGCACATGTGTTGAAGCACATCTGTGGAAATCAAAGGATAACCTTGAGTGTTGGTTCAAACCTCTACCTTGCTGTGACTATCTTATCCTGCCCACCCTGTCCCCTGGCTTTTATGTCAGCTTTGCTGGGCCATGAGCTTCCAGAAATTTCCTCGTCTCTGCTGAGATTACAGAAGCACGTGATTCCATACCCAACTTTTCATGATTTCTGGGAATTTGAACTCAGGTCTCAAGATTGTATGACAGATTTACCCACTGAGCCGTCGCCCCATCTATATTTTTGATATAGAAGGATTTTAAAATATTTTATTTAAGAAATGAATGAGCTAGCCGGGCGTGGTGGCGCACGCCTTTAATCCTAGCACTCGGGAGGCAGAGGCAGGTGGATTTCTGAGTTCAAGGCCAGCCTGGTCTACAAAGTGAGTTCCAGGACAGCCAGAGCTACACAGAGAAACCCTGTCTCGAAAAAAAAAAAAAAAAAAGAAAAAAAAGAAATGAATGAGCTACGAAACTATGTACAATGTAGTAATGGCCAATTTTTATGTTTTAAGAAGTTAACCAGTCAGTTAACCAATGTGCCAATGTGGGGGTGATCACATCCCTCAGCGCACAGTGGAGGAGACAGTGAGAGCTTCTAATCCAGGTGGGTTTTGGGAATTAACTCAGGTCATCAGGTTTGGCAGCAAGCACCTTTCCTCCCCTGAGCCATCTTGCCAGCCCAAATTTGTGTATTTTAAAAATGACACCTAGAAAGAAGCACACTGGTGTTAAATGCAACCTCTAATTTAAATATTCAAAGTAGTTTTCAATTTCAGTTCTAGATTTTTCAAAATTTCCACAAAGGACATACGATAATTCTAAAATACGAAGGTAATTAAAAAACATTTAATGTTCCTGTGATGGTTGGTATATCCTTGGACCAGGGAGTGGCATCATCTGGAGGTGTGGCCTTGTTGGAATATGTGTGACCTGGCTGGAATGGGTGTGTCACTGTGGGTGTGGGCATAAGATCCTCACCCTAGTTGCCTGGAAGTCAGTCTTCCACTAGCAGCCTTTGGAGGGAGATGTAGAACTCTCAGCTTTGCCTGCACCATGCCTGCCGGGATACTGCCATGCTCTCACCTTGATAATAATGGACGGAACTTCTGACTGAGCCTGTAAGCCAGCCCTAAGTAAATGTTGTTTTTATAAGACTTGCCTTGGTCATGGTGTCTGTTCACAGCAGTAAAACCCTAACTGAGACAGTTCCCAAAATAAGAATGCACCTTAAGAAAATAAAACAAGAATAAACAGAACCCCAAAGCAGTGGGAAGGGGCTAGTGACAGCACCCGCCCCTTCTTCCTTGGCAGTTTTTTTACTCTGAATTTGTGAGAATCTGACCGCTCATTCATATGTTATGCCTGAAGGGCAGGGTTTGCAAGAGGCTGAGTTCCTTTCAAGCCAAGATTTTGAAATCCATGGGGCTTCCTCTGGTCTTAAGTCCAACTTCGAATCCCAGCAGTCCTGAGCGGTTAGGTCTGCCATCCCATGCAAGTTAACCCAGACTATTCTTGATACTCCAGTCCAGGGTCACACCAGAAGCCTGTGGAGAACAGACCCCGCCTTCCTCCACCTTCCTCCGCCTCCCACACTTCTCCAGTCTCCTTTTCGGATTCTTGTTTCTCCAGTGTCTTGGAGTCATGGAGCAGTTAAAGGTCCAGATCTCTGCCCATGCTCCTTCCCCTGTGATTTTATTCCGCCTCAGCTCTTTTTCTTTCTTGGCTTCTACAGGCAGTGAAAGCATAGATCATGGACTTCTACATGGTTTCTGGGAAAAGCATGGATCACAGACATTCATATGGTCTCCAGCCTCAGTACATGCCAGTCTCAGCGATTAACACTCCCATACACACACACACACTTCCTCCCCCCCCCCCTCTTCTCTTCCCCTCTTCTTCTTCTTCTGGTTTTTCAAGACAGTTTCTCTGTGTAGCTAGCCCTGGCTGTCCTGGAACTCATTCTGTAGACCAGGCTGGCTTTGAACTCACAGAGACCTGCCTCTGCCTCCCTAGTGCTGGGATTAAAGCTGTGTACCACCACGTCTGGCTTAGACTTCAAATTTCTATCCCCAGCTTGGAGTTCCCCTAAACTCCAGACCCAGCATCCCAGCTGATATTTTTTTCTAATTTAATTATTTTATGTGTATGACTATTTTGCTTCTCTCTCTCTCTCTCTCTCTGTGTGTGTGTATGTGTGTGTGTAAACTATGTGCATGCCTGGTGCCAGCCCCTTGCAACTGGAGGTGGAGACAGTTGCTAGGCACCAGGCGAGTGCTGGGAATTGAACTCAGGTGCTCTGCAGGAGCAACAAGTGCTCTTCACCAAGGAGCCAACTCTGCAGTTCCCCACCTGATTTCTAACGGTTGCATAAGTAAAATATGCCTTGGGTGAAGGCCTGGTTTTCCCATCACAAATCATTTCTCTTCATGTTTCTTTGTTTCAATTCACAGCAATGTCAACTTTCCTTGGCCCCAAACCTTGCAGCTGTAATTAAACCCTCTTTGCCCCAACAACTGCCCAAAGTTTATTAGGTCTGACTTAGCCCTGCCGCCTGGGCTTTTGCAGCAGCCTAGGTTTGGTTTTCTTGCTTCCTTCCTTACCCTCTCCTGTTCCTTTCAATTTTAGAAGTCAAAAGAACACTGTTTGCAGTGCACGTCAGATGAGGTCACCTCTCAGCTCAGAAAACCAGAACAAAGCAGACCCTGGTGTCCTGAGAGCCTGTTCTGCCTAAGGTGGCATTGTCCTTGATCTCTCTGTTGTCCTAGCCCTTCCACAGATGCCCAGCCAGCTTCAGTTAAGCCGGTTTCAGACTCTAGTTTCTGATAAGTTATTTCTCCACTAGTGAAATAAGCCAATTCAAGTCAGGTTTGTGTGTGTGTGCATGTGCGTGTAGGTTTATCGGGAAGCTGCTCTCTGAGAATTTCACTGGTCCAAAGGCCAAGGAAGTTGGGAGGGGGAGGGGGAGAGGAAGGGGGAGGGGGAGGGGGAGAGGGAGCTCACTCAGGGCATGGCGTCTTCTGTGTTGGCCACTAACACTGAGCAGACCTCTTCTGGGTAGTTCTGATTCCATTCTGAAGGGGGATACATCTCGGTTCCATCATTCAGTCAGGTGTCAGTTGTCACTTATTCGAAAGACAATTTGGCTGTGGGGAGAATCACTATGGAACCCACCCAGTCCCTAGGCAGCTCTCAGGCTACTGACAAAACATTTCTCTAGACTAGACACATAACACACTAACTGTCGCCATCTGGCAAGAAACGGCATTCCATGGCAGGTGCTGCTCTGGGATGTGTGGCTGAGGGAAAGAAAGCAAATACAAATCTTTATGCTGTGGACCTTATGTGGCAGAAGGGACCAAGAGAACAAAAGGGTGACATTTGTCAGAAGATGCTAGCTACTGTGGAAGAAGGGGGTGGTTAGGGGTGCAGCTTTAAATCTTGAGGTTAAAGAAGGTCTCACAGTTGAGCCAGTTAAGCAAAGACTTGAAACTCTTGGTGCCACATGACTGGCAGCCATCTTTGTTACGGGAAAGTTGTACCTTCAACACAACTTCAACTTTATCCTTCTAAATTTTGTCTGTCTGTTTCAAATTATGAATGTTTAGTGGTCACTCCATGCTTGTTTCTATCTTAAGTGCGTGAGAAATAAAAATGCTGTTTTGTTCTCCTGCCACCAGCTGCCTAGACTCAGAATTTACCTTTGGGCTTTCTAACCACTAGATTTATTTAATGAGGTATCAAAACCACACCTCCATGCATTCATGCTAAAAGAAAAATTAAAAATATAGTATATTTAATAATCAACATATATAATTTCAAGGTTAAGCCTAGGTGCGTGCCCTCTCTCTCCTTCTTTCTTTGCACAAGCTTTTTCTCTTCCCCTTTCTCTCTCCATGGCAACTTCCCTGGCCTCTGTCCTTGGGGCCAGTGAACTTGTCAGAGAGCAGCGCACACACCTTCCATCCCCTGGGAACTATCCCCTGCCTTCTAGGCCTTCTAGGAAGTGGCACCTTACCTCATTGACCTAGGATGCTCTTCAAGATCCCATAGCTGGGGTCACAACCCACACGGCCAACCTCCCAGAGTCCAGCTTGATTTTGTATGGTGGCCACTATGAACATTCTGAAGAGTAATTTTGGAGGCTGAGAGTCCTATTTTCGTATTTGATTTCGACCAAGTGTTCCCATTTCAGAAAGCTGTGCTCTGCAAACTGTAAAGTGCTATCAAATGGTTAGCTGAGGACCACTGCCAAGGTCAACAGACTGAAGGCTGGCTGTCAGAGCCAGCTCTTCAACTGGAAGGACTACCGGAAGGCTAGACACTCAAGGATCCCTCTCTAAATAGGGTCTATGTGGTTGTCAGAACCAGGACACAGCTGCTTGTCCAAGTCCCACCATGGATCCCTCTATATGAAGCACAATATATTTACCAGAGAGAACCAGTGTTGATTTTTAGCACTATATTGGATTTTCAGGACTCTCGCCCCCCCCCCCCCCGATTTGGCTTGCATTTTTTGAGACACATTGTGCTCTACCTACCTGACTGCTTGGCAAACTACCTTTGCCAAAGCTCGACTGTCTTGAGTGTTTTTCTTCCACACTATCCAAGTCCCAGATGCATTACAATTTAGACTGTGAGCTCTGGCTTTCAAACCCCGTCTTTTGTCCTCATACATTTTCTTTGTCATCTAACAGCTGAATGGACATTGTTCCCCTAACCTGGCTCGTGAAAGAGGACACCATGAAGACACTTGACATTCTCTGGCTTCCTTACCCCAGCATCCAGCACTAGCCAGGCCACACTATCAGGGGACCTCTGGCACGAGGCTAATGATCTGGGTCTGAGCCTAGGCTAGATAATGAGCCCGAGGAGAATAGTTTTATCGTAGTCAGGCACCCGAGGAGAGCCCCTTTGTCCCACACACCCTGCCTCCTTTCCCTGAGCAGCTTTTCTTCATCTGTCAAAGCTAATGGAGTTTTATGTGGCATTCATTCATCTCCCACATGTCTCCATTCGAGCGGCTGTGTACCAATTCAGTCTTGGATGTTTCTACACTTCGGGACTTGTAGAACAGTGAGAGAGAGCAGATACCTTACAGAAAGCCTTCTGTTCCAGGCCCTACAAGGCTCCACTTTGTTTCTCTTCTGCAATAGGAGTCTCGAAAGCCCCAAGTTAAAAACTGTATAACAAGGATGAAACAGGAGCCCAGCACACAGGATGCTGTGCAACTCTGCCAATGACTTCCATGTATCCATGTATGTGTTACATGGGATATATTTCCCCCAAGAGCGGTGGACATGGAGGGAAGATTATCTACTGCTACAGGCACAGGAATAATTAAAAAAAAAAAAAAGAAAGAAACAAAGAAAGAAAAAGAGAGCCAGGCAGTAGTGGCACACACCTTTAATCCCAGCATTTGGGAGCCAGAGGCAGGCAGATTTCTGAGTTCGAGGTCAGCCTGGTCTAGAGTGAGTTCCAGGACAGCTAAGGCTACACAGAGAAACCCTGTCTCACAAAAGGAGAAGAAAGGAAAAGAGAGAGAGAGAGAGAGAGAGAGACAGAGAGAGAGAGAGAGACAGAGAGAGACAGACAGACAGAAAGAAAGAAAGAGAGAGAAAAAAAAGAGAAACTTGCTCTTCTTTTGAGGAACCATCAAAAAAATATTTTCACTTGTCCAAAACAAAACCTATTAGGAGAAAAACTCGGAAATGATCTTTGTGTTTAGCAGTTTTAAAATTATCAACCAAAGGGGCTGAGTTAGAAGAAAAGGAATCAAAAAAAAGGTCTTGCCTAGTTAATCTTTTCACAGAATCCAAGGTTCAAACAAAATCATGCCTTAAGGGAGGCAGGGTGGGCTTGGGGTGGAGTGGCTAGCAGTGGGTCAGATGTTCAGCCCTAACTTAACTCCGTCATCCAATAAAGTTCAATAGCTGAAGGTGGGGGCAGGAGTTGGGGGAAAGCCCAGTTGCTTCTTGCTTACTTGAAAATGAAAACACCGAGTGCAAGAAAGAGGCAGGTTGCAGGAATGCGTAAGGAAAGCAATCTTCTTTATTGTACACAGTACAGAATATACGCAGCTCGGCAGGGTGCACGCGGCCCTTTGCAGGGGGAAGTAGTTCAAATCCACACTCTGGAAAAGAAGCAAATGCATGAAAGGAGCCCCACACCTTGACGGGGACGGCTCTGCGGGAGGTACATGAGTCCCGTGGGAATGCAAAGTGGCGCGACTGTCCCATGTCCCTTGACTGGCACATGTGCCGTCAAAACAGGAGGGACAGCTCAGGCTACGGAAGATTCTTCTCAATCCGCCCCCCAAAACAGCATAAATTCACTAAAGAAAACTAAAACAAACCCCACACCAGTATAAGTGAAGAGAGGAAGAACAAAAAAAAAAAACCCAAAATCTATACAGCATTTACAACAAATAAATCTCTAGCCAGTTGGGGTAAAATATGCATCTATGGATAGACTGTGTATAGATTAGAAAGCTATAAATATGCTTATGAAAGAGTCCTTTCATCAGAGTACAATGCTAATTAAGGCCCAAGCTTCAGGTTTGACGCCTCTGTGGGCTGACTAGGTTCTCATAGCTCTAAAACATACCCCTCGTTCCTGTGAACCTCCTTCACAAGTCATGAGAAGGCTGTGGAGTGTCCCACGCTCAGTCAGCTCTGTGTCCTGTCCCACACGTGAGGAACACAATGTGTGGAGTGTCAAGGACAGCAAATTCCTGTCAATCAGGCAGCAAAGCACTGGCGTTTCCTGCTGACGTCCCCACCGCTCCAAACCCAATCTGTACACAGCTTTAGTTTGGTTGTTTAGAACATCCCCAATATAATACAGCAATCAGAATAAAAAATTTAAAAAAACGAAAAAGTAGCAGGAAGCCAGTAATGCTAGCTAGCACTGCTCTACCTGTGCGTGACAGGTAAGTTTCAGACCCTGGGGAACGGCTGTGCAGGGTCCAAAGTCCAAAACTGAAAGAAAAAGGAAAACAAGGCAGATGCCTGGGTCCCCAGCAGGTGACCAGTCGTTAAATGGACATGACATGTATGTACTATATGACATGTGTGTAGTACATGACATGTATGTAGTATGTGACATGTATGTAGTATGTACATCTGCTTCCCAGAGAAGGAGAGTTAGTGAGCATGGAGAACTATACACGTAGAACGCTAAGCTGTGTCCAGGCTGCCCTGCACACTTAAAAAAATGTACAGATCAGGTTATACGCCTCAACAGGTTGTCTGGTGCAGAAAGCACTAAGCAGGCTTCTGTGTGGCGAAGGGGAAGCCCCAGCAGATCCCCTCGCAGGCTGCAGCATCTTCCAAAGTAGGCACTGCCCCACCCGAGGGATGCAGTGCAGGTACCAAAAAGGGGTTTGTTTTTTGTTTGTTTTTGCTTTAAATACCAAAACTACAAAAATCAGTTTATATAAACTGTTTTTTCCCCAAAACAACCTCCAAAAGCAAGATGAACCCTTCCCCCCCAAATCAAAGCAAAACAAAATACTGTCATGTTCATCATCTTTTTAAAACAAGCCGTCTGCGCTCAGCCGTGTGACTGGGAGGAAGGGACTTGATTTACTTATGGTGACGGCTCGGCTGGAAGGAAGGCCAAAGAGGAACGCGGTCTGAGAGCCATGGAGTGAGTAACGGCTCTCCTGGCCTCCCCAGTTCTGGACTACAGGGGAAAGATTTCAGAATGAGCTACAAGAGTTTTGCAATTTCAAGCCTCAATGGTCTGAGCCTCCCCGACTCAGCCTTATCGACTGTCCTATGGGTGTGCAGTTTCTTCCCAAAGAATTGTGCAAGTCAAAGCCTCCTGTGTGAAGGCATTTTAGTAGTCCATGATCAACGCAGATTGTCATACACTCGGTCCCCTTTCATGGGCGCTAACCCTGAACACACTGCAGTACTGCTCTGCACATACTGGCCATGGTGGCAAGGAGGACGGTATCCACGTCTCCCCAGGAAGTGGTGGTTTTTGTCTCTCCCTGTTCCCACTCCTCCCGAGCCAAGGTATTTGTCTTAAAGGGTGTCGAATCCAGAGACAGCTTGGGTTCTCCTGATAATACTCAAAGGGCAAGCTTTAGGAACAGCCAAGAACACAAACAAAACCACTGCCCTCGGTTGCCTGGATGAGGACTGCTAGCTCTAGGGTGTGGCTACTCGGCCATTCAGAAACTTAGTAAGCGAAGCCTTCGGTGTAGGGGAGGCTGCTGCAGCGATCCATGTCCAGGAGGTAAGCAGGGTTGTCTTCAAAGTGAGTCAGAGGCAGCGTGTCCTCCTCATTGAGGGGGCATTCGGATTCTGCCTTCAGGAACGGGCGCTGATTGTCCGGGAAGGCCATAGAGAAGAGTGCATCCGGGTCACACACAAATTTGTAGACGTAGCGTTCCCCAGCCACCTGCGTGAGAAGACAGATCACACGAGACTCAGCTGGAGCACGACACTCGGGGGTGAGGGGACTCCAGTGAAGAAAATGAGAACTTCTAAGATGCCAACCTCTCAGGGAGTCAAGCGCCAAAGGGGCTAAGTAGCAGCTGATTATTCCAATCGCATCTTAGGGACCTATTCCCCACCAAGGGTTTTGTTGACACCTCAGCTCAGTATTTTAAAAGACAGCATTTAAATTTTTGGATTTCAAATGCATGCAGGGGCAGGCTCCTTGAGCAGTAAGGAAGCCGTATTCTACCTGTACTGACAGGGGCTGGTGTGGTACTTAAGTCACAATGCAGATGCCAGACCACATTTCCAGTGACCTCCAGAGCTTATGGTTTTCCCAGGATGGACGTGCTATTTCGAAGGGCTCAGAGCCCTGTTTTCTTCGAAGGCACATGACTCAAGTCAAGAATCTTCCATCACTGTTTCTTTCACCTTTGAGGCAGGAACCCTTCTGTCAAGCCTAGAATTGGCTGAAATAGTTCTAGGGATTGAATCACCTGACTTCCCAGGCTAGAATTACCTGGGTTCTGGGGATCTGAACTCCAGCCCTCTTGCATGGAAGGAGCTTTAACTACTGAGCAATCTCCCAAGCTCGCCAATTAAGAATATGATCAGCCAGCTTCTGTGGAACTTCAGTCTGTTGCAGGCCCCAGACTCCACCTTGGCCACACCTGTCACTTTAGTGCATGGGTCTGTTGAATTGGAACTCACTATGTAGCTCAGGTTAGCCCTGAACTTAAAATCCACAAGCCTCAATGGTCTGAACCGCCCAACCCAGCCTATGGACTGTCCTATGGGTGTGAGGTTTCTTCCCAAAGAATTGTGCAAGTCAAAGCCTCCTGTGTGAAGGCATTTAGTGGAGGGAAGCATTTAGTGGCTTTGGCTTGGCACCAATCCAAGGGCAGCATGGCTTCCAGTATTGACATCATCACTAGGTCTCTGTTCCATTTAGGGACTCAGGGCATGAACCACTTTTGACATGACAAGCTATCTTCCCTTACAACCATCTCTTTCAGCCACGGTCACAATAAAGCAACGGGTACCACATTAGTATTACTTGGACATTTTCAGATGTATCGCCGAGACTACAACAGAGGACTGCATTTGCTCTGTAAGGGATAGAAGAGGTCACATGACTGACCAGCAGGCTACCAAATGAGAATGTTAAGATCTGAACCCACTCCAGTCACAGTTCTCAGTCTATGCTCAGCAATTGAGTCAGTAAGAAGGACACCCCTTTCTCCTTAGTCCCGAGCCTCTGTGCCTTGAACTGCATTCTTTCACGTTTGACCTGGGTCTGGGAGTAACACAGGGACGATGACACTTATAGAGGTTTGGATGAGAAACGCCCCAATAATCTCAGGGCATTTGAACACTTAAGTCTGCAGTTAGTGGCAATGTTTGTGGAGGCTTAGGGGTGTGGCCTTGTTGGGGGCGGGGGGGGGGGGGGCCCGCAGCGGGCGCATGCCAGCCCCAGTTTAAATGTCTCAGTTTCCTGAGTATGGTTCGGGATGTGAGTTCTCAGCATCCATTCCTGCTGCCATGCCTGCCACTTCCTGCCAGAACACTTAACCCCCCAGAACGTAGGCCTACCCACCCACATGAACCTTTCACTCTATGCGCTGCTTTGGTCATGGTGCTTTAATCAGTGAACAGAATCGCAAATGACAAAACACTTCTTCCTGCGTTGGAGATTTGGTCTGAGGCTATCAAGTGGGTTAGAGGGAAAATGGGAATGAATGCTAATGGATATAGGTTGGGTTTTGTTTTTGGTTTTGTTTTATTTTTGCGGGGAGAAGTGGTGGTAGTTGGCAAAATACCATAAAATTAACTAAAGTCTATGTAAATCCTCCAAAAAATGAGATAATTTTCAAAATATTAAATGCTTCTTGTCCCAAGCACTCTAGGGAAATACAACCTGTGCACGTAGGCTCCCCCACTGTGTAAATGTTAGAGTCTGGGGAGATGCATAACATATGTGATATTTAAGAAAGCTGCGTTCAGTCCCATCTTCCACGTATCAATGGGATTTTTAAGGTTGAAGTCCCTTAACACCTTACTCTAATAAGGACTCTATAGTGGCTTTTTAAAAAATATTTTATCTTCTATTCTGCAAAGAGAATAGCCTCTTAACTGAATGAGATGGCTACTATTTGTTAAACTGAGGGTCTCTTAAGTTCTAGGCTGTATAGGTTTAAAAGAGAAACAGGTTTTCCTTATTCTTCTAACTCGTTGAGATGGTACCCCACTGAATGACAAGAGCAGATGCTGTGCCCTAAATGTTTTCACAACTAAAGGTTTCAAGCTGTATGGAATGGAAAATTGTATGTCGATTTCTTCATGTCTTGCTTTACACAATAGAAGCGAACCTAAAGCCTTTGGGTCTTTTTGTCACTGGAGGCAGCTTTCGAAAAGCAGAAGCCAGTTTCTTCTTGTTTTCCACAGCAACTTCTGTCCGCATGTACAACATTAAAAGCACTTTTTTTAAAAAAAAGCCTTTTTTGTAATATGTACATGTATGAGCCCGAGTGTAGTTTTGTGTATCATGTGTGTACTGTGTCTGTGGAGGCAAGGATAGCATCAGACCTCAGGAGCTGAAGTTACAGAAGGCTGTGAGCTGCCTGACGTGGGTGTTGAGACCTGAAGTCAGGTCTTGGGAGAGAGGCCAGTGCTCTCAAACGTTGAGCCAGCCACTTCTTCAGTCCTAAAGGTACTTTAAATATCCATGTGCCTCCTTTTTACTTCAAGTTTTAGGAGACAGGAGCTTATGTAGCATGACTGACCTAGACTGTGATATACAGGTGAAACAGGCCTTGGCTTCCCAGCCCTCGGTTTCTACCTTGCCAGGGCTAGCGCTACAGGTGTGCCACTATCTCCTAATGCTTCTCATTGTTATGGTTCCCGGTACCGCAGACTCACTGATGAGGCTCAAGTCTTCTCCTAGCGATTGTAAATGACCTTATCACTGAGGTTAGGGACTCGCTCCTTGAAGGCAGCAGAGCGTTCTGAGCATCTGTAGGTGCTTACCTTCTGCATGATGCCCTTTTCATAGTAATAGCGGAGAGAGCGGCTCAGCTTGTCATAGTTCATGGCTGGCCGATTCTTCTGGATACCCCAACGGCGAGCAACCTGGAAGGACAAGACAGCCCAGATCTAAACACGTCCCTAGGATATTCTGGCACTCAATGGCTCTGGCTAACAATCAGTCTCTCTAACTTGGAAAGGAAAGCGTTTAACTCTCTCAAGACCAAATATTAAATAAAGGTGATGATTGGGCTACAGTGCCTAGGAGGTGAGACCTGGGGTAGCCGTGTAACACTGTAAGACTAGCGGACTTGTTGGCATCCCAGAGGAACAAGCTCTCTACGGTTTCTCCATTTATGAATTATTGACCAATACTCACGGACCATTAACATATTGCCATTAAGTGCTATGGTTTCTGTAGCAGTCAATAAGGAATAATTAGAATGGTCATTCCTGAAACATTAGGAACATGCTAGTGAGCTGCTAATGGGCCTTCAGAGCAGAAGTTCAATTCTAATAAGATTGGAGAGGGGCTGGGAGATGTTTACTTATTGCAGCTCTCGGACTGAGGGGGGTTCATATCATTATAGCTACTGCCATCAGCTCTTGGCTCCCAGCAGACCCACAGAATGGACAGTAAAGCACACAGCACCATTATCCATTTAATGAAAAATTAACAGGGCTCCTCCCACAGTTCTAAAGTGCATTATAGTAACCTGGTCCACTTGAGGGGCAGGGATGAGGAGATGTAATTGGAGCTTTGGGCAAAAAGGCATTGTAGTTGGGAGATCTCCTACTAGAGAGTCAGATTATCAGGACAGCCGATCAAGTTCTGTTCCCAGCAGGTAAACATTCGTGTTCCTGCTTGAGAGCGAGTGACTGTCAGGGTGGATCCACTGTGGAAATGTAAGCTGTCTGAGGTCTTCATTCTAGTCAACTTTAGAAACTTTGGCTGGACACAGTCACACACACCTTTAATTCAAGCACTCAAGAGGCAGAGGCAGATGGACCTCCTGAGTCTAAGGCCAGCCTGGTCTTCATCTATGAACAGCCATGACTACACAGAGTAAACCCTGTCTCAAAAACCAAACCAAAACAAACAAACAACCCCGCCCAAACAAAACACCAGTAACAAAAACCCACCACACTTCAAAACAGCCAACCTAACCACATCCTTTTGCTGTTCGTCTACATTTTGTGTTATTTAGAGACAGGATCTCTCTAGCCCAGGCTTGCTTCATACTCGCAATCTTCCCTCCTCTGCTTCCAGGTGTTTGATCATATGCACCATCAAGCCCAACTCGCTCTTTTGAGACGCACGCATGCACACACATGCACACACATGCACACTGCCAAAGACAAAAGCCAAAGGTTAAACGTGGAGGTATGTGGAAAGACAACAGCAGTCCACATCAACTATTTCGATGCAGTGACAGAAATGCCTCCTGATTTCAGGACTCTTGAAGGACCTCTTCCAAATACCAGAGACGACCTGAGATGGAAGAACTCATCTGGCCTCATTATACCAGAGCAACCCACTAGCCAGGCTTCTACTACTCTGCCCTCCGAGAAATCTTATGCAACTTTAATTTCCACTTTTTTTTTTTAAAGTGTGTCTCGGGTAACCACAAATCTTGGTCTCCCAGAGTTCCATCCTTCATCATTCAAGTCTATCTTCAAGAAAAGCCCAAAAGGCAAAACCTAGCAAAACCGAAATCCTGGTTAGAGGTCATTTTTATTTGAAACAGGGTCTTATTGTGTAGTTGTATTGGTAGCTGGCCTGGAATGTCCTATGTAGCCCAGGCTGGTTTCAGGTAGCCCAGTCTTAGCCTCTGGGGTGCTGGGATTAAAGGTGTGTGCCAACGTGCCCCTTGAAGGTAAATTTTTTTTTTAAAAGAGGACCTTTATCATAAAGGGATATTAGATTTTGTCACAGGCCCTTCCTATAGCTAATTAAATGATCATGTGGTTTCTGTCTTTGAGTCTATTCATGTGATAAGTTATATTTATTGATTTATTTGTGTTGAACCATTTCTGGAATGGTTCTTCATAGTAGTGGGTGATCTTTTTGATGTTTTCTTTTTCTTTTTAAAATAGATTTACTTATTATTTTATCTAAGTACACTACTGTAGCTGTCTTCAGACACACCAAAAGAGGGAGGTTGTGAGCCACCATGTGGTTGCTGGGATTTGAACTCAGGACCTCTGCAAGAGCAGTCAGTGCTCTTAACCACTAAGACATCTCTCCAGCCCCAAAGGTAAATATTTTAAATCAATGGAAATATATTGCTAATAAGAAAAACCTGCAGACAGGGTGGACAGCAACCACAATCTGAAACTCACTGCCAACTAGTCTGCCCCCGGAGTGACAGGAACATCACGGCAGCTGCCAGTCTCTTTACTCCACTCTGTGGTAGAAAACAATTTTGCCTAGTCTTCGGCTTGAGTGGTGACCTCTCCGCTGTCAGCGCTTACTGGAGAGGTTTTGTGTATGTGCAGATCTCAAAGCTGCTCTGGTAGCTATGGTTACTGACTCATCCACCAGGCCGGTGCCCTATGATTCAGTGGCCTCACCATTGCGCTCCCTCTATAGCAACGTGTGATGAGCTGGAGACTCAGGCAGTCCCTATTTGGTGGTAGGAGGAGCAGGCGAGAGAGCACACTGCCAGCTCACTCCTTTCCGCTTCCTAAGTTAGAGAATGTACATTTTGGGAGCTGAGGCTAGAGGGGGAGGGGATGAGGGAGGGACAACAGGGGACTCACCTATTCCTCTTCAAAGAGCAAGCACGCAGTCACAGAACAAGGAGAGGCTCTTTCTAGCAACACCAGCTTTTAAAACCTCCCATGGCATCACTGATCTGCCACACGTTCAACATACAACCCTGTCCCCCTCTCCCCCCAATATTCACATTGATTCACAGTTAAAATGGCTCCAGATTAAAGCCGAGTCAGTCATAATTGAGAGGGTGCGAAGCTGGATGACTATCAAAAGACATTTGATTAGGGGGCCTGCCAAAACGCAGTTCTAAAACCACAATTTCCATGCACAGTGTAATGGATATTATGGATAATTACCCAGAGTGCACTACTCAGCCACACAGCTGCCTACAATTACATCCCCAACAGCTTCCTCCTCTGCTTCACCCTTTAAGTTCCCCCACGACAACTTCTTAACAGCTTTTCCCCAGGAGTTGGTGGTATCTTTCTGACATGAACAAGGACAGGGTCCTCACCACTATACAAAGAGCAGCAGGAGAAAATGCACACATCGTACAGGCCAAGGCTAAGGGCTCCAAAGACTGTAAAGTGCCCCGTATGAAGCTCAAAAATGAATCTCAGTGTCCAAAAGGGGGGGGGGGGAGAGCAGCCGCTAAAGAAACAAGGCTGGTGGGAGGGAGGATGGTTCAGTGGGCAGAGGCACCAGGAGGCATCTCCTGGATCTTGATGGGGAGAATTCACTCCTGTGGGCTGCAACACATGCAGACTTACTGAGCCATCCCCACAATGAAAATGCAATAGTGATGATGACGATGATGATAACAGCCATAATAACGCTACTCAATCAACAGAGAGAGAGGCTCAGGGCCATCATAGGCTTCACATGTGACTTGAAGCCACTTGGTATTTAGGAGCATTCTGCGTTAATAGTAGCTCCTTCATTAAGTAAGAAAGCAGGAGCCCTCTGCCATATGTTCACCCTTTCCCTTACCGCTGGCAGGAGAGTGGAAGATTCAGTAACAGCCTTACAGAGGCTCATAACCAGGTTTACCTGCAGCTGGACAGCCTGCGCTCAGGCCCCAGGCGGTGGCAATAAAGTCATAAAAGCTCCTGTTTGTGGAATGAGATCAATCAATAAGGGCTGCCCACAAAACAGGCTTACTTTCCTTTCAAAAGGCCTCGATGAGTCAAGCAAGGTACTATTCTATCGCTGAGCCTCACGTGGTAAACCAAGCCATGTTACTAGGAAGCCAGTGAGGGAGGAATGGGCCTACGTGGGAGCCTTCCCCATGACAGGAGGCTGAGCCTCTCTATCTCCACACAACTGAGCACAATCAGAGGCTGTCTGCAGCATTCCACGCTGACAGCATTTTTGTAAGTAAACAGGCCACAGGGAATATCATGTTTATATGTGCACACAAGTATGTATGCGCTGTTATGTTCATTCGGAGGCCAGAGAGACAAACTGGGTATCTTCCTCAGCTGTCCCCTACTTTATCCTTTGAGATCAGTCCTCTCTCTAGACCTGGACCTCATCCATTTGATTAGGCTGGACAACCAATGAGCTCCAGGGATCTGCCTGTTCTGAATCCCTGACTGTTGGCATCACGGATATGGGTGTTGGAGATACACGCTGCAGCCTTCACTCTTGTTGTGGCTGGCATTTTTACTGAGCTTTCCCCCAGTCCCCACTCTCTGTATGTTTTGTACCACTTTAAATGAGGCCGGCCATTTTGAGCCAGTGCAAGGTCATCCTCCCCACCCCCACCTCGTTTCTAATCCACTTTTTTCTCTTTCTCCCGATCAGCTTTCAGACCATGTCCTTCTGAACAGAGTGTCGGGGTGTCACCTCCTGCTGTTAACTCTGCAGACCTTAATGGAGTACTTCCCAGGAGTGCAGTTCCCATTTCTACAATACCGAACTCTGGGACAGCGGTTGTCTGACCACACACTATTAAAAGGATAGGTCTGCCAGTGAGAGTGGGGATGTGTGTGCATCTTCTCCATCTTTAACTTTTTAAACTCTAAGCCAAATAGAAACGAAAACTGCTCCCTTTGAAATGGGTTACACTAACAACCTGCTTAAATGCTCTACGCTGAATGTGTTCAGGAAGAGGGCCTACAGTAGCACCTTCTTCACTGACAAGAAGGTAGTTCTGTCTTAGGGCTTTCTGTTAATAGCGCTGGGCAAAAAAGATGACAACAAAGTTTCTTTTTCCGTTAAATAATAATGGAAGTAACTACTGGTGTTGCTGTCTCGTTTTATGTCAACTTTACACCAGTTAGTCATGGAGGAGGAGAGATGGAGAAAATGCCTCCATCAAAGCCAGGCTGCAGGCAAGCTTGCTGAACAGTGACTCTCAACCTTGTGGACGACCCTTTCATTGGGGCCCCCTAAGACCATCGACATATTGGATAGTGACATTACGATTCATAAGAGTAGCAAAATTATAGTTATGAAGTAACAACAAAAAATAATTTTATGGCCGGGGTCACCACAACAGGAGGTATATTGCATTGGGGGGGGGGGGAGGTTGCAGCATTTAGAAGGTTGAGGACCACTGCTGTATAGCATTTTCTTAATTGGCGTGGGAGAACCCATTCAGTGGTGGGTGGGGACCCCCTTGGCTTTTATAAGTAGGCTGAGCAAGTTAGGGGGAGCAGGCCAGTAAGCAACACTTCTTCGTGGCTTCTGTGTCAGCTCCTGCTTCCAGGCTCCTGCCCTGAGCTTGGTTGATGAACAATGATGTGAAGTATAAACCAAAACCAAACCAGAAACAAACAGCCCCACTATCCTCTCATCATGGTGCTTTACCACAGCAGCGCAGAATAGCAACCCTCACTCCAACAACCAGCATCGTACAAAACAAGAGTTTTTGAAAAAGCATCTCTATTCTGGAGAGATGGCTAGAAAGATGGCTCAGCAGTTAAATAAAAGCTCTCTGCTCTTGCACAGGACCCATGTTAGGTTCCCAGCACCCACAGAGTAGAGCCACCACCAAACTCCAGGGGACCCAATGCCGCTTCCCGGCTTCCATGGGCACTGTACACACACGACACACCTACATACGGCCAGGTATACGCACATCAGCACACACAAAATAAATACTTTAAAATCTAAAACTGAAACTGTAAGCCATAATACAGCATCAACAGGAAAGTAACGGAGACGCCCGGACTCACCTCTTCCGGTTCTATGAGCTTAAATTCCATGCCTCGGCCAGTCCAGGCGATGAAGTGGGCATTGGCTGGGTCATCCAGGAGGGTGACAAGGAACTGCCACAGCTGCAGAGAGCCTCGTCTCTGATAAGGAGGCCCCTCTCGATACATGGTGGGCTCCTGCTTGACTTTGCCTGTGTGGGACAGGGGTGTGCATGCAATCATTTCGGCTGAGGATTTGCAGGGAAGCAGTGGCTACTGGTGACTGAGTCATCGAACTCATCGGGACTGAGGCGCTCTGACATCGCCAACCCTCTCACTTAGCATGGACCCTCAGATGGGCGGGGGCGTCTTACCTTCCAGTCTCTCGGGTACCACGCAAGTATCATCAAAGTACAGCCTGGGGTCCTTCTCATACGGGAATCCTGAAAGAGTTTAAAGACAAAGGCCATACTGCTCAACAGAGGCTGTGCTTGTACGAAAAACTAAGGACTGTAGGAGCATTCTTTTACTTAAAGAAAATCAACAATGTTTTATTTTTATCCTGTGTGCACGACATGTTCAAGGGCACATATATGTGGAGGTCAGAGGATAGCTCTCGGGGTCATTTCTCTTTTCCCTTTCACAGGGGCTCAGAGAACTCAGGATGTAAGGTGCTTTTCCTGTGAACCTCTCTCACTGGCCCAGACTGTTTAATTTTTGATTCCATAGTCTTACTGTTGTACCTACGCCAGGCTGAATTTTCAGAGGCTTCCAAAGGACTCACGTATTTGAGTTCTAATGTCACTCTAATGTCACTACCTTGTCCTCTGCGAGGGCAGAATCAGTTCCTACTAAAAGGGCTCTGGCAGAAGGAACCACGGAATCACTGTAGGCCCCCTCACATCTTACACAGTTTGCAGGGGCCAGTGTCTGCTCTGGTCAGCCTAGCTTGCTAGCTTTGTTCCATTCGTGTAGAGTGCTGGCCTTTTTCTCTTCGCTAATATTAACCCAACCTTCCTCACAGACTTGCCCCAGTGTTCAGCTCTCTACACACTCCACGGGCTACAGCAGAAGCACAGAAGGAGAAGAAAACGGGCAAAGGCACAGGTCCACAGAAGATTAAGAGCAGCACACACCAAACAAGTTGGAGCACTGTCCCCAAACACAGCGGAAAGAATCAAAGCCTTACTCATGGGACAGTGAAGGGGTCAAAAAGTGGGAACTGAGGCTGGGCAGTGGTGTGTACGCCTTTACTCCCAGTACTGGGGAACCAGGCAGGTGGATCTCTGAGTTTGAGGACAGCCAGGAATACACAGAGAAACACTGTCTTATAAAACCAGAGTGAGTGAGAGAGGGAAAGAGAAAAAAAAGTGGGAACCAAATGGTCCAAGACACATAAAACTAAATGGCTAAAGAACAAGGTTAACAGGCCAGGAGAAAAGATGGCCACACACCCGCCACATATGAGCTGCCAGCAGCTGTGACTGTGGGCTATCAGCTGGTTAGCCATCCACTACTCAACAGATTAGTGGTTCACGCCCAAGGCAGCCAACAGCTCCCTGATGGGAATTCCCTGCCTCAGAGCTATCACACTTGGTATACAGTCCTTCATCCCTGGGCTCTCTTCTCTGGCTTAGTCCCTGGTTGAGTCACCTGGCTGGATATGCAGAGGGGATAGGGGACTCTCAGTGACATGAAAACCTCACGAGTCAACATGCCCAGATGTGATCCCTCTCTTGCTATTCTTCAAAATCGACTCTGCAGGCCTGCCACCTTCTGAATATGTTGGGGCCTGGAAAACTTGGTGCAATGGGGGAGGTAGATTCTTTTGATGGCATTCGTCTGTCTGTCTCTAGTCCCACGCATGGTTTTCCTGGTTAAATTAACTACATCATATATAGACTGGAGAAATGGCTCAATTGTGAAGAGCACTGGCTACTGTACCAGAGGACCCGGGTGTAATTCCCAGCCCCCACATGGTGGCTCAGCAACTGTCTGGAACTCTAATTCCTGGGGAATCCACAGTCCTCTTCTGGCTTCTGCGTGCATTGTGTGCACACAGCCATGTATACAGGCAAAGCACCCAGACACACATACACACAATTTGATAAGTCTATTTAATTGACACTTTTTTTCTTATCGAGTCCAGTAAATATTTTGTGCCAGTGTGTGTAGATAGGACCTTGTTTTTATGAGTACATCTCAACTTAAAGAAGGAAGCAGATAATAATTAATAATAAAAACTAATGACAGTTTAGCACTGGAATTAAGGAGTGTGGGCTCTAGAGCCAGGCAGGTTGACCCCAATTAGTTGCGTGATTTGGAACAACTGAAACCCAGTGTTCGGCTCTCCTCATTGATACTGTTGTAAGGATTTAATGAGTTACTGTGCAGTCTGCTCTATTGATCCGCAGCTCCCTCTTCACGACAGAGTGTAAGAATGGCTTTTGGAACAAGTGTGTAATAAGTAACACTTAGAGAAAAAAACAAACAATCACAGATTGAGAGCAAGCAGTGTTAAAGCAGCTGAATGAGCCACCCATCCAGCCCAGCACTCCGCAGGCAGAGGCAGACCAGTCCCGGCCAGCACTCCGCAGGCAGGCAGAGGCAGACCAGTCCCGGCCAGCACTCCGCAGGCAGAGGCAGACAGAGCTGAGCTCCAGGCGGCCTCGTCCACACAGGAGCAGTAATAGTGAGACCACGCCTCAAAACCAACCAACCAAGCCCAATGAGTCTGAGAACTGTAATCTTGACACGTGCCTGCCACAGAGCAGGACTTCTCAAGGACAAGAAGGGTCACACCCTAAGCATCTTAGTGTTCTCTCAACACCTTACATACAATAAGCATTCAATTAGCACCTGACAACTGAGGCAAAGAATGTTGACATTTTTTCCCCCTTTAAGACAGGGTGTCATGTAGCATAGGCTATCCTGAACTCCCCATATACTTAAGGAGGACCTTAAACTCCCCACCTTCCTGCCCCCCCCCACCCCCACCCCCCCGCCTCCCAAGTGTTAGGACCATATAGGTGTGTGCACGACACCTGGCAAACTGACTTTTATGACAACCTGGTGCACTTCACATTATCAGCAAGACATAATTCCCTCTGCGTCACGCTCTGTAGCCTTAGCTGCCAGGAGGTGATCTATTTCCCACCTTCCATATGGGTTTTGATATTCCAGTACTGTTTTAAACGGTCTTGTTATAAAGTCATTGTAAGTGAACATCGGCCACGATTTAAAGTTTACACACCTGTCAACTGTGTCGTGTTAACTTTCATCGCCCCCCTCCTAGCCCCACTAAGGTAAAGATAATTCATCCACAACCATACAAGACTAGATTAAATTCTTGCTTTGGTTTTCAAAGGATCATAAGGAACATTTGGGGACATTTTGTGGTTTCTAGTTGTTGTCGCCCTCTACAACACCTGGCAGACGCTTCTGGTAATCAGTCAGATGAGTTGGCATCAACAGTTATTTCTGTTGTGGCCACACACCATCTGATTGCTCAAATAAAGGTGTAGGAAGGAAGGGCGAAGTGAAACGCAAAGACTCAAAATATCACACAAGGATTCCAGGTGAGGACCCGAGGCAGGACGGCTATCTGAGCAATCAGAGATGCCAATCAGAAACACTTGTTTTGATAACTGTTTCCTAGGCATCTGTGGTTCAAGACTGTAAAGGAAGGAGAGAAAAACCAGGCCAAGATAATTTAGAGCAGTTTTTAAAACGCTGGCTTCTTTGAAATTTACTTTTTCAGTGTGTGCGGTCAACTGGGCAAAGGAATAGGTTGGAGGGCGGAGGTGGCTTCACAAGATGGTCTCTGTGTAGTAAGCAACCCAAAATCTTACTAAAAATATTTCCCTTAAGAGCATGCTCTTTGCTAAATGTTGTAATTATACGGAATGTTTGCCTCCCTCTCTGCTCTGCTCCCTCCTCATGTGCCTGCTGCACACAGACACCATCAACTGCCTTTCCAGAGACAGCGTGGAATCTGGACGCAGCCCTGCACAGCTGTGTCTACACAGCCAGCAGTCCAGTAGACAGCCCGCCTGCTCACGTCTGGACACTCTGAGAATATCACAGGGCACATGGTGGCGGGGTAAGCAGCCCTGGTTTCATGCATCTGGGGGCAGCTGCCTACTCAAGAAAGCCCTCTGGACAACTCGTCACTCATAAGGAACACCCGATGCTTGAGCACTAATGCCTAAAACACTGCAGTCAGGTGCTTTCAGCCCCAGGTACACAGGAATTTGGGACTCTAGCCACTTCTGTCAGTGGCTCTCATCCCGTGAGGCCTGACCTTTCCGGGGTTGTTCACAGGGGTCACCTGAGCTCATCAGGAAAAAGATCTTTACATTACAAATCGTAACAGTAGCAAAATCACTGTTACAAAGAAGTAACAAAAATAATTTTATGGGGGGTGGGGGTGGGTCACCGTAACATGAGGAAGTGTATTGAAAGCATTAGGAAGGTTGGGAACCTCGGTCTTAGGGTGAAGTCTCAGCAGCATCACTTTAGAAAGCTCCCTCAGGGAGTCTAGGAAGTACACCTGAGATTGAGGGTGATTTTCAAACTTGAAAACTGAGACCTCTGGACTCCACGTTGGAGCTAATTCAGTAGCTCTTGAGAATCTGTTGATCCAAGTTCCCAGAAGTCTGTGCCACTGGTTTGGGGGAGTCGGACTGATGGTAAGACACTGATGTGGACAGATAGGTTCAGAAAGCAAAACCTATTTCTGGGATCCACTCTAAGGAAAGGCACACTTCCCAGTCTCAGTGTCGGGAAAGGCCATCCTGACCCTACTACACTACCTGGCAGAGAGCCTACCTCTCAAGGCTTTTCAGATCACAAACATCTTCTGAGATCCCAAACGGCTCCTGCCCATCAAATAGACTGACTGCTTCGCCAATACCATCCATTCACGTAGGGGCTATCTATGTGTTCTGCAAATGCTCTCTGCAGCTCTGACGTCTCAACTCTCCTCTTCCCACACCATGTGAATCCTCATGATCATAACTCCCGTGGGCAGGTCTGGCAGAACCTTTAACTTCTAAACCATCCTGCGAACTGTTACTCTGTTTTTGATAGGGTGTGAAGTATCCCAGGCAAGGTTTAAAGTCACAATGTAGCAAAAGATGGCCTTGACTTCCTGCTCACCCGGACTCCACCTCCTGAGCGCTAAGGTTATAGGCACTTGGCCTCAGTGCCTGGTTATGTGCTGTACTGAGACGCTATCCCAGGGTTTCCTGATTGGCAGGCAAGTTCCACCCCTAGCCCAGCACTGTGGCTGTTTTAAATTACTCTTAGTCCAATTAGGTTAGTGTTAGGATCTTCCTGCCTTTCTTCCAGTGCTGTGATTACAGGCAAGCGCGGCCATGACTAACTTTTCCCCTTAGTGTAGGAATCTGAAGTCAGAAGCCCATCAGTATAATACTGATATATAAATACTTTAATATAAAAAATTATAACACTTTATAATACTGAGCCTTCTCGTCTATCCCTAAAGCTTTTTTTGTGGTTCCCAGCCTTTCTAATGCTATGACCCTCATGTCGTATTGAACCCTAACCATAACATTATTTCACTGCTACTTCATAACTGCAATCTTGCTACCGTTACAAGTCCTGGTGTAAATATATCCGCCGTGCAGGATATCTGCTATGGGGCACCCTTTGGGGTCACGACCCACATATTAAGAACCTCTGCCTTTTGTATACATTCATTAAACATCAAGACATTAATTAATGCTCGTGGGCAGATCACCTTGTATTTTTCCTCATAGCTGTTCTTAGTTTCTCCGATTAGAAAACGCTGTCTGTCACTGTCACACCCTGTACTGTTTTGTGAGCGGCTCACCTCTGCATTGCTTTACCGACCTTCCTAGGCCTACCAGCCTTTCACTAGCCGCCCCCCTCTTCTAGCACTCTCAAGGCCAAGGAAGAACTCCAGAGAGCCTTTCCTCTCGCTTTAACCTGACAACCACCCATTACATAATCATTACAATGAAGCGGTACCCGCCCAGATTAAGTGAAATTCAAACACTCGGCCATATGGCTAGAGAACTGGCTCAGCAGTTAAGAGCACCGACTGCTCTTCCAGAGGTCCCAAGTTCAAATCCCAGCAACCACATGTGGCTCACAACCATCTGTCACAGGATCTGATGCCCTCTTCTGGTGTGTCTGAAGACGGCTACAGTGCACTTGCATATTTATAATAAATAAATAAATAAATCTTAAAAAAACAAAACAAAACAAAAAAACAATCCTCGGCCATAATTTCTTTCCTAAAATGTCCCTGGACCCACGTAAAGTTTCCTGACGTAAGCCCTAAGGACCAGTTTAGGCTGACGTAGCAGGAAGTGTAACAGCAAGTTCCCCTTTTCTTCACGTTGTCCTGTGAACTCTGCTAAGTCAGGGTCACTGCCATTGAAAATGATGAGTGGATTTCTCAGTGCTTAAAAGTCTTGACTCAAAGCCCACATACAAAGTAACTCTCTTAGCTCTCATAGCATGCACTATGGAAAGTCTAACCACTGACCTTACAGCTCAGCTTAGAAATGGTAATCCTCAATTAAACGTGTGTATTATCAAAAAAAAATGAAAATAAAAAGAGGAAGGAGGAAGTCCTTCCACATGTGTGCTGCACTTTCATTTCGGCCCTGCTCCCCAGATAAATTCATTTTTAAAGGACAAAGCAAGCTCCTTACCTTCATGGCTGCTGGAGAAATACCCGCCTCTCATGTAGGATGACTGGCAGTTAGGCACTTCTGAAAGGAAACACAGCACTCTTAGCAACAATCCCTACATAACAGCAGAGACGATGCTGGAAACAGCAGAGAGCACGCACGCTGGCAGCCAAGGCCCGAAACCTCACAGCTAAGGATGCGCACTAAGTTCTCGTCAACCTGACAGAAGTCTGAGTTACTTGGGAAGAGAGGGACCTTCCACCAAGCAAGACAGGCTGGTGGCACATGTGTGGGGCATTTTACTGACTAATCACTGTAAGGGCTGGGTCCTGGCCTACTGTGGGAAGTGTCTGCCTAATGCAGGTGGTCCTGGAGTGTGTGTGACCGTAGGCTGGGTAAGCCAGAGGAAAAGCCAGTACGTGGCACTCCTCCGTGGTCTCTGCAACAGCTCTTGCCTTGGCATCCCTCGATGATGATGGTGCGTCATCCCTACGCCAAATACTCCAGTCCCACTCCCTACATCACCAAGTTGCTTTTGATGAGTGTTTTATTACAGCAACTAAGAATCAACCTAAGAGAAAGGTCAAGTGTTTAATTTAAGGCCTTGGTCTGTGGAAATGGACCAAGCTAATAAACAATATGGTAAACACTACAAACCACCAAGACCCTTCTCATCAAGAGGCACAGGACAAAGAGATAAAGCTCTGTCTCATCTTAGAACCCGTTATCACTGCACTTGGTGGGCAAGCTGACAGGAACACAAGAAACTGCCTGTCCAAGGGGCTTCCAGATGGGGAGGGGAAGAGCCTTAGCTCTTTCTCAATCTGCTCCTCTGGTCACTGAAGGCCACATCCAATTCTGTTGCCTGGAGTGAGGGTATTTAAGGCCAGAGGGATTAGTGGCACTAAAGCTCTGCAGCCAGGATGACAACTGGCAGGGTGGGTACTGTAGTTTGGTGAGCATGTTTTCACCCCACTGGATCTGTGATGCTGAAACTAACACTCAAGCGGTCTCTTCTTCAGGTCCCATGAGAGGAGAGAGTGATCTGGGTGCACACTGGGAATGCTTCTGAGGTGAACCTCCACGGAATGCTTTTCCTCAAGTGAATGGGAGGAGATTAAAAATGGCTGGCCAAATTAAAATGTCAATGCCAGCAGGCTGGAGAGGGCTCAGTGGTTAAAAGAACGAACATACTGCTCTTCAAGAGGACCTAAGCTTCAATTCCTAACACCCACAACAACAGCTCACAACCATCTGTAGCTCCAGTTGGGGGGTTGGGGGACGACAACGACGGGGACTGGGGCACTCACATATACATACACTGACACACACACATAACTAAGCTAATAGTATATAATATATATTATACATACTAGAGTCAATTCCAGTCCTAAAGAAAAAATATGGCCATCATATCATGACTTCCAAGAAATATGTTTCAAAGTCTTCAAAAAGAATTCAGTGACAATTTATTTGTATAACCTATCAGCAGTCTCCACTGGCCTACGTTCTCAGATTGCCCCAAACTAGTTTCTATCTAAATCATGGTGTTATCTCAGAGACCAAGAGCAGACTCTATATCCCACTTCACCCACAAGAGCCATTCAGCTGACTGCTCCAACCTTCCAAAGGGGCTTAAGAAAAGCCCACAGCGAGAAAAGCCCACAGCGAACGGCAGAAAACCCACCAACTACTCCCAGGTCATTTCAGTCCTGACTGTAAGGAAAGAGTGGGAATGCTTACTCTCCCTGGTCGGCTTTCCTCCAGAGTCTGGTTCACAAGACACAGAGGTCAAACAGCCTCAACTTAACATGCTGAAGCTCCTAGGCAAACAGCAGGGACCATCACAGGTTACACATCTTCCTGTGCAGACCAGTAGCCTCTGCAGGACATAGCAATGGAAAACAGCGCCTCAGAGAATCTGGGAGCACTCAGCACATCTGCGGGACAGCAGCAGGTGCTTCTTGGAAGGTTTATTTCAATCACAGAACTGTGTCTGAGAGGCGACCTCTTTTCTTATGATTATACTGTGTCTGCTGTATTGAAAACAAAGCCTCAAAGCTAAAACACCCAAATTGTGTTCCTTATGCCCGGTACCCTTAAGGGTAGGGCACCACCCAAATGTGGGCTCAGCAGGCTTCAAATTCGCCTTAGGTGTATTTTACACACTTCTGAATACAATGAACTAATTCATTAAGCTCTTTGAGGGTTGTTGATTTGGTTTTAGAAGTGCTGGGCATGAACCCCAGGATATTGCGTTGCTACAATCTTCAGTCCCGAAAGGCAATTCTTAGACCCTCGAAGAGAGCAGCCCAATGCTCATCAGACAGCCAGGTGAGAACATAGACGCCGATGCAGTGAGTTTGCGCTAACCTGAGTCAGCACAGTAATCTCGGGGCTCCTGCTTGATCCCCATGGGTGACTGGAACCCATGTGCTGGAGGACCAGGCATCCCAGGGACCCCATGTTCATACAGTGGGTCATGGTATTCCTGCTTGAATCCCTGAAGGGGTGGCGGAGCTGCGGGGACAATGGGCTCTGACATCTGCCGGTGGTAGCTGGGGCGACTATCTCCAGGAACTCCTGACTGAGGAGGGAAGGGATGGCTGGGCTCAGACAGCTGTCGCTGAAATCTGGAAGGAAAAAAAGCATATTGTTTAATACCATATGAACACTCACTATGATTCAACATTTGGGATTAGCCACCACATCTGGTTTTTAAAAGATAAATTAATTTCTAAATGAAAAAAGTTCTCACTAATGTAAAATGTTGTTTACTATCAATGTGTGTGCGCCATGTTTATTATCAATGTGTGTGCGCCATGGCTCACGTGTGACAGTCTGAGAATAACGCTGTGGATTCACTTCCATCTCACTGGCCCACAAACTACTTTTGAGAAGAACCAAGGACTTACTTGGTATTGATACATTATCATAAAATGACCGTAATTATAAGAAATGAAAAGTTGATTGGTAGATCAAAGAAACTGAATTAATCAAGAACCCTTAATCCTTTTATTACCTGTTAAATCATTTCAAATGTGTAGGGAAGGCTAGGTTCCATTTTACACTGCATTCTAACATAAATGTTATGGATGAAAGACTTCACATTATGAAGCAAATGTATATGAGAACATATGTACAATTTCAGGGGTGGGAGAAGCCGTTTATAAATTACCTTACTAAGAGTAGAAACCATCAAGATATACGAGGGCAGAAGCAAAGTGGAGGGAAACCAGAATCTGTAATAACCAGAAAATGCCGGAAGCAGAATCCAGCAAAAATGAAGATGCGGCAGCCACTGACCTGCCTTTTATTTTTACTTGAGTGAGGCTCAGGATGACAGCAGATCCTCCTTTTAAGTGCTAGCATTGAAGGTGAGTATATCTAAGCCTTTAAAGAGTAACTGAAGGTCAGCATTTTAGTGTGGCAGTTTGAATAAGAATGGCCCTCACAGAATCCCAGATTTGAATGCTTAGTCACCAGGGAGTGGCAATGGCTCTGTTTGGAAGATTAAAAGGATTAAGAGGTGTGGCCTCAGCTGGGTCTGGGTGGTGGATGCCTTTAATCCCAGCACTGGGGAGCCAGAAACAGGTGGCCTCTATAAGGCCAGCCTGGTCTACAGAGTGAGTTCTAGGACAGAGAAACCCTGTCTGGAAAAACAAAAACAGACAAACAAGCAAACAAAGAAAAGCAAAAGCCTTGTTGGAGGAAGTATGTCATTGGGGAGGTGGGCTCTGAGGTTTCACAAGCCCAGGCTAAACCCAGGCTCTCCAGGCCTATGGGTCAGGATGTAGCTCTCAGCTACTTCTCCAGCACTGCGTGCTTGCCACCACGCTCCCTGCCACAAGGACAATGGACCTCTGAAACGAAAAGCAAGCTCCAATTAAATGCTTTGCTTCGTAAGAGTTTCCTTGGTTATGGTATCTCTTCACATATAGAACAATGACTAAGACAAACAGGAAAATGAGTGAAGAAATACTAACATATGCACTAGTAAACGTAAAATGTTTGCTTTCAAGTTAGACATAGCTGTAAGAACTAAAAACCAGCATGTTAACAGAATAAAAACAGACACATTTATCAATGGAATAGAATGGAGGACCCTAGATTAAGTCCCTGTTCCTATAATACCTGAAATTTGACAAATATTAAAAAAAAAAAAAAAAAAAAAGTCAGGCGTGGTGGCTCACTCCTTTGATCCCAGCACTCAGGAGGCAGAGGCAGGCGGATCTCTGAGTGTGAGGCCAGCCTGGTCTACAAAGTTAGTTCCAGGACAGCCAGGGCTATACCGAGAAACCCTGTCTCGAAAGAAAAAACAAAAACAAAACACACACACACAGAGAAGAAAAGACAACATCTTTAAGAAATAAACAGCGCTGGTCAAACCAGACAGCTCCATATAGAACGTTTCCCTTCCCTCTCACCCTGTACCCAAATCAAATGGATCCGAGATCTCAATGTCAGACCCCAAACTCTAGAAGAAAAAGTAGGGAGTACAGGTCTGGATTCAGGCTTAGGTAAGGATTTTCTGAATAGGACTCTGAATGATCCAGGAAATCAGGCCATCAATGAAAGTGGGACTCCAGGAAATTCAAGTTTCTGCCCTGCAGGAAGCTATTGTTGACTGAAAAGGCCACCTGTTAGGTGGTACCTGCCAGAGGATTAGTATATACAATATACTAAGAGCAAAAACTAAACGAAACACCAAGAAAACAAATGATCCCATTAAATGTGGACTAGAAGAACTACATGCAGCCAAGAGCGCTTCAAAGCGTCCTCTCCTTAGCTACAAAGGCAAACTACATTACTGTAAGATTCTACCTCACCCATCAGAATTGCTAAGATTAAAAAAACAAAAGACACGCTTCTTTTTAATAGATTTAACCAAGTAGTTGGACTTAGATTTGAATCAATCTGTGTCATCAGGTGCTAACAGATTTCTAGAACATCAAGACTTAAGCCAGAGATCTGGGCACAGATAAAACTGCCCGAGATCAGCATGGAGCATGAACTGCTCCTGGGTAAGTTTTACTATCCTCCTGCAAGATACACCATAAAAATCAAAACAAGGGCTGGTGAGATGGCTCAGTGGGTTAGAGCACCCGACTGCTCTTCCGAAGGTCCAGAGTTCAAATCCCAGCAACCACATGGTGGCTCACAACCATCCGTAACAAGATCTGACTCCCTCTTCTGGAGTGTCTGAAGACAGCTACAGTGTACTTACATATAATAAATAAATAAATCTTTAAAAAAAAAAATCAAAACAAAACATGATCATAAAAATCAAAAACACAACATGATCCCCGAGCAATTTTATACATGGGTGTCCTTTTGTCCAAGATACAAAAGCATTCCACTTGCCAGCCCAACATTCTGAACACATTCCACCACAGTGAATGTCTTAGCTAGTGCAGACCTCTCACTTCAGCAGAGACCTGAGTTTAAAGTCGCTGCCATTTCAAGTGACCAACTTTCAAGGGTCTCTCGACAAGTATACATTTGCAACTTAGGCTTGGGCTTGACATTCTGAATACAGGCATCAGCCACAGGCTCACAACCTGAAAGAGAACCTTCCAGAAAAGCACAAAGATACCGCAGAGGCTTTATTCTTATCAGCTGCCCATACCCCTGTGCCATCATGTTAGCACCTTCAAAGGTGACCCGTACCACTCAGTACTGTAACAAGAGCCTTGGCAACTGGATCGACCAATGGTCTCCTGCTTCTGGTTCGTGTTTGCCGTCTCATCTTCCAGAATGTCGGCCTGGGATGGCCTCTTTAGGAAAGGATACTTCTACAGGAGCCCTAGCCAGCAAAGAACCTCCCCATCTCACCCCCTTTGCCCCCAACTCCCCAGTGTCCTCTCTACTGCACAGTGAGCCCCAGGATTCATGAAGCCAAAGCCTGGATGCGTCTCAAAGACCAGGACAGAATCTTTAACTGGCATTGCTCTGCACTGCACTGGAGAGTGGCAAAGGAGATCCCGGGCAGGTCACAAGACCAACCTACCTGGGAAAAAGAATGGCTCAGAGCCCGCTATTTTTTTTTGCTTGCTATTTGCAGAGATTAATGAAGTAATTCAGCCCTTGTCCTCAAAATACATCCTGTGAACTTTACTCATAGGCCTTCTACTGAACCCCCGTTCCCCTCTCAGCAATCTTTTCGAAGTATCAACGAATGTGTTGTCCAGATAAACAACCATCACCAAGATGCTGCTGGGACCATTCCCAAAAGAGCAGCAGCTTAAGTTGACCAGTCTCTCTTCCTCCACCCCACCCGCAACCCCAGTGCAGCTCATTAGTAACGAACTCACATTTGGCGAGCAAGGGGAGACAGACGACGGAGCAAGGCTTCCAAGAGCCAGCTTATTTAAAGGAAAAATTATTTATTTATCTGTCAGATTTATATAGCTAGCGCCTTTCCTCTCAAGAGCACACCCACGCCACCAACATTTGGTTTACGTTATGAAAACTGTTAAGATTCTTTTTCTGCATTTCCTTTCTGGCCTCAGCTGCCAACACACAGCGTAAACACAATGGTAACAGAAATAAAAGGGGGGGAAGGGAGAGATTCAAGGCAGGGCATGCGGTGTGTATGCCTGGCAGGTCAAACAGTGATAGTTCAGAGGAGGCCTTCGAGACGATCCCTCAGATTCAACGAGAACCACACCACACACTTAAATCTCACTGTTGAGAGAACCTGAAGCAAACCAGAGAAACAGCAGAGGCAAATCCAGAGCCTGGCTCTGAGATCAGAACAAGCCAAGCCAAAAGCTGGCCTTCTTAACTACTGACTTCCCGCGTGACTTTTACATAATGGCTCGGAGCCTCCATTTTCCTCCTTGGCAGAATGCGGAAGACCAGGACACCTGCCCCAAAGGTCTGTTACAGCAAGTCAAGTTCTCAATACACAAGGACTTTCAGTCTCCCAGCCAAAGTCCCAAGCTGCACAATGGTAAAGACCCCCTGGGTCAGGAGATTACCATATGCACTAATC
The DNA here is from genome assembly GCF_000001635.26 of Mus musculus. Lineage (NCBI taxonomy): Eukaryota > Metazoa > Chordata > Mammalia > Rodentia > Muridae > Mus > Mus musculus. The sequence continues at coordinate 22,406,296 of NC_000082.6, forward strand.
AAAGTAAGATCCCTGAGCCAAGAGACAGATTGTTGGGTTTTATTCTTGAGTGACTCAGCCATGCCTGCCTGGAAGGTGCTGCAGCCCTCAGCAGGAGGCAAGGACAGCATTCACAAACAAGCCTAAGTCAGACCAACAGTAAAGGGACAGGAAGGCCTTTACTGTAAACCCTGTAAAAATGAAGCAACTGGAATTTCATGGCTCTCCAGCCCACAACTGAAGTTTCTAAGTTGTGTTTTTAAAAAATCACTCTTTATTATGTGGGTATATTACAATGGGGTGGGATCGCAGGAGCAGAGCTCAGAGGACAAATTTTAGGACCTACTTCAGCCTTTCTCATGGCTTCCAAGGACAGAAGCTCAGGTTCTGAGGCTTGGGTAGCTAGAACACACTTGATATTTCAAAGTTAAACTGCAGTCAGTGAAATGGTCCAGCAGTGCACACAGGCATCTGAGTGTGACCAGCAGAATTTGTTCTCCAGAACCCACCCGGTAGGAGATGCCTAACTCTGTTGGCGTCTGACATACAGAGGCACCCCACCCCCAAACTCCCCAAAATAAAATTTAAAGTGTGAAGGAAAGAAATGCTAAGTAAAATACAGCTAGGCATGGTGATGCGGCCTGTGGAACTGTGACACACGGGAAGTACCCACCTGGTGTCTAGCACTCCTCACCCCTAAATAGCAGAATTGGGGTTCAACTTCAGGGCTTCTTCAGTCTGTATATGAGTCACAAGCCTAGAGTTTAATATATATACACACATACATACATAGTTAGTATTTTTACTTGTGTGTAGGTGCCACTGTAGGCTGCAAGAGGGCACCAGATGCCCCTGGAGCAATTATGAGCTGCCTGTCTTGAGTCCTGGGATGAGAACTCTGGTCCTCTGGAGAACAGCAACCACAAAGCCATTTCTCCTGCCTCCCTAAACCGTTCCTACAACCAGCACCTTTCAAGACTCTACTGATGACACCTAAGTACAAATTATACTAGTTAGTCCACGTACCAAAAAAATCCTGGTTTTAGAAACTAAGAAAAAATTGTTAAAAAAAAAAAAAGCTTGAAAGCTCTGATAGCAAACACTTAAAATAACAAAAACGTCACAAACCATAACTCAGGCAAGACATCTCCAGGAGGGTTGTGTAAGTAATTGGGACTGAGGTGGCTGGCTGTCTAAATGGGTGGACATTTACAGAAAACAGAACCATGCAGGCGAGAAGGAGCGAAGCTAAGACAGAGCTGGTTCTGGAGAGTAGACGTTACTTGCTAGGGCTTCCGCAGTGTCTGCCAAGGCTTCAGTGTGCTAAACAGTCCCAGTATAAAGACATCCTCTACTCATCTGATGAACACAACCTCAGTGCGGACCCAAGGAAAACCACCTCATTCTCAATTGCAAATTTGATGCAGAGGTCCTAAGTAAGTCAGAGAAAGTAAGTTCAACAATGCCGATGACCGGCCATAGAGCCAGGGCAGGGCGCAGGGGGCAAAGAGCACCCACCAAGCCTGACAATTTGAATCAACCCCTCCCCCCCAGGGTGGAAGGAGCCCACTGACTTTTTCAAGTTGGCCTCTGACCTCCATATACATTCTGTGTCACACAAGCACAAAACCCCATACATTAAAAATAAACAAAAAATAAGATACTAAGCAACAAACAATGTCAGAAGAATACATGGACAATATCGTTTAAATTAGCGTAATACACATTATTAAAGGAAAAATAATTTGATCATTTCTTTTCAATAGGTAAAAGCATTGTCTGATAATTTTCAACACTGATAACTTTTCATGAAGGGCAGAGGAGATCTCCATTAGTTTGACAGAGGAAATACAGACAGACAGGCAGATAGACAGACAGTGAAATGCTAGAAACTAGCTTTCAGAGTCAACTATCAGGAGAAAGTTACCCAGTCTGTCAAAGAAAGTTTCATTAAGAATCCAAGCAAATTTGGCTTTAGACCCCAAAATGAACCCACACAAAGCACGTTATTAGCCAGACCCACGATGAGGATGCACACAGTCTGTCTTCCAAGCTGAGTTAGACTGTGACTCAGTCAACCCTTTCCTGTAACAACACAAGACCTGGAGGGCAATGGTGAATATATGACAGTTTGTCCGGGATGGACTCCAAGAGGAAGTCGGTCTTGTAACCTATCAAATATCATAGTTTCTGTGCTATCGAAGTTCCAGAAAACAGCTCAAACCAGGCTTTAGAGGCCCAGACCACACGGCAGGAGACAGCTCTCAGTGAGTTAGTTGGTCCTTTCCTCAAGTCCTGACTAACATGGCCATGCTGGCAGTTCATCATGTGGTTGACCTATGCCTGGGTATTTCGTTCCACCAGTGACTGAACATCATAATATGGATGCTCTTGCGTACTACCCAAAAGCAGTTTTGTTTTGGTTTTCTACTATAGGGACAAAAACAAAAACAAAACACGTATAACCATCAAGATTGGTCTGGCCAAAGGAAAAACAGAGCTCTCATGGAGTATAAATGGAACACGCTGTAGCACGCCAAATACATGATCCCCTCCCACACCACGTGGGAGGAACCACCAATATAAATCACTGCTTTCAAATGCAGTATTTATCTTCCAAAAATAAACTGAGTTGTTAAGAGTTATATAGGCAGATTACATGGAACACCAAGAATATACTCTGACTATGGTTATTTTAGCTGTTTAAAGCAGGGCCACAGCAAATGGCCACCACTATCAACAAACACAGTGAAGGCGATTAATCCCGTCTAAGGAAAAAGATGAAGACTCTGAACAGGTCAGGCCTACCCTGAACAAAACAAAAGACCTCTTGTCCCATGGGCTTAGAGGAAATAATGCTGAGCTCCACAGACATTGCCATTTCAGAGGGGAGCAAAGTTCAAGGACCAAGGGCACTCAGCTTTTCAAGGATCCTCGTGGACATTTGCAATTCAGAGACAATCAAAAGGTATTTCAGGCTTTGCTCTCTCACTGTAAAATTAAAATACAAGGACAACAAACTTCTGCTTTGGCTGGAGAGCAGGTATTCCCTTTATCCTACAAAATAACCTACATTAACAAGGGCATTAACAAGGTGAGGTAAAGAGCCTTCCTCACAGTGTATCTAAGTGACAAATGATAGTCCCACCCAAGCTCCACCAACGCAGACTCCAGTGGAACTAAGGGCCTACGAACACGTGCGCTTGCACGCGCGCACACGCACACGCGCACACACACACACGCACACACACACACACACACGCATGCACTCGGACACCGTGTGAGCGGACACAGAAGGTCAACTTCAGGTGTCGTCCTTCAGGCTCTGTCCACTTTGGTTTTTGAGACTGGACCTGGACCTCATGAAGCAGGCTAGGCTGCCTGCCGAGCAAACACCAGGGATCTGCTGGTCACTGCCTCCTCAGCATGATGAAGAAAGGCAGGAAGCTCCATCCCTAGCCTTTTCACAGGGGGATCTGAGAATCCAACTTTCACAGCAGGTACTTCAGACGGAGCAATCCCTCCCCACTGGAGTCTGCGTTTCTACCTCCACGTCCTGCGATGTGTGTGTGTTTGTGTGTGTGTGCACGTGCACAGTGCTCTAGGGGAGCCCCAAGTACCCCATTTCTGCTCCTAGTCTGTCATTTTAGAAGCCCACACGCTACCTCACCTTTCACCCCAGGTTTCTAGAGTTTCTGTCACCTCAAAAGGTCTTGAACCATCATACTACAGGCCAAGGGAAAAGAAACAGGAAGTTGAAGACGGATAGGCCACTTCACAAAAGACTCATCTGGAAAAGATACCGATGTGCTTTCCCTCTGGACCTGAGGGCAGACAGTCATAACTCCTGGGGACCTGAATCTCCTTTCTCCAGGGTAGGCAGCCAGGAGGCTTGTCTGTTCTACAACTGATAGCCGGTCTCCTCTATCTGCCAGCGTTACAGTGTTGCAAGACAAGGAGGCCAGCAAGATAGTTAGTTCTCCCTCAACCCCCGACCAATTCATATAAGCTGCCACACTGCTCAGGATAAGAACCAAGGGCTGGGAGGAAAGAAGTGCTAATCAAACAGATTTAACAAAGCAACTTCCCTATGCCTACATTTGCCAGGCATTTCAAATACCTGAACTGAAAATTCGCTACAGCATCCTCCCACCCCCCATCAAGAACCCCTACAGGAAATCAGTGACGCCCTTTAAAATAAACTAGTAAAAGGAAAATGGCAAAAGCCCACCAACTTTTGAACCCAAAATCTTGGTAGTTTTTTTTTTCCATAAAAATATCAATTCTCTTGAAAAAGAACAAGGTTATGAATATATATGATACTGCCAAAGCCTAGTGGCAGCTGTTTGATTTTTTTTTGTTTTTTTGTTTTTTTTAGATGCGCCCTCGGTGGCAAGAGAAACTCATGAACCAATGTCCCTGCCACGTTACAAATCTCAGATACCCCCCAAAATGGTGATCACCTCTGGGGCCCTATATAGCACAATTGCTGTTCTGTGGTTCTTGGCTTGACCGTGGAAAAGACCATGAGCCAGCTATATCATGCAGGTTAGACAAAGTGGGGACAGGACCATAACCAAGCAAAATAACCTCCAGACAGACCCTGGGTAGAACCATCTGGCCCTTCTCTTCTCCAGGCCCCCACTCTCACCTACAGAGAGGTGGTTCCCATCCTACTAACACCATGATCAGTCACCATATCTCACTATCAACACAGATGAGGAACAGCTGACACGCAATGAGTAAGTCCACACCTGGCCGCATTTCCAGACTATCACAATGAACATAGAAAACCGAATCCCTCTCTACCTTTACTTTTGATGAAGGAGGACTCCAGATAACCATGATGTTTCAACTGTTAGAAATATAAACCAACCTACAGGGAAACCGGGAAGTTTCTACCTCAAAAAAGCAGATGTTATTACTAACATTCTTAGTTCACTATGCTAAAATGTGAATAATAATGGCTCCCATAACTCAGACTCTTCCCAGAATGCAAGTAGAATAATAATAATAATACCATGATTAGGAGCAGCGTAAACTAAAGCTCAGTTTTACAGGCTGTATCTCATGAGGAGCCCAGAAATTGGTGGGTTGACTGTGCATCTGGGCAAGCCATCCCTCCACCCAGGCTTCCTAAGGAGGTTACAATCCTAGAAACCATTCTGAGAACCTCCTGAACAGGGTGCTATATAACTAGCCCATACCCACAGTACATCTGCAGTCTCACTTCACTGATGTGTCAGTGGCGTTAGTGGAGTAGGAACTTTCTAGGTACCTGGCCAACATGACTAACTGCTTCTCTCTCCCGATGAGAAAAGGACATGAGAGAGTAAGTTAGTTCAGAGTGGTACCCACCTCTGTTCTGATGGATACTGGCTTTCAGGCATCATCTTTGGCATTTGCAGGGGCTGATGTGGTGGCCGGGGGACCGCAAATGTTTGTTGCTGTGATCCAGGTTCTGGAAGTGAGTGAGGAGTCGGGGCAGGACCCACCCCTTGAACTGGGCCAGCTCCAGGGGTGAGACCTGAGGTGGGCAGAGTTGCCTGAGGTGGGGGAAATAGGGAATTCTGATGGGTGGGTGACAGAGGAGTGGCGGGCGGGGTTAATGGCTTGAACCCAGAGGGAGGCTTCCTATCGTAGGCACTGTAAAGAGACAGACAGAAGGATCCATTAAACTCCAGGGAGGCATTTGCATAGTAACCAGGCCCAGCAGAAAACCAGTTTGCAGCCCATTGTTGCCAGGAAATGACGTCATTAACACGGTGAAATCGCTACAGCCCAGGGGAATATTTGTACCTCGGTAATGTGACAAACGCGGGGCGTCAAAGGACTTGTTTAACACTTCTTGTGATTTTTCTCCAAGATAATTTTAGCTTCTGCTTCCGGTTTCCTTTTTCCCTCCTTCTAAAAGATCTGTGTGTGTGTGTGTGTGTGTGTGTGTGTGCAGGGGTGTATGGGTGAGGCTGGGAATTTATGGGCCTTCTCTGGTCCCCTCTCCAAAATATTCCAGGGTTCCTATAAATTGGTCAAAAATCTTTGTGGAAGGTAACAGTGCTTAAATTAAACAAGCCTTCACTGGTTCCAGGAAGATCTGCGTTTACCTTTAAGTGCAAAGAATGATTAAAATTCAAGCCTCATTCCTGAGGCCTGGATATTCTTAAGTAAAGGGCACAAGCATGGGGGCCTTTTTTGTTTATTCTGATTTTAAGATTATTTCCTTGCCGCCTAAAAGTTCACATTAACATATATGATAGACGGGAAGACTGTATATCACCTGCCTCAAAGCCACAGATCTGATGGCCCAGCGTTCCAGGCTCTTGCCTTAGCGGGGATGTCTATGGCTCCCTGTGGAGCCATGGCATTTTAATGAAAGTTTTGCCTTTCATGCATAGCATAAAATGGGCTCAGTGGAATGAGCTAGACCTAGAAGCTTACACCACAGGGCGGCGACGCTCTGCCCTAGGGCCTGATAGATACTTCTGATGCTGTGCCCAGAGCCTTTTTCTGCAAGGCTCTCCATGCCATCCACCCACCCCCGCCACCCTAGGTCTCCACTCCAATCCTTACCAATAGTTGTAGAGGCACTTTTCTCCATACTTAGCACCAAGAGCCTGCTCGTGGCTACAGGACGACAACTCGGAGGAGGGGCTGTGCAGCTCCCGTTTGATCTTGGTGGGAGGTGGAGCATGAAGCACCACTGAAATCAGAAGGGGGGGGGGGACAGCATTTATTCACTAAATCACTCTTCTTCCCACAAACTTCCCCAGCAGGTAGCTCTTACAGCTCAAGGTCAAGAAAACCCGCCCCACCTAAATATGCAACCTTTTGTTAAAAACCGATTAAGGTCCCTCAGCGGAATGCTTGCAACCTAAGCGCTTAGGGTGAGCTTGTGGCTAGCCTGAGATACATAGTGAACTCCTTAAAAATCACCCCAGGACATTTTAAATGAGGGCCCTCCCAGCCCAATTTCTTTAATCATGAGTCTTGTTTCCCAGTTTCTGAAGACTTGAAAAACCCCAAAGGTGCTGGGCAGTGGTGGCACGTGCCTTTAATCCCAGCACTTGGGAGGCAGAGGCAGGTGGATTTCTCTGAGTGTGAGACTAGCCTGGTTTATAGAGTGAGTTCTAGAACAGCCAGGGCTATGAGGAGAAACCCTGTCTTTGGGTTGGGTGTGGGGCAAAGAGAAAAGTGTTGCCACAGCCATTTGAAGCCTGCCACCACAGTTTGGGTTGTTTTCTCCTTTTGGAGACAGGATTCTGGGTGTTCACACTTCTTAGGGCTCTGTTGTCTTTTATTTCATCAACACCTTTGGGATTTTTGTTTTGTTTTGGTTGGTTGGTTTTGGTTTTTCGAGACAGGGTTTCTCTGTATAGCCCTGGCTGTCCTGGAACTCACTTTGTAGACCAGGCTGGCCTCACACTCAGAGATCCGCCTGCCTCTGCCTCCCAAGTGCTGTACTAAGACGTGCGCCAGCACCATACCACACCACCTAGCTGCAATATGTGCCTTATACAGAAGCATCTTTCCAAGTTAAATATGATTTTCAAAGTCTTTTCTCAAGTGTCACTAAATAGTAGTTCTGAGTAAGGACCACGCAGGCTTAGGGGAATTACAAAACACTTGAGAGCGAAAGACAAAACCAACTTGGTGGCCCTCTGGGCCAAGGCTGACCACCTAGGAAGTCTGTGGGGAACTTTGTGTCCACAGTATCTGCTCCCAGCCATTCCCAGCAGCCTATCAGGAAGGGCAGGCTTCCATAAGAAGTCGTGGTACCCAGTGATGGTTTGTTCCCCTTGAAACTGTTTCCCAATGTAACCACACTGAAGGGAGGTGTCTGGGTCATGAAGAGACGAAGCAGGGTCTCCACTTTTGTTTTTTAATTTCATGTTCACTGGTGTTCTGACCGATTGTCTGTATGAGGGTGTCAGACCCCCATGAAACTGGAATTGCAGACATCTTAAGCTGCCACCTGGGTGCTGGGAATTGAACTTGGGACCTCTAGAGGAGCAGCCAGTGCTCTTAACCGCTAAGCTATCTCTCCAGCCCGTTCTTCACTTCCATGAGTGTGCTTCACTGTCTCGTCTCTTCCCATGCACTCCCCGTTCCCTCTGCTTTGCATAAAGACTTCAGCAGATGCTCCTCGGTGTCCAGAACCAGAACCAAAATAAACTTTACAAACTACACATGGACAGACTTATAGTCACACACGTATATTTATGTACTCTTCATAAATTACCCAGGCTGGGTTATCCTGTTACAGCAACAGAAAATGGACTAAGACAATGCTAATGGCTTCTCCTGAATTCATGAGGTAAGTCCACGTGGCTGGGCCATGTGCTTAGACACCCACTACAGATTCTGCATAGGATTAGCCTGAGAGGGCAGAAAAACAAGACTTCTCAAAATGAAGGATTTACCGTGCGTCCACACTCCAGAATACAGAAAGCTAAGTTTGCCCTTACCTGGATACTAAATTGCTTCAAAGAGGCCCTTTCCCCAAAGTAGAACAAACCCTAACACAGACACTGTAGCACGAGGGCTGTCCCTTCTGGCAAGAATATTAAAATGGCTACTTTCTGCCTATCTACCTGCAGGGTGTAGGGTAACTTCTCTGAGCACTACTTAACCCCCTTATCACAAGACTCAGGGCATAAGCAGAGGAGACAGTGTTCTGCTAAACCCCCTCAGATCTTCTCTGATTTAATGTTTATTCCTACTACTCACTTGTAAGATTCTGGCTTAGATCTGATTTTACTAGTCAGACTTATTTCCATAGGCATCCTTTTCTATCTAGGAAGACTGAACAATCTTCCAGACAACTGGTTTCTCTTATAGCTTCAAATCTGATGAACTGAATCTGACCCCCAAATCCCATGGTAAATGAGAACTGACTTCTGAAAGCTCCCCCGCCCCCAACACACACACAAATGCCATTATACACAGGCACACACATGTATTCACACCCTGTGTGTGTACCCCAAGCCCCCACCATTTGTATGCACCCCACACATGTGTGCAGTCTACCTCCACCCCATATATATAAAGAAAAGGCTGTCTTGCCAACAGACTGGAGAAGACTGGTTTTCATAATTCCTTTCTTACATAACACCAACTGTGTTTTCCTGAATCCATGAAATAAGTTGAGAACTAGCAGATTATATTTAGAAGTCTAATATTAGAGTCTCTGTCATGAGTTTTTGATGGTGACATCATGGCAGCCGGGAGTCAATTGTTATCAAATGTTTTCAGATACAAAAAGAAGCTAAGCCTCTGCATTTGCATTTTGTTAGTGAGAAATTCCAGGATGGCCCCTTGGTCACGACCTCTCCTTTTATTACTTTCCTGCTGTCAAAACTTTCTACCAAATCAGAACAATATCCAAACTCCACTTTAAATAAAAATTATGTATAGCCTTTAAAGCCTAGCTTTTCTTTGTCTAAAAGTTGTCATTTATAATCATTGCTTTACCTAAATTTGGAAAAGCAAACGATAAGGGTGATATTCAATTTCTCACTTCAGGTTTCTCCCTCTTTACAATCTTATTATTAAAATTATCAGTTTTCCTGACAAGGCGAACTAATCTATGCCACTTGCTGTCTCTACCTCAGTCAGTGGCTTCTACACCTGGCTGTCTTGTAATGGAATCAAACTTTATCTAGAAATTTCAAGAAACTTGACGAATAGCCAGGCATGGTGGCGCTAGGCACAGTGGCACACTCAGGTTCAGGTAGGAGGATCAGAAGTTTGTGCCCAGATTGGGCTACATGACAAAACCTCTCAAAAACAAAACACCCCCCCCACCCCAAATCAAAAACCATACCACCCCCACTATAATAAAGTATAAATTGATTATATTACAAACCAGCTTTTAACACAAAGGCATGGTCCACATTCACTCTTTAATTCTAGGTACAGTTTAGCTGTAAATGCCCATCCCCCATCAGGCATCTGGAGAGATCACAGATCTGGGCTGACAGAAGAGCGGTGAGGCCTGAGAGCCAGGAGAAGCAGCCCATTGCCCAGTTCTGCTGGGTATCAATCAAGCCAAGGAATGCACCTTGCTTTTGTGTTTCCTCATATGTAAAATGAAGCACACTGAGCTGCCCCAAGAGCAGAACCCCCATGGAGGGAAGGAAGACGCTGCATAATTTTAACAGAATGCTTGACTTCCCACAGTGGACTACGTAAATAAACAATGGCAGACGTATGTGGCTGGCTGTAAAGGTTAGAAGTGGATTTGACTCAGGAAGGCTCTCAACTCCAGAAGTCTGAAATGGTCAAAGGGCTGCCTATTTGAGCTGATAAGCACCTACCCTTAGAAAACTCTTGTGTTCAGAGGATAAAGAGGGGCTCACAAAGTCAGTCACCTTGACAACAACTCCCGCCTTCACCATCACCAATACCTCATTCCTGCCTTCCCTGCTTGGACCTTGTGAGACCATATTCTCTCAGCGCTAACAAGTTAGGCTGACAGGAAGATCACAGTAGTTAGATTTGACTTTCATCATGTTTTTCTCAGAGAAGCAGTAGAGAGGTTGGTGTTGGGGCCTTGGCCCACTTTGTTCAATGCTCTATGCATAGAACCCTGAGACCCTAAGGAGTTGGGCTCGGAGTCTTAAGAGTCTCTGGGAAAGGGAGAGACTTGGAGTCTCTCCAAGTCACTGTTGGGCTCCTACCACAGGGTCAGAACTGGGAGACATCCCAAGTATCTACTTTGCCCATTAGAAATAGAGGGCATACTTTTTTTTTCAACCTAAAAACAATAAAAATATCACATTATACCTGGCTGAAAGGACTTGTGTGCGCGCTCACGCATGTGTTCCGTGTGCTCGTGAGTGTGTGGGCACACGTGGAGAGCAGGGGAAAGGACATTAGGCTTCCTGCTCAGTCACCCCTGGGGTTGCAGGCACACAGTCACAATCGGCTTTTTCTTGGGTGCTGGAAGTTTGCATTTGGGTCCTCATGCTTGCTCAGAAAGTGCTGAGTCATCTCCCCCTCCCTCAAATGTACTCTTGAACAAAGGAAAAGAGACAGGAGGAAACAGTAATTCTGGAAAAGAATAAAGGAGACAGATCAAGAAAGAGACAACCAGGCAGGCTCTTCGTCCTCCTCTGTGGTAAATAGATGCCTGCACTCATTTCATTTCCTTCAGTCTTTCCAATGGAAAATGTTATTTGCACTCGTTCCATTTAGATAGGAAAAAAGCTCGTGGAGCCTGCTACAGTCTCTCAGCTAGTAAGTTTCCAGGACTTCTAACCAAGCAGTTCTTAAGCATCCTATTAGAGTCTCAGAGGTGATCAGAGAGAAAACAGACTCTGGAGCTGGGCATAGTGGCTCCCATGTGTAATACCAACAGTTGTGAGATAGAAGCAGGAAGACTTCAAGAGTTCAAGGCCAGCCCCAGGCACATAGCAAGTTTGAGACCAGCTTGGGCTGTATGAAGAGAGACAGAGACAATTGCTAGTGATGAAAGTCCATCATGTAGTCAGCCATGGTGGTGATGTGCCTGTCATCACAGCACTCAGGTCAGCCGGATAGGGTTCAAGGTCATCATGGGCTGAAAAGCAAGATGCAATTTCCCAAGAGGCAGATGGAAGTAGAGATGGAAAAGGAAGCCACACCAGAAAACATGAAAAAAGTTATTTGCCAAATCTCAAGGCTGCAGCCTCATGTTTACCGTGCAGTTTCCAGGTAGGGCACACCTGACACCCAACCCACTAGGGGACAGACACCTTCCTCTGCCACTGCCACACAAAACGTCCAGGATCCTCCTTCGCGCCTATTGGCAGCTAAGCTTCCTCACTCCCACGGTCTTCGTTCTTTGCAATCCATGCCTTCTGTTCTAGTGTTCCTCCTACAGGGTCTCATTCTCCCTCCTACAGTCCAGTTGGCCAAAGCCTTCTGCTCATTTAGATACCTGCCAACACACTGGAAGATGTGTATCTCAACACCCCTCTCTTAAAGCCACCTCTGAGGCGAGAACAGAGTCCAGGCTCCAGCTTTCTGCTTCACTATATGAACTCACTATACCCAAGCACAGATAAAAATGAGATGGTGACATTTAATTAAGCCCACACCTGGGCATACATTACAGCTCAGCATCCTCGAGCCCATCAGACCCCATTTTAAATTTAAATACCGCGTTTACCTATCAACCAACTTAACCTCATAGCTTTTTGTCCTACCAGACTCGGAAATTCCTTGCAAGGGACACAGGGTTCACAAACCAGCTGGTCCCCAACAACAGAGGAAAGGAAAACAAAAGCCACACACGCAGAGGGATCAGAGAAGAATTAAACTGTCATACTTCACAGATAAGTAGATGAGCACACAGACAATATAAACACACAAAGAACAAAGTGTGAGGGGCTCACCAGGCAGGGTCATTTGTTACGAGCTGAATATACAGAAAGAACCGTTTCTGCATCCAGCATCCAAAAGTAATATGGAATATGAAATAAGAAAATATACTTAGGGGGCTGGGGAGAGACAGCTCTGCTGTTAGGAACACTTGTCCCTTCCTCCTGCAGAGGACCTGGGTTTGATTCCCAGCACCCACATGGTGGTTCACAATCCTCTGTAACTTCAGCTTCACTGGATCTCAGACCCTCTTCTGCCCTTCGAGGGCACCAAGCACACATGTGGTATGCATATATACAGGCAAGTAAAATGTACACAAAAAGGAATAAAATTAATTTAAAAAGTAAAGAAAATATATTTTGGGCCAATGAAAAAGCTCACTGGGCCGGACAGTGGTGGCGCACACCTTTAATCCCAGCACTTGGAAGGCAGAGGCAGGTGGATTTCTGAGTTCGAGACCAGCCTGGTCTATAGAGTGAGTTCCAGGACAGCTAGGGCTATACAGAGAAACCCTGTCTCAAAAAACCAAAAAAAAAAAAAAAAAAAAAGGGGGGGGGGCGCTGGTGAGATGGCTCAGTGGGTAAGAGCACCCGACTGCTCTTCCAAAGGTCCAGAGTTCAAATCCCAGCAACCACATGGTGGCTCACAACCATCCATAACAAGATCTGACTCCCTCTTCTGGAGTGTCTGAAGACAGCTACAGTGTACTTACATATAATAAAAAAAAAAAAGAAAGAAAAAGAAAAAGCTCACTGGGCAAAGTTGCCAGCCAACTAGTCTGAAATTTGATCCCTAAAAGCCATATGATAGGAGAGACCTGACTCCCCAAATTGTCACATGTGTGTTATAGCACATGTGCCCTCCCCACAGACAATTAAGATGCAGTGAAAATTTCAATAGCAACAGAAATATCAATTACTTAAATACAGTCTAATGAAAGATTTTCATAAGCCGCTAGCAAAAATTAAAGAATAAATGAAAGGATGTATCATGGACTGAAAAGCTTAATATTATAAAGACATCAATTCTCAAATTTATCTATGCATTCAATGTAACCCTAGGCAAAACCTTAGCTATGTACAGAGATTAGAATGAATAAATAACAATTACATTTATTGACAGAGATGAATCTCGCAAATACGCTAACAAAATAACCCTGGCATAAAGGCAGACACACTGTCAATCTACATACAAATAATGTTAGAAGACAATGCTAACCCATGTAGCCTCCATGTTTACAGGCATTGTAAGCACACCTCTAACTCCCCTGCCACCATCCCAGCCCCCTCTCAACGTATGCCTCTCACATCTTCATGTTTTGCTTTCTAATGACCCATGAAATCCTGTTACTGCTTCCTGTGGGAGGGTCTGTACCCTATCAGCAGCTCCACCTCCAAGGGAAATCTCTCCCCCTGCCAAAGATCCCCGGGTAGCAGAGGCCTCATGAGCCTCTCCCTCCCTTATCCAGGCCAGAACTACTTACTGCCTGGCTTAGGTACACATCCAAAGCTGTTGTGAGGTCCAGAGTACAATGGCTATCCGTAACACACACTAGCATCACTTTTACACACTTTGTGTTGGCTACAGCAGCACCAGTGGGTGGTAGAGACAGTGGACCACACCTTGCATTGGAAGATGAGCTAAGGAGACAGGTTCTGTTACTTGAAGAGGATATTTGGAAAAGGAGGCACCTAAGAGTCTCAAATCCAGTAAAAGGGATTTTCAGATGAGCAGAGTGGCTGATACCCATTTTATCTGGCAACTGTCTGAAAAAAATAAAAGCCAGGGGCATTATCAATTACAGTTAGGGAGCACAAAGTCCCAAGAGTAGAACTGGAGGACATATAGGGGAGTATATCATTTCCATATCTAATCTAGCTAAGTTCTGTAAGCACAAACCCTCAACTTTAACATAGTGAAGTCAGTTACTGGGTGAGCTATGCTAAACTTAAACTTTTAAAAATTGCTTTTGCTTTTTCTTTTTAAAGATTTATTTATTTATTATATGTAAGTATACTGTAGCTGTCTTCAGACATCCCAGAACAGGGCATCAGATCTCATTACGAATGGTTGTGAACCACCAAGTGGTTGCTGGGATTTGAATTCAGGACCTCTGTAAGAGCAGTCAGTGCTCTTAACCACTGAGCCATCTCTCCAGTCCTGATTTTGTTGATTTCTTATTTATGTGTGATATCTATGCACGTGAATATACAGAATCAGTAACAGGGAAGCTAGAGATGGACACAGGGGTCCTGCTCTGTTACTCTTCACCTTATTCCTTTGAGACAGACTCTCACTGTCTGGAACCCAGCCAACAAGCCCAGCCGTCCTCGTTCTCAACGCTGGGGTTACAGGCACGCGTGGTCACACCTGGCTTTTTACATGGGAGCTGGAGATTTGACTTCAGGTCCTCATGCTCCTCCCACAGCAAGCTGGGCAATGTCCTCAGTCTTGTGCTGAAATCTGTCATGAGTTTCCCAAAAGCCCTCTCCTCAAGCATGCACAAGCTCTTTCTCATGGGACTACCAACATCTAATGCTATTCTTCGAAGTTCACCACGGTAACCAGAGTGCGAGGGAACGGATCAACAGCATAGGAGATTTCCGGACCCAAGATGAGCATTTCCACAGGCTGCTTTCAGTTCTATACACTCTTTTTAAATATACCCGTAACCGGGTCAGCAATTCTAACGCAACTTAAACCACGGTGGGTGGGGCTTAATCTCCGAATCCTACATCAGAAGCAGTGTCAACCTTGGGGACAACTGGGGAGTTTGGAACAGGTCATTGCTTTCCTTGGATTATAGGGAAGAATTTCCCTAACTTTTGGAAATGACTAAAGTAGTTGGAGGGGAAATGTCAGTTTTTACAAACTGCTTCTAAACAATTCAAAATGAGGGGGGAGAGAAAGGGAGAGAGCAAACGCATGCAATTAGACAACTGTAAAAATGGAGTGATCTGCCTTTAAAAATAAACCAAGAAAACAAGTTATCTTTCTTTTCCCCCAAAGAAAGGGACAGAGCCAACCTTATCTGCGGTTGACTAACCGGCTAAGAGTTAAGAACTTCAAAGCTGGAGCCAGGGAGAAACTCACTAGGTAAAGATGCTTGCTGTGCCACTGTGAGGACCTGAGTTGAGATTCCCCAGCACCCACGTCAAAAGCCAGGCGTGGCAGTACGCACCTGCAGTCCCGGCTCTAGCCAACCGGTGAGGTCCAGCTTCGTCAGACAGAGAGCCTGTCTCAAGAAAAATAAATATATACGGTGCCAAGCAATAGAGCATGACAGCCCAGCCCGTGCGGAAGTCTGTTTTTCCACTGATGTTATGTTTGGACGTCCACATCTGCATGCACAACACAGATCCACAACCACGTCCACACAGAGAGGAAACAAACAAACAAACAAAAACCTTGAAGCCCACGCATTTACACGTGAAGAAGACGAACCTTGGTGTGTTACCAAATTAGAAGCATAGGGTAAACCTTAGGAATCTAAAAATCATACAAGAACAAATGTTGATCGTTGTCTAATGCTTAAGACTGTGGTTCTCAATTATTTTGTCGGCTTCGACCTACTTAGAAAAAGAGTAAGATATCCTAGGGAGGACAAGATGAAAACTGCCACTGTCACCACTACTCTCTGCTGCCCTGGTGCAAAGTATAGAATGACTGAAATAAACCTATCGGTAATTTCATACACATATGGAACCACAGAGAGCAAGAACTAAAGCATATGTCCAACTCAGAAGCACAAGCATTCACAAGCATCCCCGCCTCTCCTTGTGAAGATATACAGACAACAGATTCCCACCACCGCCAGACCAGCTGGACAGCTCATTAGATTTCATGCCCACAGTCCAAGAGAGCGCAAAGCAGCCACCACCAGCCAGCCTGTGATAATTAAAAAGACTTCAAAAACTCAGACTCTCTTCCTTGAAGTTCTCCTCAACGCTTTCCAAATAGCTGGTTTGGCCCTTTCTGCTCATAAAGGCTAAACAGGGCCAGGACCAGGAGAAGAGCAGGGAGGAGGCTCTAGTCAAGAGCATTACTAATGGGTTATTTGTCCTGTCTGTCATTTCAGCAAGGACCACAGGACTCACTACCACCTCCTGCTATGGTTCAGGATCTCATGATATAGGATTAATCACAAGGAAGCACAGTTCATCAATGAATAGCTGCAGAAGAGCCTGTAATATGGACCCTCTGTCCAATAAATAACCTAATAGCCAAATCAAGAACCTGGAGCGTTTGATGGACTTTGCAAGTCAGATTTCTCTGCTGCAGAGAACACACTGAAGTCAGCAGAAGCAGCTTCAGGAATTAGTGTACGGAGAGAAAACAAATGATGCTGCGGGGTGGTTGGTGGCACGTGTCTTTATCCCAGCACTGAGGATGGGGTTGGGGGCAGAGGCAGGCAGATCTCTGAGTTCAAGGGTAGCCTGGTCTACAGAGCAAGTTCCAGGACAGCCAGGGCTACACAGAGAAACCCTATCCTGGAACAAGATAAAACAGTGGAAGACCAAAAAAATGTCAGGATTCAGACCTGGAAACCAGGTAATAAAAATCAGCTAAAGAAAGGCTTTGAATGTAAAAGCATAAAAAGGCAACAAATAGAGCCTAGGCTACATGCATGGTACAGGAACAGGACCCAGCTAAGACTGAGGAGGTCAGCCAGAGGGAAATACCCAGAGCCTCTAGAGCCAGATCCTGCTACAGGAGGAATGGAATGAGAACACAGTCTCTGTCCATAAGAGCATGTGGGGCTAGACCACATTTTTGGAAATTTAAGAACCAGGGCCTTTTGGGGCAGCATTTTGGGGATAAAACCCTAGGAATCTTGGTGCACTACCTAAAATTACTGGGCACCTTCAAAGATTCTGGGGAGATGTGGGAGTGGCATAGAGAAGTTACTCTGATTATAAGTGGGATGCCAGAAACACACCAAGTGTTTGGACAGTGCGAGACTGCTTTAGCATTCTGAAATGGACACCTGATGTCTCCTGATACATGAGTTTGAACTCTGATGAAGAAAAAAACTGAGCTGATAAAAGAGCTGAGCCAGCCCCATTGAGTCAGCAGAAGAGTCTCAAACAGTCCCATGAAGCTGCCTGGGGGCTCTCTTCCAAGATACAGGAATTGACAGCTAATAGACCTTCCTCCCCCTGGCTGATAAGTCAACCAATACCATAGGTAGGTTAAGAGCAAGACATTAGGCTGCATAAACCTTCCTCTCATTGTCTGCTTATCTCTGACAACCTTTGATTTAGGCCATGGACTCCAGGAAACAGCCCAGTGGTCCTAAGCTGTAACATGCATTGATGTGTTAGGCTCACCGGACATGCTTTCTCTGGGGACGCACTGGATGGGTATGGAGTTAAACTTCAGTGACAAAAGGCTGTAGCATGTGCATGGGCCAGGGATAGCTTCGCTTTTCTTTCTTTCTCTCTTTCTTTTTTAAAAAAAGATTTATTTTATGTCTATGAGTACACCATTGTTCTCCTCAGACACACAAGAAGAGGGCATCAGATCAGTCATGAGACACCATCTCTCCAGCCCTGGGACAGCTTTTCTAATTTTGGTTTTTAAGGACCTCATGTTATATACTATTCTGTGGTCTTACTGCCTCCTGAAGTATGGACAATTACACAGGCACAGACAGACTCAACAGAGATGTCCAGTGTGAAGATGCAGAAGCGCACGGAAGCCAAGGTGCTCTGAGTTGGGGCTGGCATCTGGCTCCCAGAACAACTTTCTGGCTATGATGAAGGCAGGAGAGATACAAATGGGGGCTTTTCAGTCACTGGCAGACAAGGGCATTAGATGGGTACTGGTACCTTCCAGGACCTTTAATTTTAGCTCATGACTACATATAAATGGGGGGGGGGAGGAACAGCTTAGAGGTTTGTTTCTGGTAGGCTCAGCTCAACAATTTAATATCTAGCAGGAAATTCTCCCACCTCTCCCTCATCTCCAGCCATGGTGGCACTTAACTTACTGTAACTAAATCAACTCAGAAGGTAGAAACAAAATGCTGTCCATGAAAGTAAACTTGGGAGGCCACTGTAATGATGTGTAACCCATTAGAAGGGACAGTAGTGTGCAGGCTGACCAGGGAAAACGTGGTGGCTCCAGGCTTTCCCCAACCCCTTTATTCAGAGAGAGAGAGAGGTGGGGGGGAGGGGAGGGAAGGAGGGGGAGGGAGCGTGCATGAGGAGAAACGTGGCCAGGCTGGAGAGATGGCTCAGCAGTTAAGAGCACTGGCGGAACTGATGTCCTCTTCAGGCAGGCTAATGTCTATGCAGCAGAGCTCTCATACATTAAATAAAAATATTTTTTTTAAAAAAGGAAATGTGGCCAAGGACAGCAACTCCCATGTTCTGAAGAACACACAAGGAAAAGGGCAGTTAGGAATGATGACAATGGTCCTCAGAGCTATCTGCCTCATCTACTGCATGAGACGATCCCTCCAAGGGGTGAGGATGGCTCAGAGAAGAATTGGAGTAAATGTGCCATGTTATAGGGAAGCACAGACTGGCCTATCTTAGACCTTCGTTCAAAGCAAAAGTCTTCAAAGGGAAGGGTTTGATGGCATGCACCTATGGTCCCACAACAAAGGAGATTGAGACAGGAGGATCGCATGAGTTTACTAGCTCCAGATCAGCCTGGAGACTCCATCTGATGGGGGTGAGGGGGGTCTTGAATTAGGGACTAAGCTATAGCTCAGGGATACAGGACTTAGCATGTGTGAGATGCTGGTTCAGTAGTGCAGCAGCCGTGGTAGAGAACCTGGCCGTCTAGTAGTTGCTGTGGATCAGGGAACACTGGCTCTGTCCTCTCTTTGACTTGATCAGAGCTAACAACAACACAGATTTTCCAAGAAAGCCCATCGTATTAATGTTTCCTCTCTTCTCTTCCTCTCAGTTGGTCTCAGAAGTGAGAGGAGCCCACCTTGGGTACAGGCACCAAATCACGAACCTCTTGACTCATAGGCCAGAGCGGTCAACACCAAACGGCTGCCTCTGGATCTTGGTTATCAAATTGCATCATTTATAACTCCAAGAGAACCTGTGATCAAATAAGGAAGGAACTGAATGACAACGGCTACAATTGTCCAAGCCAGGGATAGCTGGACCCAGATGAACTAGTTGTGGATTCTGTCCTCTATCAGCAGGGTTCAGCATCACTCTCAGGATAGCATGGACCTGTGAGGTTCCTCTTCTTCAAAGGATGTGTTGACGCCAATGATGTAGAACTCGAGCTCTCGTGGTCTAAAAGTGGGAACCCCAGGACCTCAAATCTGAAAGCCACACTTGAAGGAAGGGAAGGGAGCAGGCCAGAGACTTGGATTGAGGCAGGGACCACACATGAGGGAGATACCCAGTTCTTACTCTGTAGGCTGGAGAGATGGCTCAGTGGTTAAGAAAGCTTAGCTGTTCACCTAAGTCAGGACGCGCACAACCACACCCCCCACACAAACTAAAAAATACTTTAGGAAATATTTTGTGCAGCTAAATATTATCTATTAGAATGTATTGGCCAAAAAACAAACAAACAAACAACCCCAAAGCACTCGGACAGTGAAGGAAAGGCAAGCAAAGGTTTTGTCGTAAAGCGACTGGGTCTAGGGCACGGCCCTGGCACCCACTTAGAGCATTCGTAGTGCATCAATGTGACCTGGGTTTCATCATCTAAGGTGGAGCTGAGTGGCCTTCAGACTACTTTCCCTCAGCAACTATGCTCTGCATTTTCATACTCAACCTCTACCAGTATGAGAGACGACAGAAAAAGAGGCCTAAGGAGCAGCCTGTTCTTCAGGCCCTGATGTGGCTGCGTCAGAGTCTGTGCAGAGAGTGTGGCTGCACTGACCACAGCAAGCCTGCCTCACTTTCGCCCCAGCAGGGTCAAGGCATCGAGTCGGAGGCTCAAAGGGGACCTTTAGCTTGAAACTTAAGCTTAACTGTCTCAATCATTTTCTCTCAATTTATATAGTTCTTACCTAAATTGACATAAAGTGAAGTGTCAGAAATATTAAAATTAGGCTATGTGGAGAAACCTTGTCTCGATAAACCAAAAAAAAACAAAAAAAAAAAAAAAAAACCTAAAAGTATTTGAAATGCATTAACTAAGACCTGTGTAAAGTCTTTGACTTTGTATTTAAATTCACCATTAGGAAAGTGGTCTCTCCCCAGAGCCGCTCCTTTGTGTCAACTGGCACTTTCTCCCCCAGGCAGGGAGGGCATCTAGGCACCATGCAAGACCTGCCTCACCAACAGATGCAGATTTTCTGCGAGGCACAGAAATCAGCCCCTCAAGCTACATCTCACGGCCTGAATCCAAAAGAGGAGACAAAGTAAGAAAGAGACTTCATTCCTATCTTCCTAAGGTCATCCCCGGAATGCAGATTTTGGGAGTGTCTAGTTACTTCCTCTGTGAGGAGGCCACACTGGAAGGAGGGGCCAGGAGGGAATGGAGTGAAGATTCTTGCTTGAGTGCCAAGTGCTTGACCAGGTACCACTGACCATGCAGAGTACGGGTCTGCAGTCTGTGGCCGCAGAACAAATCAAGAAACACTACAGTACGTCTCTGCTGTGGGAGGCACGAAGACTAGAGGGAATTCCAGTTCAAACAGGAATGGAAAATGGGAAGCAGGGACTGAGATTAATATTCATAAAATTAAAGGACAAGTTAACCCCCTACCCACACACTGTTTTCCCAACATCTCTAAAGAACTAAAATTAAAATTCTACGGCTGGTGAGGGAGGAAAGGGATGACAAAGGGCCTGAGGACAATGGGAAAATGTCAGGATATCCAGGTAACACAGGGGTCATTATTGCCACTCAACTGCCTTCCATTAAGATTCAGATCAGGAAAGCTGGGCAGGCTCCAGAATCTGGTCTTCAATACAGGGGGACTTAGTACCAGAGACACCCATCCTCTCTTTGCTATATGTGTTATATACATACACACACACACATACATATACTGCATATAGTATATATTTGTACTTATATATGACTATATGTGTGTACTTATATTTATCACTGTTATATATAATATATAATTAATATATAAATGTGTATATATGTTTGTGGATATATATACATTTATACATATATACACACATATACACATACATATACATACATACACACACACATATATATATCTCCATCCTTTGGGATCATCAGGATGTATTCCCAGGCCTGCAGCTGAATTGTTGATGTCCACAGCAGCCTGCTCAGCCTGCAGGGAGTCAGTCACCTTCTGAAAGGTTTCAACTCTATCCATCTAGCAACAACAATCTACCCAAGTGTATTCTTCTGGGAGAAAGGAGATACCCTCCAGGGCCACTGCCAGGGAAACACCTGGGGTAAAGAGCCCTAACAAAACACAAAGGACTTTATTTTGGTTTTGAGGACAAAAAGTCAAATGCTTAGCTGAGCATTTTAAAATCCTGAGGAGACTACCTTGATCATCACTAGTGAGGTGTTGCCCTTTAACTGTGTGTTCTACAATGCTAAGCTTACGCTTTGGCGGTGTCCTAGGAGCCGGCTGTTAGCCAAGATGCTGGACGATATTTAAGGGTGCACAGTATTGACCTAAAGCCCTGAGTACTTCCTACACGAGGAGGCTCCTCTGGCTTCAGTTTTTCCACGACTGAGTTCTTCCTGGTACTTCCTGGGTACTCATCTGGGGAAGCCATTCCTCTCTGTGGTGGTGTTTGGGAAGCGGGGAGGCCACAGTGAGGGTAGCCTGTAGGGTGCTGAAGTGTGGGAGACAACATTTTAAAGCATAGACAAGGATGAGAGAGGCCAAAGGGTAGAAAGAAGTACATTTTTATTGGCTCCTGGGAAAAGACTTAGCAAGATATACCTGCTTGTGGCTCACCAACACCTACCCTTCACACCTGGAATAAAGAATTGAGTCTGGAAGAACTAGCTGGCAGCCATTTTGGAATGGAGTGGAGGCAGGGTGGATAGGGGGGAGGCACGGGATGGCGACACTGACTACACAGCTAAAGTAACAGCACCAGAGGAAATAAAAAGATGAAATCCTCAAATCGAGTCTCTCTGGAGATGCTAGCCTGCCCTTGACTCTACCACCACAGCTAAACCAGAAAATGGCAGGCAAAGCAAGGAGGGAGAGGACCCACTGTAACCTCAGTACTCTCAGCCCAGGTTATCAGCCTGGTAGGGAGAGAGTTAAAATCCAGCCCTTAAAAGAAAACTCATACCCCATTAGGCTCAGGCTTGGAGAGCACGGAGCAGTTAGGAAGCCAAAGGAAACTAATTCTGGAGGCTCTCCAAGCTGCCAATCACACGCAGATTTCTAACAGTCACAGCCTTGTTGGAGTTGGTTGTTTTTCCACAGGCTGCACAATGGGGTCTGGTTATTCATTGAAAAAGTCTGCCAGTGGGCCCCGCCCTCCATTCACAACCAATTTGGAATGCACCATTCAGGCAAGAGGGGGAGTCAGTCTGCAGCCCAGCTAACTGGGACAGACCTACTACTGGTGCCCAGGGCTCAGCTGGGGCCACGGAGAAGCTGGCTCGCCCAGTATGTTGTATTTATGTAAAAAAATTCAGACGCAGTAGGGGGCGCTGGCTGGGTCTGCACCCTTCCTGGAACCCAAACAGCTAGGATTATTGCTGCAACATGCAAGGTTGGGCGAATCTGTGAGAGAAGAGGCGCAGGGAAGTGCCATCAGGCAAAAGAGTAAAGGAATAAATGGACTACTGAGCTGAATCGCGGTAGCTTCCAGGGGATAACTCCTATTTCTGCTGCCCTGGTAAACTGGTTTGGATTAAGGGGCAGCTCTCTCTGTCTGAGAGCTGGCCCTGCCAAGACTTCTACCCCGCCATTTATTCCTGGTAACCAACACGAGGAGAGCCCAGTGGTTTCTTCCGCAGGGCAGAGGGACTTAGGAGACACTAGGAATGTCAACAATTTCTTGACTTCTGAGCAGCCCCGAAGCGCTTAGCATACCCTCCTGGACATTCAGGCAGCCCAAGGGAAGAACGTGCAGCTCTGACCTAGAGGATAAAATCTCTCCAGACTTCACAGGGTACAAGGCTAAAAACTGGTTTGGTGTCTTTGGCTTTTTCCCCCCAAACACTCAGTAATTACCCTGAGGGTGAGTGAACGGAACCTGTCTGACAACCAAACTTGATTTCAAGGAAAAGTATATTTCAGGAAATTTGAGTAAGATAATTTTGAGCTTGTAGACTGTTTTTCTTCAAAGCAAATGTATACATCTCATGTTTACTGCTTTTCACTCCCTGTCCTAACTTCTTTTGAGATCTTTCTGGGTATCAAATTCACAAACCACCCCTGGCCCGTTTTGGGAGGAGGCTGGAACTCCTGGTCTCGTTCTTAGCCTAGCTGGAGAGCCTTTTCCCTGTGTAGCAATCAATCCTCCTTTTAAGCAGAAAGAGCAATCGTTATTTGGTGGGCAGGGCCTTTGGGGTGTGTGTGGGGGGGTAAAGCCTGACCCCCAATCCACCCTAGGTGCCTGGCCCCGAAATGGACTTGAAGTTAGGATGTGCCTACACCAAGGGCTGTGTAGTGTTTGCCATTCTTTCCAAAGAAGCCTGGAGAAAGGACAATATAGGAACTGACGACCAAAGCCTCTGTTAAGTGAGCTTGATGAGGTTCACAGAATGAATTTTTTAAAAAGCAACCTAATCCGGTAATGGCATCAGCAGGCCTGGCGTCCATCCAAGAGCTGGGAGCCGCAACATGACGAGACTCTGAGCTCCCCGGATTCCAAATGGAGAAGCAATGAGTGCCAGGGCACAGATGGGGCCCAAGCTGCTCAAGGGCAGCGTATGCCCAAGAGGGGGGATATCAGTCTTGCTCCTTCACTACCATTAAAACTCGAGAAATGCATGAGGAACAATCTCTCACACACCCAAACCTACCTCACCGGGAGGGATATTCTTTACTGGGGCCGGTAACATCATAATAACGATAGTATGAGCCAGAAGCAGTAGCAGATAGATAGCATGAGGTCTCTCTCGGCTTTATAGTCCCTGCCTCTTCATCTTGTAAAGCGGGAGGATGCTGGAGAACAGGGGCTAAATGGCCATTTCTTGATGGATGCCAGGATTTTGTTACTCCTGGCACCTACAGGGCTGATCTGCCTGTCGGGCAGATTCATTTCCCCCCCTCTCAGGGCTTTTTCACCAGATACAAAGGATTGCAAAGGCTTCCGGGTGCTACTGGACAAGAGTAAGAAAAAAAGCATGGTCTTAAATACCATCTGGCCCTCCTTTAGATCGGTGGTCTTAGGTCACTTAACAGTTCTCCCAATGCTAAAGGCTAGGAAACTAGCAATGACCACTCATCATTTTAGGGTCCTGCTGGCAGCAAGGTCTAGCTGGCGAAGCCTCTGTGCGAAGCCTGGGGGTCAGTCATCTCTCCTCCATGTTTTATGCTTTCCCTTATTCTTGTCCCATCAGTTTCCTCTTCCCTCCCACCCCTCCTACCCCCCACCCCCACCCGCTTCAGTACCACTGCCTCCTGAAAAACACACCAGTCTTGACTCTGCCAAGCGGCCTCTGCCTAGGGCACCCAGTTTCCTTTCTTAAACCTTCTAACAACACATATAAGATTCCTTTTAAGCCGGGCGTGGTGGCGCATGCCTTTAATCCCAGCACTCGGGAGGCAGAGGCAGGCGGATTTCTGAGTTCGAGGCCAGCCTGGTCTACAAAGTGAGTTCCCAGACAGCCAGGGCTACACAGAGAAACCCTGTCTCAAAAAACAAAAAAAAACAAAACAAAAAAAAAAAAAAAAAAGATTCCTTTTAGCTCCAAACGGCCTTATTCCACACAGCAAGAGCTGCCACCAGCACCCATCCCCACAGGCCATGACTGTGGTAAGAGCTCCAGTGTGACTTCCCTATCTGCTGTTGAGGCCCTAGGGCTAGCATAAGGGTTAACTCTACTTTCCAGCCACCCACAGCACTGTACTTCTGGAAAGCTGATGTTTAACAGTTAATTAGCTGGTCCTTAGGAAATTACTTGTACTTCCGAAGTCATATCCCTGCCCCCCTTTTTTAATCCAAGGGGAAAATGGGGTCATCTGAATTTTAATACAAAGTTTGTGAATTTGGTACAGAGCTATGACTCTACAATGAGATTTAACACTCCCTCTCCTTAGCATAAACTATTTCAGTTACTCAAGATGCTGGTTGTTATTACAAATGCTACTGAAACAAATGAGATGGTTTAAAGAAAAAAAAAAATCAGACTTGAAACCTGCATTGAAAAAAAAAAAAGCACTCATTAGTACCCAGGAAGTCAGCTCAGAGAAGTAACCGTTATCAGCTTCCTGATCTCCACAGTAGAAAACCAAAGGACTCCGGGTGTCAAGCCTATCTATCTGCAGCTTTGACTGGATCCTGTGAAAGTATGTAGGGAACGGGTGGAGAGATCTACAGAGACTCCAGAGCTCATGGGGTGGTGTAACATGTGGTCTGTCACATACTGCACGAGCCGCGCGCGCGCGCCCGCGCACACACACACACACACACACACACACACACACACACACACACACCTACCTTTCCATATACTAAGGCACCTTTAAGGAACTGTGTCAGTTGTAACAATGTTTCTGTTTTGTATCTCTTCCAAGCCCTGAATAGAAAAAAGCCGCTGTCATCTGGGCAACAGCCTTTCTCTGGAGTGAGAGCAGGATGGCCAGTGGTCTCCCCAGTGCTTCCCGGAAACCCACCTCCTAGACCTGAAACTAAACACGACTCCTAGCTTGCCTTGAAGACTAGATTATTATTATAAAAACCTTTACTGTTTGCGTCACCGAATTCTTCCATTTTCACCCAAACTACATGTTGGTATTTTCAAATAATCCCTTCAAGGGATTTTCAGCTCAATCTCGGATCTTCAAGTAACACCTTAGGAACAATGGATTATTATGGGGTGGTGGCACTGCCAGAACTCCCAGGCTCTAGAGCAGCCGTTCTCAACCTGTGGGTCACAACCCCTTTTAGGGGGAGGTCACATACCACATAGCCTCCATATCAGATATTACATCACAGTTCAAGACAGTAGTAAAATTACAGTTACGAAGTAGCAACAAAATGATGGGGGGGGGGGATGTTCACCATAACATGAGGGAGAAACTGCTACAAAATGTGCTTTTTGTCCTCTTGATTTAATTTTTAAATTTTCCAACAAGGAGCTGGCAAGATGGCTCAGAGGATAAAAGTTCTTGCATCAAGCCTGATGACCAAATACCCCCACCCCAACACAGAGGATGGAAAGAGAGAACCAAGCCCTACAAATTATCCTCTAACCACCATAAGAAAGCTTACCACGTGAACACGCCACATGCTCACACATTCAGCAAACCAATAAATAAAATATTGGGATGCCTTTCTAGGTAAGGCTTCCTTTACTGAGTGTGTACTCATGAGACAGAGGTAAATTCGGCATAGCTAGAGGTAAGCTGAGCTTTTCTGTAAACTTACAATGGATATATTTCTCTTTTTTCTTTTTCTTTTTTGGTTTTTTTCCAGACAGGGTTTCTCAGTATAGTCCTGGCTGTCCCAGAACTCACTCTGTAGACCAGGCTGGCCTCGAACTCAGAAATCCGGCTGCCTCTGCCTCCCGAGTGCTGGGATTAAAGTCGTGCGCCACCACCGCCAGGCTCGGATTTATTTCTTTAAATCACATTTACAGGTACAAGTCTACAGGCATGTGACCCAAATCTGGAAGCGTTAATATCACTTCTTAGACATGTAGCCTACCCCAACAGGAACATGGAGTGTGTTCACAGGGAGGCAAGGTATGTAGTTTGACACCTGTGGGCTCTACCAGTTCATCCAGGGGTCCTGCATCAGTCTGAACCTCAACTATAATCAAACTCAGCAGCCTGAACGAAGGGCTCCAGGCCACCAGGGCCATCCAGGGGGGTGGGGGCCTCCTGCCTCAAATCTCCAGTCTATGTGACCCCACCCTCCCCAAGGTCTACCTCAAGAACAGCCAGGGGAGGGAATTACTAAGAGGCATTTTAAGGCTACTCAACCACCCACTTTATCCTTTAAATAGAGACAGCTCAACCTTAAGCTGTTACGCCAAAAAAAAAAAAAAAAAAAAAAGGCAAGCAAATAAAACAAACAACAAAACAAACAAAACAAGCCAAGCAACCCCACCAGGTTTGGTAGGCAGGGAACGCTCCCAGAGCGCCTGCGTTTAAGGTACAGCATTTTAATTAAAGAGCCTAGCACATTCTATGCGCTGAGCAGGAATTATTTCTAGAGCACCAAGACACATTTATTGATTTCTTCGCTCTCGCCTATTCTCACAGATAAGAATCTCTGCAGATAGAAACTCTGCCCGCTGACATCCCACCCCCCACCCCCCCACCCCCCCCCCTCGAAGAACAGGCAAGTGTGCAATCAATCTCAGCCCAGCTGTCTCACCTCCCCCTTTAACCCTTGCGGGCCACAGAGAAACAAACAGTGCAATAAAAGCCTTTCAAAGAAGTTCTGCCACAAAAGCCACCTCCCCAGCAGGCTGCAGCTTACTGAGGCTCTGGAGAAAGGCAGAACTGCCAAGACAAAAACAAGCTGGAGTCCAGATTCGGTCATCATCCAAACCCCCGGCCACCCTCGGCCACCCTCACCGGCCTCGGCCACGCGGGTTATCACTATTTTGCCTTTCAATGGCAAGCCAATCCCTTCAAAGCAATCAGAGGGCAACAATAAGAATTTCCTTTTGTCCAGACAATCTCTACAGCAAGCCAAGGTTTCAGCTCATTCCATTTTTCAAGTTTCATGGCATTCCTACTCGAACAGGAGGGCTGTCATTACAGAACGCTAGGCTGGTACCTCTGTTCTTTTAGCTAATAGATTTAGATTACCCTGCTTTTAAACAGACCCAGATACTCCCCTCTCCACACATGCACATATCCACCCCAGAGATAAAACAAAGATGACAAGAATCTGTTGGTGCAAAATGAGAAATCAAATCTTAGCCTGGCTCAGGTGCTTGCTATTATAAACTATGACTAAGAGACATGAATTTCTCTATGATGCAACTCTCAAGAGAGGCAGCGTTCTCCAGGCCGCTCTTAAACCTGTTCATTCGCCAGTGACTAATGCTCTCTAGAGCAGCTCTGTGCTGCTCCAATTTCATCAGCCAGCTTTGTCCTTGGTAGCTGTGCCTGGACCATAAAGCTCCTGAATGTGTTGAGGAGAGCCCAGAAAGAGCAGAGCAGAGCTAACTATGCCCTGCCAGCCTCACAAGCCATTCGTGGGACTCCTCGATGCACACATTACCTGTCTTAAGGAATGAGCACCCAAAGGCGAATAATAAAAAGGCTTTACTCAACAGGAAGGTCCCAACAACCACATGGAAAATGAGAGCAAATCAAGGCACTCAGTGCCCACCCGTTATTAGCATAGAAGACACAATACGACACGTTAGGTAGAACCACAATTAACACAAATCCTCCAGGAAGTACGTGCTGTACCGTTCAAAGGAGACCAAAAACACAGATTCATCACTGGCTCTGCCTAATGTCTAACTCTCCATTTGCAGTGCTAGTGGGCTGGGCCTGGAGTGCTAGCGGGGCATGCTAGGCGGTTCTATACCACGGAGCTATAACCTCAGCCCAAAGACTTAAATTTAGAAAACAAAAACGAGAAAAGGATTTGAAGAAAATGTTGGTTTATAAGCACTGGGGGCTGAAGATGGCTCAGCAGTTGAGAATACTTGCTGCTCTGGTTCTAGAGGATCCGAGTTCAGTTTCCAGCACCCATAAAAGGCTGCTCAACATCTCCTGTCACTCTAGTTGTTCCTGGGGACCGAACAGCCTCTTCTGAGCTCTGCAAGAACCCCCACCAGTACTGGTTTTGTGTGTGTGTGTGTGTGTGTGTGTGTGTCCCCTCAACTCAGACATATCTAAAAACAAGCAGATGTTTGACACAGAAATCTTATCTAGTATCCTAATTTAAAATTCCGGAGGTCAAGCTGTTAAGGTAAAAAGAAATTTCACTGAAATTATATTGAATAAGTCATGCATTCATGAGAGCAAGAAATTATATCAATAAAAAAATGAGACAAGTCTTCTGGACTAACCCTGAATTATTAAAATGCAGGTATACCACTGTCCAAATGTTCTGGCTATCGCTGTAGAATGAACATATTCTAGATGGAAATCATCCAAGGCCAAACAATTTCAGAACAAATGTGTCACCAACACAAAGGTACTTACAGTTATCAGACTGAAAATCTGGGACAAACTGCTCATCATCAGGAACTTGTGCTGGAAAGAGAGTTGTGTTTTAGATCTTTGCATTTTACTAAAAGGCACAGTGAAATGTTTTACACAGAAAACAGGACAGTCAAGAAACTTGCCTTCAGCTAACCAAGCCTCCTGCAGCTGGCTAAGATCCTGAAACAACTCTGGAAACAAACAAACAAACAAACAAAAGACTCAAAATGGGGCTATTTCTTGTGCTAAGGAGCATCCAGGAGTCTGCACACCAGTGTCTGTGTGACCTGAGGAAGCCACAGCACACAGGGACAGCTGCACTACCTTCAGAATCGTGAGCCAGATCTGTGTCCACAAACTTCCTCTTTCTGTCAATCAAAGGTCGCCCTCGACAGTCCTCTGATCGAGATTTCTGAAAGAGGCCAAGAAAAAAAAAAAAAAAAAAAAAAAAAAAGAGGAAGATTCAAATGCAGGAAAGAGGTGCAGAGAGAGTCCACCCACGCCTCCAGGGAGAAGACACACCACAGAGGTCAAGGACAAAACAGAACAGAACCAACTCACCCCTGGGACCATAAAAGGGACTTGCTGATCACAAAACCCATCCATGGTGCTTCCAAAGTCTCCGCTATCACTTTGAAGGGCTTCAGCATTGAGTAGTTTCTTGGGGGTGGTAAAGAGATACTCCTGTAACATGGATTGGGAAGATTTAAACTCTGGCGGAGGTGGGGTGGCTTAAGTTTATACAAGTCTTTCCCTCTTGCCTGTGTAGCCACCTTACCCCCCCCTCCCTCCCTCTCTCTCTCTCTCTCTCTCTCTCTCTCTCTCTCTCTCTCACACACACACACACACACACACACACACACACACACACACACACACACACTTTAGTATTGCCTGCCTGTCTACCACAAAAGCCAAAACCAACCAAAAAAAAAATCAAACCCTCCCTTACTTGCACTGAAAAATGACCTTCTAGGACATTTGTTGCAGAGTTTTTGTTTTGTTTTTGTTTTCTTTTGTTTGAGACAGGGTTTCTCTGTGTAGCTCTGGCTGTCCTGGAACTCACTCTGTAGACCAGGCTGGCCTCGAACTCAGAAATCGCCTGCCTCTGCCTCCCGAGTGCTGGGATAAAAGGCGTGCAGCACCACGCCCGGCTTTGTTTTATTTTTTAAGATAAGTTTTTAATTAAGATTTGCCACTTTATGATAGGAACTAGAGAAATTGGGTGTTCCATGTTCCAAATGCATGGTGTGTCTCAAATGCATTTTGTAGGTATATGGTAAAAATACTAAGTACAGTTCCAGGAACAAACTGATCAAAAGTATACTTTCTTCACACACACACACACAATTCTTTATTTAAACCCAAACCGTCTGTCCAAACAGGTGTGTATACCTGAAATGACACAGCATCTCCATGGCAACCTACAAAGATTAGCTGCCATCTACTCAATTTCTAAAATAAAACATCTATAAAAATGAGAGATAAAGGAAATTCAGTTCCACTGCACATATTTAAACATTTCTACCAAAAGGCCAAAAAAAAAGGAAAAGAAACAGAAAAACAAAACACCGTCATTGAAATCTTTCAATGCAAAAATATCCATGAAAAGAAAACTCCCTGTTCTACAATGACCTCAAATCTTCAACAAAATCAGTCAACCACTGGTAAGAGCTGGGCTTGGAACTAAATCAAGAGGGGAGACACTTTTCTAGCGTGGGAGGAATTAGCTAGCAAGTTTAGGTGTTACCTTCCTAAACACTTAATTTTCCAAATAAAAACTCAGGTCAAAATAATGGGGGCATAACAAGTATTTATTCACCTCAGGTCTGAATAACAGACAGGCCTAACTAGCATTTTCTTTTAAGTTGTACACAAACTAGGGAACACTTTTCACAGTAACCATTTCCATCTGACTTGTTTTTCACGCTGTGAGCACCATATCAAATTTTCATAAGTGAGCAGGATACAAGAAAACCCTTCACAGCCAGCACTTGGCCCAAGTAATCAGATATTTTCAAAGTCAAAGGAAAGAGAGTTCGCAACTTCCTAGAAAAACACTTCTGCCAGCTTGCCTTCCTTCCACACAGTGCAAACATCGTTCAGAATGAGGCCTCTCTTGAATGTCACCAACCAGGACCCAAATCTGAGAATCTTTAGTAGACTGTGGAGAAGAAAGAATTCTGTGCTGTATTTTTAAAAATTTTGACTAAGTTGTGGCCTCAGAAATTCTTAAATGTCTGTTGTGGGTTAAGAGAACAACGTGTAGGAAAACCAGAGGATAAAATATTTTTAGAAGCTCATGATGCGCAAAAAAATATCCTTTGAAAAAAATCGGTAAAAAGAAACTTCCCTAAGAGATTCCAAAAGCAGCAGCAAGGATCTTCTAAGCAGCCCTTCGAGTTCAAGAGCTGGAAACGTCGTGTTCAAAGTATCTTTTAAAAGCCTGCAGGGAAGGCTTCGGTTCATCCTGGAGTTTAAACCACTTCCTTTGTGTCGTCGTAGTCGCTCCCCCCCCCCAGCCCCCAAATCCAGGGTGCCCCCAGGAAAACTTTAACTGGGCGCAGCGACCGGATCGAGGCCCCTCCCCGTGGCGCGCAGCGAGCCTGGTTTTATGAATGGGAGATGGAGCCGCGGCCGCCACCGCAGGTAGAGGCTGTAACTGGATCCCTCGCGCCCGGCCCCATTCACAAAACAAGACACACTTCCACCCAATTCCCAGCCTTCCCATTCATGAAAACTCCTTCAGCTGCGCCCCCGCCCCCACTCCCAACGCACGCTTAGCCTCCGACGCAGGCCCCTCACCCCAGCGTTTTAGGAAGAAAGCTCAATGCTTCATTCACAAAAAAAAAAAAAAAAAAGGGAGAAAAAAAAAAAAGCCTCAGAGCTCAGAGCCCAAGAAAGAAACCTGCTTCATTCATAAAGTCACCCACATTCAGAAAACGAGGTGCAGCGCTGGCCGATACCAGCAGCCTCATTTGCTCCTGATCACACATGCCGCCTCCCCTCATCACCCCCTACTTAATCAGTACCCCCTTTGCGGGGGAGACCCCGAATCATTCACGAGGTTCCAGCACACTCTCGGCAGCCTCGGAACCGGTTCTCTCTTCCCCCAGGCCGTGGCTCAGGCGGCCCCAATACCCTCAGCCCTAAGAGGAGGGAGTGGGGGGCTGCGGGCCCGCTGCCCAGTCTCCAACTTGCCAGGCCTGCAGAAGTTCGGGCAGATCCTGCACCCTCAGGCTGCACATGTCGGTGTCATTTAACTCTCGGGGTTCTGAAGCAGAACCCCTGAAACTGCTGCTCGCCTCCCCCCACCCCCCATATTAAGAGTCGCGGAGCGTTTCTTCTCGCGAGCCTCCCAGGGCCCTCGGGGGCCCACAACTTCGCGCCCCGCACCCCGTTCTTGCACCCCGCTTCTGTAGCCTGAGCCGGGCACCCCGCTCCCTGCACCCGCTCCAGCACCCCGGGTGCCTCCTCCGCGGCGTGCGGAAACCCGTTCTCCGCTCGCTCCGGAACCGCTAGCCGCCCCCGCCCGAAGCCTCCCAGGAACCGAACCGAACCGGGCCTCGGGGGGAGGGGGCGGCTAGCTCCGGGAGTCACCCCAAGCACGCCCAACTGAGGACCCAGAACCAGTCCGCACCTGAGCGGCCACTCCGCGCGCCCGCCTGCGCGCCTCCGTGGCGGGCTGGGCCGCAGCGATCGGGGATGAAGACCGCTCTGCGCGCCGGCCTCCGGACTCTGCGCCGCCCTGCAACCCGCTGCAGCACTGGCCCGGCCCCCGCCGGCTCCGCCCGCCGCCATTGGCCCGCAGCCCAGAGCACACACGTCCCCATTGGTCGGCGGCCATCCCCGCGGCTGCCCATCACCTCTTGTTTACCCTGTCTTCAGGCAAATCCAGCTGGGCCGCCCCATCATCTGCGGCGCCCATTGGCTAACGGTCGGCCTCCCTCAACGCCCTCAGAGGTCTGTTTTACATAATTTATGCGCTGGGCGCCATTGACCAATCAGCACCGGCTTGTTTATATAATGAATGTAAGGACGTTTTTCATTCATAAAAAACGCGACCTGAGGGGGAAGCTTAGCTGAGTCAGTGAAGCTCTTAAAGGGGCCACTCGCGAAGTTCCCCCTGGCCTCGGCCTGCACCGCTCCTCCCGCCACCCCCGCGCGGGGCCGCTTGGCGCCAGGCGTTCGCAGCTGCAGCAGCGAGCTAAGTTATCATTTTAGAACTCAGGCGAGAGGAATTCGTCATTCCACACACAGAAACTCGCTGACCCTGCCTGGGCGTTCGGCCCATAGAAACACAAAAAACGGAAACCGAGCCCTCTAATCTTAGCTACCTTGAAGAGAAGCCTTAATTTTTTTTTTAAACCAGGTTTCCAGTGGGAAAAAAAAGTAGTTACCTTCCTTTAAAAACCTGAGCTTTTCCAGATCTTAGTGATGTACCCATGTTGCCAAAGCCTAAGGCCCGACCCGATCGCGTCTTCTCGGGCTAATAATTGCCTCTGAGCTCTACAGGCAAGAGGCTACAGCCAGAAACCCGGTTCGTGGATCGCACCGGGCCGGTAGAGGGCCTTGGAAGCACAAATCCCTTTGAAACGTGCGTGCAGTTAGACCGCTTGCTTCTCTCCCGGGCTGCTTGTTTTCCATTTAAGTGTTGAATGCAAGATGGTGTGTTTGCGAATTAGATCCCGTGCAGCTGGGAACCGGGAGAAGCAGTGTTGCTTGCCAAAGGATCGGGCATTGACTGCAGTTGTTGAGATTCTTAACAGGGTGTTCCAGGAAACAAATAAAACAATCCTCTGCCCCTTCCAACTCCTCGTCCTGCTCCTGCCACCGACAATGGCCGTTCTCTTCTTTTCCCAAGGACGCTAGGGTGCTTGTGAACGAGTTCTGTTCTCTACTAACCGGGCAGCAAGGTGTCAGCGTTTGGAGAGTTGAGCCTCAGCAAAGCGGGTCCCAAGTTGTTACCCTAAGGGTGCCCAGTGCCCCACAGTGAAACACGTGGTGTGGATTTCTAGTCCGCGGCCTTTCCCCCCTAAGCTTGTGGATCAGAGCTGGTACTTGGTGTGTTGATTACAGTCCTTGACCAGTTTGAATGCTGGGATGAGACCTGCACCCAGGTTCAGTGGGCTGAGTTATCGGTTTTGCCGGAGACTGGGAAGGGCACCAGTTGAAGTGTGGGCAGGTGCTTTGAACTTTTAACGAGCAGTTCCTTGATATTTAATTTCCTGCCTGAGCACAGTGCTTCCCTTAGCTCCTATTCTAGTTGGTGGCTATAGAGTTTGTCCTCTTGTACCCGTGTTCCCAGCTTGTTTCTGACGTCCTGAAGGCTTTCAATTCAGCAAGGCCCACACTAGTTCCAGATCCTCTCTCACCGGCTTGGTCCCATCACCGCCATCCCTCCCTGTTCTCATCCCAGGCCAACCTCCTGCCTGGTTGAAATTTCTTCAAGAATTTCCTACTCCCCTTTGCTTAATTGTCTCAGATCCCAGTCCTCTAAAAGTTCTGTGGCTTGCTGTATCAGCTCCAGTGCAGGCCTCTTCACAGTGGTTCCTTCACATTCCTTACACTCCACGCCTGGAGTGTGGCTGTTGTGACCTTTGCCTCAGACCGAAGCTCTCCATTCCTCCTTGAGAAGAGAAATTTGAAAGTGTGTAGCAATAAACAGGGGCTAACTGGAATGAGGGAAAGTATTGTGTGTCATACTTGATTTATGTATTTGTTACTCTTTGAGACAGGACCTTGATACGCAGCCGGTTTGGCCTGGAACTCACTATGTAACCCAAACTCACCTCCAGCTAGTTGTCTATTCTTCCCCTCCTCCTAGGTGTTGAGAAGGCAGTCATGTGCCCAGGAGTCCTGGGTAGTTATGGTAGTTTGGGAAGATCATTGAGAACTTGCCTAGAAGGCACAAAGTCCTGGGTTATAGACCCAGCACCACAGAAAAGAGAGAAGTTGATAGCCACAGTATCATATGTGGGGAATTATGCTTCATTAAAGCTATTGGTAACTAATAACTTAGTCATCCAGCAAACATTTAGGATGTACCAGATATTCAGCCAGATCCTGTGCTGGGCTATAAATAAATAAATAATAAATAAATAACATAGAGATGAATGATCTCCAGGGGTTGCCTTGGGCAGCCCGTAGTCACACAGCCCTCCACAGTCTAGCTATGTCCCCACAGTGAGGCAGTGAGAAGACATTCATCACTATTAATATCTCCATTCTACAAATGAGAAACTGAGGTGCGACAGGAGTCCCACCCAGCAAGGACATCCGAACAGAGTCCAGAGGCCAAAATGGCTTCCACTCCTCTCTTGCTTCTCTATCCCCATTCACATCCCACTGTCTTTCTCTTGTTATCTCTGCCAGATAGGAGAGTTAAGGGTAATACGAGAAGTTTCTAGTCTAATGCGCTGGATCTCCGCTCCTAAGAACATATTTACATAGGGGATTTGTAGAACAAGTGCTCTAATTATCATTCCTTCCCCTCCAGGAGAGAAACAGTTTTGGAAAAGGAAACAAAAAGAGGCCCACCCCCTGGGACATTCTTCTTGTGTCAATCTAGCCTTTGTCCTTGGGCAGTAGCAAAACTCGGTCACAATGAGAAACTAGACGCCTGTTCTTCACCAAGTTCAGTTTGCAGCGTCAGTTAGAGGAGGCAATGAGGGCGAGGGGAAGGGAGGAAAGGAGGCCCCAAGCCTGGCTGCTTGCCTCCTTTTACAGGTCTGCTTTCTACATGGCCCCTACAAAATGCCAAAGCAAGCTAGAGTGTAAGGCCCACAACCCACCTTTAAGCTGGTATCCAAACTGATGGACGTGCTCCGGTTGTCCCTATATCGCCTTGTGCCTCCTGTTTCACTATGGCAAGTGTGGCCCTGGGGTGCGGGGACATAACCAAGGATGTGAAGACAAACACTAAATGGGACAGAGATGTTTTCTTCAAGGGAAAGGTCAAGAATTCAGTCTTATTTTCTAAGATTTAGGAAGAAGTGCCCTGAGGCCTGAAAGAAAAAAAGAAAATATTCCACCGTCTGTGTCTCTTTAAACAAATCGGTGTCCTGTTGCTCCTTCCAGCCAGGGGATAGTGAGGTCCCACCGTTACTAGAAACTTCCTCTGTTCAGTTCCACATAAACAGCATTATTTCAGCCTGTAACCCTCTGCGCATGCACCATAACGATCACCTCTATAGGTGAAGAAACTGAGGCACGGAGATATCACAGAGCGGGAGAGGGTTATGGTCCAAGTGCCATGTGTCTTAACAAGGGTCTCAGCTAGTGGTTCTATTTTGAGGGCAGCAAAATGTTTAGGAGGTGGTAGAATTGGGTCCTGGGGGACAGACTTTTAAAGGTTGCAGAGCAGACCCTGGCTTCAGAGCATCCTTGCCACTTCTCGGTAAGAAGTTCCTCCTCAGCCATGGTCAGAGCTGCCCTTCCTGCTCAGCCAGACCAGAACTCACTAAGCCAAAGGCCAAAATAAATCTTCCCTGCGTTCAATTGTTTCAGTTGAGGTAATCTGGTCACAGTGACTCCAAAATTAACTAATACAGAGAGTGTATCACACAGGGTTTCCCCAGAGCCTGCTATTTAATCACAAGGCTGGGCAGCCCAGTCCGTTAGAAGCTGTACGATTGAACACAAAAAGCCTGCTTTGGAAGAGCCAGACTCTATTTGGAGACTTTGCCTAAATTAACTCGCTTGATCCTTCTATCAACCCTATGATCTGTATCCCATCAGGCTCCTGTTTGCTAGATGTGGTAAGTAAGGCACAAAGGTTGGGAAATTTTTTTTCAAGGGCATGTAACTAGTAAGAGAGAGACTCGTGAGCTGAATGTAGGAATGTAGATCTTAAACAAGGCCTTGCTCTCTGGCACTCTCCTGCATTAGTTCCCATCTGAGGTTCCAACTCTTCGTGTGCCGCTCTCACAAGAGTAGTTCCCAGGAAACTTGCTCCAGAAATCCCACCTAGGCTTCGTTGGCATTATCCTGGGCCAGCAAGGATACACCTTCATGAAACCCACATCAGAAAAAGAAATTGTATTTCCTGAGCATCTTCCATGTCTTAGACACTCCACATGCAGTGCCTCACTCAGTGTCCCCAACCCCTCTCACAAGCAGCACTAAAACACAATTTGCTGCTGGAAAACTAAGATTCAGTGATGTCTTCTAGTCTCTACACATGCACACACACGTGTACACACACATGCACACACAATTGTACCCACACTGGAACACGCACACATGCATGTCTGTGATGTCTCATGTGAAGCAGCATGCCAGCTGGAATGCACTGTTCCTGATGCTATGCTATGACTGGAAGGCTGGGAGGAGCCCATATCCCTCTCCTGGCTTTATTTCCTGACATAGTCTCCCTCCTGTCCTCTGCTAAAACTCCAGTCTAGATGTTACCAAACAATCGCTCTCAGGGAAATCTGAAGGAACATGAGAAATTAAGACTTCTGATAGGGGGAGGATGTCTTCCTTAAGCCCCACCCCTCTACCAATACATACATACATACATACCCACACACATACATACATAAAAACATAAATGGCTTCACATTGCCTTTCATAACCAGGTCCCACTCTGAAACAGCTCTGGCAGATCAGTAATTCCATGAGTTTCTTTTGAGCCCATCCCCCACCTCTAGCTACAGACATGACTGCTTGTGGAACCAGTCACATGCCAAGCTCCCTCCCCACCCCCCCCTCTCTCAAGCTTGCTCCTTCTCCCTCCTTCCTCCCCCCTTTCTCTCACGCTAGCTCCTTTTCCCTCCTTCCTCCCCCTCTCCCCCCAGTAGAATTGCCTGCCCCACATGAGAGACCCTCGGGCTACGGGGCTTTGAAGGGAACCTGTGTCTGCTCTGTTTCGCTGCTTCTTCTCCACCTCCTCTGACAACCAGAACTTGTAGTTAAAAGCGGGAAGTCTGCAGTCCCTTGGTGCCTTATGTTCATCTTAGTCTTTTTCCTCTGATCTGGCAGCCTAGAAACCCCAAACCAAGCCAGGCATGGTAGCTCATGCTTGCAACCCCCGGCCCTTTGCCAGCCTTTTGGAAACCTTCAAAACAAACGAGTTTGAAGTGGGCGTGGAGAAGGGCTCCGTGGGTTCAGAGCAAGGCCTGATGTGCCTGCCCCAGTGATTCTGTAGAGGAACTTGATGTGTGGACTCGGCAGATTCTATTTTGACTGACTAGAGTCTGCTTTTTGCTTCCTTTTATGCCCTTGGTGGTGAGTTTCATATGAGCAGAAGTTGGGCCTTGCTGTGACCTTTTCAGACTTCATTCATTCCCAACTCAAGAGCAGGGAATCTCATGCTTGTTGGTTGGTTGGTTGGTTGGTTGGTTTTTTGTCTGCCTGGCGCTATGAACGGTCTTGCTTTAGCATCTCCCAACAGCACTACTGGAAGACTGGAGCTAAGGGATAAAGGAGCTGGCCTGCTTCATTGTTGCAGCTGAAGCACAGATGGCAAGACTGGCTGTCCTTGGGCTTTTGGCTTGGTCTGTAGGCACTCACCTACACTGAGGTTCTACGGGATCTACTGAGTGGGGTGTGTGTATTTTGAGTTGAACAATGGAGAAATAAACAATGGTGACTGGTAGTGGGTGAGATACTCCATCAGTGGATTTGACTACTTGACCTGACATGGCACATCCAGCCTGACATTTTAGCCTGAGCCAGGCTCCCTATCTATTGCCACGTGAGAGCAAACCACCATAGTAAATATTAGAAACAAATGAACATCTTCCCCCACTGTCTCTTGCTAACTTCCTGTCTGGTGTGCTTTGGCTCTGGGGAGAAGGTAGCATTGATTAAGACGGGGACCATCCCAAGGTCTCCTTTCTTTTTGCTCCTGCCCCTCCTAGGCATCCATTCCCATCAAGAAGTTACACCAGGCCTGGTGTGGCTCACACCTCTAGACCCTGCATTTGGCAAGCAAGGACAGGCAGATCTCTGTGAGTCTGAGGCCAGCCCAGGCCTAAAGACTCAAAACATTAGAAAAATCCACCTGGGCCAGCCCTGCTAGGGCGGAGAGGTAAGTCAGTAAAGTTTTGTTTCATAGTCTGCTGTCTCAGTTAGATTTTGTTTTGTTTTGTTTTGTTTTGTTTTGTTTTGTTTTGTTTTGTTGGTTAACATGATGCAATCTAAGTCATCTGGGAAGAGGAACCTCAACTGAGAAAATGCCTCCATCAGACTGGCCTGTAGGCAGGTCTGTAGGACGTGTTCTTGATTAACCATTGATGTGAGAAGGTTCACTGGGTGGTACCGCCCCTCGGAAGGAGGTCCTAGGTGGTCTAAGAAAGTTGGCTGAGCAAGTCAGTAAGGACGGTTCTTTTGTGGCCCCTGCTTCTGTTCCTGCCTTGAGTTCCTACCCTGGCTTCCCTCAGTGCAATATGACTCAGGATTTGTAAGTCAAACAAGTGTTTCCCTCCCTGTGTTGACTGGGGCCATGGAGTTTTATCTCAGTAATAGAAACCAACCTAACTAAGACGTGTGGAGAATGCAGACACAGAGGTCCCTACTTTGTGAAAACGTACGCCGTCCACACTTAACAATCCATGCACTTTCCTGTACATGCTCTACATAATAAAAAAAGTATATAGGTCAAACAGGCCACCTCTGAAATGTCCAAACCTGATCTGAAAATCCCAGCTGGGAGTCAGATGCCAACCATTTAGCCTCGCAGCTGTGGGGGCTGGGATAGCTACGGATCCTCAGGAGGCAGCAAGCACATGGTTCCTGCCATGAGACACAGCCAGGGGACAGGAAAGAGGGACGGGCTGAGCACACGTAGGCTTGCCAATAGTCGCTATGTCCCAGACTGCCAACTGATTGCTCTTACATGTCTAACTAGTAAGATAGTAGGACTAGAAGGAGCCACAGCTGAGACAGGGCTAGATGGGAGAGGATGACAGTCATCAGATGTCTTGGATGGTCATTGGCAGGACAATCGTTCACATTTTTAAATAATGGGTTACATCTCATAGGTAAAAACAGTCACCAAAACCCAGAAATGGCTCTAAATACATCCTCTGTCATGCTTCTGATTAAACTATCGATCACAGCATCCACACAGCCATGGTGCTTGTGGCACACATTCCTCCAATAGGGACCCTCTTAAAATTTTGTCTGAACCTCGCAACTCCATCATGCAGTACTTGGCGGGTGGTCACAAAAGACTGACTTTATGAATGGCCAAGTGATTTCTACTACAACAAAGCACTGTCCCCAAGAAAGGAGACAGCGGCCGCCCTTGGAGGACCTGCGTTTGGCATGTGCCTTTCTGTCCTGCCCACATAGTGGAAAAGGAAGGATCAAGATACTGGTAACGGGGCCTTTCAAAAGCTCAATATTTGTACCCAGGGAACCACTTTACTTCCTAGCAGCAAGATCTGGGTCCTGAGAAAGTGTAATTCATTTTGGTCACAACTTAGGTGACATGGAGCTTGGTAAGACTATAAGGCCTCCCCTCAGCCTTTAGTCACATAGGAGAATCCGCATCACACCTGAGTGCTGTTCCAAAGGACTGGTGCAGTTTCCTGGTGGACTCACCCAACCTGTGTCACCCAGCTCCTCCTACAGAGCTGCTCCCCATCCAGGGCCTGGCAAAAGTGAAAATGTAGGACAACCACTCTCCAGTGTTCTAACCTGGAGAGAGTAGGAGGCTGTGGGGCCCCTGGCTTGCCTGGTCTTCACCCATGTCTCTGGTTTCCTTCAGATGAGCATCCCAAGATATTCCATCTCACCCATCCATCAAGTTACATCTTGGTTGGGAGAATTCTACACACACTCTGCCTGGAGCTCCCTCTGGCTCTTCCTCCATGTTCCTTCCATAACCTAATTGTTCTGTATATTTATCTGAGTTTTATCTTGACTTTTCCTCTTAGGTATGTTTACCTTGAATGCGGAGGCTGACCTCAGGGCCTGCTCTGACAGAGCCTGCCTGTGTCATGATAGGATATAAATGCTAAATATGGCTTCCCCTTCCTCCGTACATCTTACACTGCTTTTAATGATGAGATGTAGTTTTTCATTACAAGATCCATGTTTTACCTGTTCTGGCCCACGCATTCCTGACTAGAACGTGGGTAGCGTTCGCTAACACCCATGTGTACACCTTGTAAATGTGAATGGTAACTAGGTAATCCATATGGCAGTGTGGTGATAGCTCCAGACGGGAGGAAGGTGCCTGCGTTGCGTGCTGTCCTTCTCAGTGCGATGAGACACTTCCTGTAGAAAGTGTTATCTCAGTGTCTTTCCCTCCTAATGCTTTGTGCCTTCTTCATCCTCACAGACTGCCAAAGAAATGCAAAGAGTCCCGTAGGATCCACACAGAAGCAAAAGACTCTCAGGGCGATGGAATCCTGCTGGATGCTGGAGTGTTCTTGGCAGGAGGGAGCATGGTGACAGGGGCAGAATGTGTGATAAAGGGCACAACTGTGCGTTAGTGTGTGTGACATGATGTGGGGAAAGGGTCTGACACAATTGTTGTCACGGCTTTGGCTCACAGCAATCGTGCTTTTCTGAGCAGAGCACCATGGTGTTTGCTTGTTTGTTTGTTTGTTTGTTTGTTTGTTTTTTAAGAGTATCACTGAGGGCTGGAGAGATGACTTAAGAGCATTTGCTGTTCTTCCAGAGGAGTTCAGTTCCCAGCATCCACATCAGTCAGCTTCACTGCCTATACTTCCAGCTCCAGGCAGGGATCTGATAACCTCCTCTGGCCTCTGCAGGCAGGCAGCTAAGCACACATGCTGTACTCTCTCTCACACACACATACATGCAAGTAAAGTTAGATATTCTAAAAAGAAATAAAAGACTATCCTGAAAGTATGTGGCATGTATTACATGAACCAAGACAACTGAATTAGTAGAAAATGGGAAGGTGTATGGGCCTAAAAGGCCGCAACCACGCACACATGTTTATGAAATGCATGAGCTGTGGAGGGGCATGTGCTGGGCTGTCCCTAAGGCTTTCCGAGATTAGCCACTCAGGACTCGTTCACGTCTCACCTGTGAGTTCGCCCAGGAGATAGGCAAAGCTGCTGGTAACAAAAATTTAACAAAAATTATTGGGGAAAAGACTTTAACATTGAGAAAATTGTATTTTTGTGCACAGATTGGACTAGATTCCATCGTTATTCTATTTTAGGGAAGGAACTTTTCTTTCCAGCCTAGGGGACTTGTAAGGGCCACTCAAGAACTATCTGCTGGACCGGAGAGCTGGATTGGCTGCTGCTGGGTAACAGAGGTAGGCTGGGATAGTAGGACAGGCAGGGGAAGGGGTGCCGGGCAGGAAGGGGTGCTGGACAGGAACCGTGTGCTGAAGAGCTGCAAGACTGAGATCCCTCTGAGCAAAGAGTCTCAGGAAGTTCTGGAGCAGTGACAAGTGAGAGGAGATTCTGCCACACTGGAGAAGACAGGTCCACTGACTGTGAAGGGCGTTCAGTACCTCAGAGCAGAGTGAGGAGCCAGGAGCACAGAATTTGACTTGGACGGCGACGTGGGCAGACAGAGAAACCACTCTGTCCCAGAACTCATTCTGTAAACCAGGCTGGTTTCAAACTCAGAGATCTGCCTGCCTCTGCCTCCTGAGCGATGAGATTAAAGACATTGTTACAGCCAGGGTGTCAACAACAGAGGAACCACTCTTAAGTGGCCTCCTAGACCTAGGCCAGGACTGGGCCCAAAAGAGGAACAGAGGGGCCTGTCTAGGCCTGGTAGGGAGTGAAACTGGTCCAGCAGATTCCATCCATGCCTCTTTGCTAGTTCTCTAGGACAGAGACAATAGGACTTTCAAATGCCTGGTGAACCTAGGGGCAGTTCCAGAGGGGTGGGGTGGGGGTGGGCAGAGCCCAGAGTTGCTCCTCCCATGGTCCCCAGTAGGGATTCTTGAAGAGTCCTTTATTAGGACTAGTTGTGAATGGCAGACACCCATTCAAGTCATTCTGAGCCCAAGCCTGAATCCAAGTCCACACAGACTAGTAACTGAGTCCTGCAGGCTGTTGGCTATTTAACAAGCTCTGATGTGTATCTTGCACGGGTGTGAGAGCTGAAGCAAAGAATATTCCTTCAGCTGGCGTCCTACTTATCGATGAGGACACTATAATTTGTGTTAATTCATGGCTTAATCCCAAATCTCACTTTTTAAGATGGGGAGATAATTCCAAGACTATTTGTTCTTGTCAGATTTATATATTTACTTTGCAGTGCTGGATCTTGGACGAAGGGCCATGGGTGTGGTAGGCAAGCCCAGACCGTGTTATTTTATTTACCCAATCTTCTTAACCCAGTCAGGGCATCTGTCTTTGAAAAGCTTTAAAAGTTCATAGTACAAAACACGATTTGCAATATAAATACAAATTATAATACAATGGTAATTACAAAATACGTATGTATTGTATACAATTAGGAAGACTTCTTAAAAAGATTAAAAATAAATCAGCAAGCATCCATCATCTTAGAAATGAATACAGTTAACATTTGAACATATTTCCTCCCTTTTTTTCAATGCAGCTTTACATAATGGAGACATTTTTTAATGTATATCTTTGCATTTTGCCTCACATTTTATCAGGCACATCTCCAGGATGTTAAACATTATTTATAAACTTCATTTTAGAGATTTACCTAATATGTCTTCTATT
Organism: Mus musculus; assembly: GCF_000001635.26. NCBI lineage: Eukaryota > Metazoa > Chordata > Mammalia > Rodentia > Muridae > Mus > Mus musculus. Next base: position 22,450,522 of record NC_000082.6, read on the forward strand.
GATTATTTGTCCTCCTCCTCCTTTTCTTCCTCATCCACCTCCTTTTGTTTTTTTGTTTGTTTCTTTGTTTGTTTTCAGACAGGGTTTCTCTGTGTAGCCCTGGCTGTCCTGGAACTCACTTTGTAGACCAGGCTGGACTTGAACTCACAGAGATCTGCCTGCCTCTGCCCCTGCCCCTGCCCCTGCCCCTGCCCCTGCCCCTGCCCCTGCCCCTGCCCCTGCCTCTCTGCCCCTGCCTCTGCCTCTCTGCCTCTGCCTCTGCCTCTGCCTCTCTGCCTCTGCCTCTGCCTCTCTGCCTCTGCCTCTGCCTCTGCCTCTGCCTCTGCCTCTGCCTCTGCCTCTGCCTCTGCCTCTGCCTCTGCCTCTGCCTCTGCCTCTGCCTCTGCCTCTGCCTCTGCCTCTGCCTCTGCCTCTCTGCCCCTGCCTCTGCCTCTCTGCCTCTGCCTCTGCCCCTGCCCCTGCCCCTGCCCCTGCCCCTGCCCCTGCCCCTGCCCCTGCCCCTGCCCCTGCCCCTGCCCCTGCCTCTCTGCCTCTGCCTCTGCCTCTGCCTCTGCCTCTGCCCCTGCCCCTGCCTCTGCCTCTCTGCCTCTGCCTCTCTGCCCCTGCCTCTCTGCCCCTGCCCCTGCCCCTGCCTCTGCTTCATGTGCTGGGATTAAAGGAGTGCTTCACCACCGTCCAGCTGGTTATATTTTTCTTAACTGTTCTTCAGTGTGGAGGGTTAGCTTTGCTTCCACGGACCTCCCTCTCCCTCCTCTCTCTGCACATGTTCACGTATATTAGTCTAAACACGGCCGGGGCAGATCTGGCCAGACCTTGTTGCCCATTTTCAATGAAGGCGAGCTTGGCTTGCCTTCTCACCCATTGTGAATAGACGCTGCCAAAGAGAAGACTGCACTAGGAACTTTCCCTGTGGCTTTGGGAGTGGGGATAGCACAGGGAATAGGAATACTGGGATCCATTAGAGGAGTCTTACAATCCTATGTTGTAATGACAGAATCTAGGAGACCCTCTGTCTTCAGAGAAATATGCTTTCCAGACCACTTATTTATTGTTTATCTATGTATTTATAATGGGAGAGAGAGAGAGAGAGATATACCAGTGCAAATGTGGAGGTCAAAGGGCAATGTTCAGGAGTGGATGCTTTCCTTCCAGTTTTCTGGAGGCTGTGGGGATGGAACTCAGGTCAGCAGGTTTGGCATCAAGTGTCCCTTCCTGATGAACCACCTCACGAGCCCTCAAAAGCTTGTTGAATTGCCCAGATTAGTAGCACTGTAGAATTCTCTGCTAGGGAACAAGCAAAAACCAAAGATTTTCCTAGCTGACTGTGCCTGGGAATCGTTTCTTCTTCCTGATTTCTGCAGGCTTTGTTCATGTTTGCTAATGAGCAGACACAGGATGAGGGTACAAGATAGACAGATGCCCTGTGGGAACAGGTAGTTTCTGGTCAGCCTGCAACAAGAAAGGGTTCAGTACGCATAGCTCTGTGTGTGTGTGTGTGTGTGTGTGTGTGTGTGTGTGTGTGTGTGTGTGTGTGTGATCAAATTGCAGCTTTGACATTTCTGAGTATGTAGAATGATAGGAGAGGGGGAGCCTGTGGTGGCCCAGGTCCCAACAGGCTTACGGCAGGCATTAGTTACAATTGGCCAACGGGATGCTTATCATCCAGTCTTCGTTTGCCCTTCTCTCTGAGAAGGAGAGAGGCACATTTGCCTTCCCCACTGCGGACTTTCTATTTCCACAGTTCTTTGAAGTGCCCTCGAGATCTAAGCGGCGGCCTGAAAGCAGTGCTGTGTATCTTTGCAACAGATTAGAACATATTCACATTTTGTTTGCTCACAGAGCAAATATTTCCCTTGGAATGAGGCCGAGGTAGCAGAACAGGACCAGACAAGGCCAGACTTCCAGGATGGCCTCACGGCCCCCAAGGCCTCATGGAGCCATTCTCCTGGATCACTTCATTGAGTCTTGTAGACACGGATGGATTGATAAACAGCCATTCATTCATAGAAATAGATACTGTTCGGTATGTAGATACAGAACACTGTGCAGGGCAAGTAGGGATAAGCATGTTTGGTGTTAATGACTCTAACCAAGGCAGCAGAGTCTACAAAACTCAGGAGAAAAAGGTGTTCTGAGATGGGTAATAATTCAGTTGGTGTTTGTGGGCATAGTATGAGATGTAATATGGGGTGAGTTTGACTCTATGTAGGGGGGTGTGGTAATATGTTCCTAAAAACAGTAAGTCTTGATGGTGAGAGCGTGTAGTGATGATTGTGGTGTGTGCATGTGTATTTGTGTGTGTGTGTATGTGTGTATGTGCACGTGCGCACATGTGCATCTGCACACACACTAACACGGTGGTGTGGGAACGAGGTATGAAAACCTTGCTGTTGGTGACAGGTAGGTATAGTGCTGGCAGGATGGGAGGAGGACCCAGCAGGCAGAGGAGCTATGGCAGCTAAGGCCCATGGGCAAAGGAAAACTCTAGTGGGAATGTCCAAGGGAGGCAGTGAGGCAGAGAAGGGATTTTATTTTGGCAGGTCCTTTCTGAGGAGGACAATGCTCCACCCTCCTGTTTCTCAGGCTCGTGAGAGGACCTCGGTTAACCGGATTCGTCTCTTTCTCTCGAGATCAAAGCCCAGTGTGGAATGGACTGAATGTTTGTACATTTACTAGACCTTTCTCAACCCAGGCTTCTCCACCTGGCTTAGTGTGGAGAGCTTCCAGCCTATAAAGCTCTCAGAACATCACAGACTCCATTAGACATGGGGCAGAGACATTCACGTGGCAAAATCGTAGAGGCAGAGGTCAGAAGCAGCTCCAGTATGCCTCTCTCTACCTGGCTTAGGTGCTAGGCATGGCTGCCCTGGGTCCATCGGCATGCCATGGAATATGAAAGCAGCTGTCAGGATAGCTCTCTGTCTCCCATTTTGGTTTGCTTTATATGACTAGATCGGCCCAAAACTGTCTCACAATCAAACCTTGGGCATATAAGAATTATTTATTTGGTTTATTAGACAGAGATAGGAAACTACATTTATAGCTGGTATGTTTGCAAGGCACTGACATGGTTCCTCCATTTCATGTCCAGCTTTGTAGTTTCCTTTAGGAAACATATTATCTTAACTTTATAAATACAGGTATTCAGGCTAAGAGAGATAATGTAGTCAAACCTCTTTAATAACCCTTCCAGCAAATTCTCTATCACTGGTCACTGACTGAAATATGAACCCAACTCTGTTTGTCCTAAAGATCTTGCCCTTTCTTTCCATAAGGCTGTGGGTAATTCAGTACAGGAAAAGAATGGATTTTTATCATCAGTCAGGCTGAGGCTCAAACCAAACTCTGCTCTGTGCTGGCTAAGGGTGTCATGGGACACAGCCTCTTGCCTTGAGAACCTAGAGCCTCTAACAGTCCAGTACATAGTTCCTGTCCTTCAGGGACAGTGTGATGGATCATGCAGATGGGGATCACAGGGTGCTGCAAAGTGCTTCGATGAGGAACCCCCCTGATGCCAGGGCATCCCCTCTAGGTGACCTCATTCCAACCATGGGCTAGCAATGCAAGCATCAATTCATGCTAGGTTTAAAAGACCTACTACAAACCCAATAATGCCACATCTCACTAACATTTTATATTGGTTACATATTGAAATGACAATATTTAAGATATGTTGCCTCAACATTCCTTATAAACATTGATTTTATCTGTTCCAGTTTACTCTTTGTACATGATTATCAGACATTTTTAGATTTACACAGTGGATCATATTATGTTTCCATTAGACAGTGCTGATCCTGAACAATGTAAACATGGTGCGATGTTCTGTGGTGCACAGACCAAAGACCGTTGATTCTATGACCTCCACAGGAAAATACACAAGAAATACTTAATGTCCTTAAAAAAAAAAACTTGTTTCCGTTTTCAAAAAGAAAGAAAGAAAAGAAAAAGAAAGAAAGGCTGCGCGTTCCTTTCACTACACACATCATTTAAATGGTTACCGTTGAGAAGACTGAGTGAGCTCCAGCTTTGATACAGTAGAGATGGTATCACTAGAGCCCAATGGTATCTGTAGAGCCCTATGCTCAGGCCTACTGAAAGGTCCTTACTGTCTTGCCCCAGCTTACATTAGGAGATTTTGTCCTTAGTGTAGTAGTGATAAGGCTGTGGTTTCAGAGGTAGGGCCCAGTGGAGGGTGGTTAGAGTGCTGGACTTGCTGCCAATCAATCAATCGATCACATTTGCAGGATCCTCTACAGAGGAGTCTTCTCCTTCCTGATTATTGAAAAGGGGGAACCGCAGAGCCTTGTACGTTTTGTGAGTTTCCCTAACCTCCTCAATGACATGAGCTCTTGGAGTTTTGGTTGCTTCTCTCTTCCCTCTAGGAAGGAGAGCTTCAATGTAAAAGAAATCATACACTGTGACTCCCAAGAAGAAATTAAGAAAAATCTGGGGCTGGTTTGTTCCTGAGAGGGTTGTTTATACTAGAGGGACCTTGAACCTGGAATTTTTCTCTGAAATCTGTGTCACTAGGTGATGTCCTACCATTGCAATGCCATTGTCTGTGAGATCCAAAGAGAAGCCGGTGGCACACTGTTGGCTATCCAGAACTGTTCGACATCAAAGACCATGTATTTTCTTTTAAGTAGTCAGTTTGAATTTTATCACAGCCATGGAAAATGGATTAGGACATCAGTGACAGTTGTTGCTGTTCATAAGAGGCTAAGAGATTTTGTCATCGTGGGATCAAGACGAATCAGGTCATGTGATTGCTCCAAAAAGCTAACGCAGTAATCCAGGCAAAGGGTGCGACTCTGTGCTTGCTCACATGTTTCTAGGGTACCATATGGTCCTTAGTTCTGAGGTTACTGCAAGAAGGACTTTGACCAACTATTGCTGTTTCAGAAGACGTTGCAAGAACAATAGAGATTGAGATTCATAACATATGAGGCCGGATTTAAGAATCTGGGGGATGTTTCACAGAGGCAAAATACATGCATGCATGCATGCATACATACATGTACACATACGTAGTTAGCTATGAAGAATAGTACTTTCCAAACATCTGAAAGCTGCCCTGCATAAGGGAAGGGAGATTTAGTCTATGTTCCAATGGTGAGAGTTCCTGGGAGGTTTTGGGTGCTACTGGGTCCTATCTAAGGTTTAGAGGAATGTTTTCAGGGGGATTGCCTGAGAAGGTGGTGAGCTGTCCATCAGCAGGTATAACCAAGCAGGGGCAGCCACCCATGGGTGGCTGTTTAAGGAAGCCTCCCTTTGGGTGAGAGGTTGGGTCAGTACTTCATTTCCGTGGCTACAATGAGCTCCCTCTGATCTGCCTCTCTCTTTGGCTCCTTTGTTGACTTTCCCTTCCTTCTACAAATGGCTGTAGGGTTTTTAGATGCAGAATTATTTCCGTAATAATTGATAGTTTGACTTAATGGAAAGTAGGAGGGAGGGGAGTTTGAAAACAAAGGCTATTTTGTTGCTTAGAAGGGCACACAGTAACCTGTTCAGAGGGGGGAGGGACGGGAATGTGGTTGTCTGTGTTAGACCCTTAAAGGCTTAGCCGGTGGACAGGCACCATTTGTTCTTGGCTCTAGTTGAAAACGCAAGCACAATAGCTAACAAGCCTTTGTTCTTCAACGGACCATTGTTTCCCATGTTTGCACAGGTTTTGGGTAGCTACAAGGAGTGAAGAAAATTCCCACTTTAACTTTTTTATTTTGAGAGCAAGTTTTCAGAACCCTAATTGAAGCAATTTGGTGAGTTTATGTTAAATTCTGTCCAGGGATTTGACTTCAAAAAGCCATTTTCTGCAGGAGAATATTTTTCACGCATAGGTAGTGTTGTCCCTAGAGAAGACGGTAGCTAAGCCTCTATTGGAGTGGGCTGCCTAGTTAATTCTAGCCTCCGGTTTCCGCCGTTGAGTAGTAATTGTGTACCTGTCTCACGGTGAGCCACCTTAGACACCTAGACTTCGAGGCACAAAATAGAAATGGGCTGCTTCAGGAGGAAGAGGACAGGAATGGGTGTCACAGAATCCTATCTTGGTCAGTGTCCTCGCTCTGTCTGAGGATGACAGAGGGGACATGGAGTAGCCTGAGAATGTAGACATGACTTCTGGGCTACGGACCTTTGCTGCTCAGTTGCAGCATCCAGAGCTTGGAGAGACAACTACTGTGGCTCAGCAGATCCTACAGGACTGGTTAGTTAGGCCAGGGAGGTGGGGCGGCAGCTACGGAGCATCCATGCCCCGCCCCCGCAACACCCATCAAACTGTTGCTCCACCGATGGACTGTTCCTATATTTACACCTCCTGTATGACCCCATGCATGTATGAATCTGAACCTTTTGCTCAGGCCAGCCTCCACCTAGAGATTGAATAGATTTATTCCCAGGTCTGGATTCTGGGGCGAGGGACCAACCAACTCTGAAGAGAAGCCCACAGCTTTGCCCCTCCTCTCTCTGCTTCCATCCCAGCTCTTTACCTCAGCGAGCTCATCTACAGGCTCTGGGTGGAGCCACTCTGAAGCCCTCCTGGGCTCTGGTCTGCCCCAGGGCCCTGCCCTCCAGGCTTGGGCAGTGTAGTAGGTCTCCCCGCTTCCAGGAGCATGGTAGTCCATCTGCAGCTGCAGTTTGTAAACTATCAGATTTCAGAGTTGGGCTCTTGAAGACCGTGAACCAGGAGGTCTCTGTGGGGGCCAGGATATGGAGTCTAGGTATTTTGGACATAAACAGCACATGGATCATGCTTGGAAAAAAATATTAGTTTAAAGAAAAGAATTGGAAGAATGAGAGATAGGACTGGCTTACTTCCTGTGTTACTTTTTGATTAATCACTATTTTTGAGCCATCTGTTTAATTGTCTATAAAATGCTTACTGCTTTCAGAATCAAGTAAATAATGTGTATAATATGTTTGGCTGGGCGTAATAAATAGGGTTTTTCGATTTCCATTCCTCTCTTTCAATATCAGGCAACTGGAAAAACAGAATTTCAATTCCTCCCAGCCCCTTGTATCAGGTACCTACCCAGCAGTAGGTAACTTCAAAAAGGTTCCAGAAGATTCTAATGGAGACTACACAGTCCCCAGTGCTACATGGCTACAGACCACCCAAACTCTTCAGTAGTGACATATAAAGAAACTACCAGAAAGTCATGCTTTAGTCACCTGCTGCCATTTTTATTTGCAATAAACTACAGAGTCAGGACACACACACACACACACACACACACACACAAACACACACAGAGTCCATTATAGAACAAGTTCCCAGCATTCTACCCTCTTGCTGGAGGGAAAGAGGAAAGAATCGCATGACCAAGACAAGGCAGATGCAAGCATGCAGAGACCCAGACTACCATCAGAGCCCGCAAGAACTGCCAAGGTCACTTGCATAAGATCCAGTGTGCTCCGTTTTCAGGGACCTGGTGAGGCTGGAGGAGGGTACTTAGAAGAGATGTTTTCTTCCAGAAAGGGCGATCCTGGAGGAAGATATGCACCTAAATTAAGAATGCTGAAAGCAAATTTCTTTCGTATGGTAGTCATCAAAGACCCGCATCCCTCAGGAGCCAGTAAGGAAAAGGTGATGCTTTGTCTGGGGAACCCTGTGGTGTGGAGGAGGGGTGACTGGTGTTTAATGAATCAAAGCGATGCTTTTGTGCACTCAGAGTGTGGACTGGGAATCTTTCCTCATGATGTCTGAGCAGCTACACAGGTGCTGAGTTAGGTCCACTAGGTGCAGGCCAGGAAGCCGGACTTGATTTCGAGTTATCACGAAGTAAGTTGAGCCAAATGGGAGACTCCTCATGCTTATCGACTGTGGCACGTGAGATCTCCCGGATCCTTCTCTCATTCACTTCATCTGTTTGCTCTTTGTGCGACTCACACCAGTAGACTAGTAGATTCGCAAGTAAACCATTGTACCGGTCATATACCGCACCTGCGGTCAGCCCCTGAGGTCAGCCCCTGTGCCAGCGCCGGTGGTCAGCCCCTGCCACACCCCCAGCCCCGCTCCTATTTTAATCTTTGAAAACCAATCTCTTACCGCACAGAAGTGAGCTACCACTCCTCAGTTGGCCTCCCAGACGTTCTCTCAGGGGCTGACACACTTCCAGGTTAGCTGTGTCTGGGTGGAGGGGGAGGCGCTGTCTGTGTATCTCAGTAGCCTGTCCCCTCCCCAAGTCTGCTTTCATATTCTTCATGAGATGGGGCAATAACTGTTTTTATGTGAATGTGTAATTCTTCAAACACAGTGCTCTATTATTTTTACCTCTTCAAAATAATAATAATAATATTCTCAGTTTCTCTATAACTAGTTCTTTAAACATTTTTTGTTAGTTTAGAAAATAAGAACATGACTTTTTTTTTTGAGACAGATTTCTAATTCTTCCCAGGATTTTGCTTTTTTTTTTTCTTTGTATCACTGGTGCATGTAACACCCCCAATTTAATGTCATCTGAGAATACTGTTTTGCATCCCTCTTTCCAGGTTGACCAAAAATGTTTTGAATATAGCAAAGGCCTTTGGTTTCAGTAAAAAATTTCTCTTTGTGGGTGATAGCAGTGAAGTCTCATTAATTTTTATCTGGAGAGTAACTGGATTTATTCATCTGAAAAACAATGCCATTCATTTGTATGTGGGGTGTCCCGAATCTTCTGGCCCAAAGGATGACACCCACAATCTGTTCTGAGGAAAGACCCCTCCCCCAATGATATGTGCTTACGTGTTTGGCTTTATGATGTTGCAACACCTACAACCTTAAGAGATTTCAGACCCTGCATATGGCTATGGCAAAATATTAACATTATTAAGCCTAGATGATAGGCCCACGCTTGCATGCTGCACTTGTGGCTACAGTGTATTTGAACATTTTCATAGAGCGTGAAATGATTCTCTGATGGTCTAGTTCTAAGAAGTGTGATCAACTTGTGAGGCCTTTAGGAGGCAGAGAGGGCAGGTGGAGAGGACTTGCCTAAGTCTCCTTTTTGATTTGGTTTTTTTAGGAACAGGCTTTCTCTGTGTGGCCCTGGCTGTCCTGGAACTTGCTCTGTAGAGCAGGCTGGCCTCGAACTCAGAGTTCCTCTGCCTCTGCCTCTGAGTGCTGGGATTAAAGGCGTGTGCCACCATTGCCTGGCTTTTGCCTACCCCCCTCCCCCAAAGCCAAAAACAAACAAAAATGCCATTTACCATCCTCTTTACCTCATACCAGGTGCCAAGAGGATGCGCTGATCCACAGGTCCATGGCTCACCATTATCTGTGTTAACACTTCCTCAATTGAGATCTAATGTCCCATCTCCTTAACCTCAGGGATGCTGAGGAGAGAGGAAATACTGGGGAAACTGTCTTTATTTTGTTTTCTTGAGACAAAAACCTCACCTTGCTACCCAGGATGGCTTTGAACTTGTGTTCCCCCTGCTTAGCCTGGTAAGGCAGGACTATGGGCATGTGCCAGGAAGCCAAGCTACTATTCCGTTCCTAAAGATCCTGAAGTTTTGTGGCTTCTAACTGCTATATCTATCTATGTATCTATGTATGTATCTATGTATGCATCTATGTATCTATCTATGTATCTATGTATGTATCTATGCATCTATGTATCTATGTATCTATCTATGTATCTATGTATGCATCTGTGTATCTATGTATCTATCTATGTATCTATGTATGCATCTATGTATCTAGCTATGTATCTATGTATCTATCTATCTCTATCTTCTATAATTTATCTATCATCTCTCTATCATCCATCTATCATCTATCAATTTATCTATCATATCTATCATCTATTATTTTCTTTCAAAAAGGAAACAAAAAAGAGGAAAGCAAAGCAAGTTCAGTTCTTATTAACAGTGCTTCTGTGTGCTTCTACAACAGAAAGCGTGGGCTTCATGGACCTTTATTGATCCCCACTTACATGGCAGAGTTGTAAAATTCCTTTCTCTTCTGCTGTCAAAGGTAAAAAGAAGTTCCATCTTTAGTTATCTTTCACCTTGTAATTCTTCCTAAAATTCCATTTTAAAAATAATTTTATGTTACAGAAAGGAAAATGCTCCGTCTCGTCCATCATCTAAATTATGATTTACCCAATAGGTTTTTTTTTTAATTATTTTATTTTATTTGTATTAGTACACTGTAGCTGTCTTCAGAAACACCAGATCCCTTTACAGATGGTTATGAGCCACCATGTGGTTGCTGGGATTTGAACTCAGGACCTCTGGAAGAGCAGTCAGTGCTCTTAACCACGGAGGCATCTCTCCAGCACCCCCAATAGGTTTTTAAAATGACACTTTGATTCTCTGTTCTTTTAATTATTGATCTCCAGAACTATTGATCTCCTTGTTTCTCCTGTCTTTGTCTTTACCTCGGTCTCTGCATCTTTTATACTGACCTTCAGTGTGGCATGAGCACTCTGATCTGGTTGAGTTCCTTACCATTCTTGGCTGTTTCCTTTCCTGGATTAGATTCTTAGCACAAAGTCCACAGGTGCCTAGGAGGATGGGCCTAAGAGGGAGGAGGAGAAGGTGAGTGTGGGCTCTCCTGCCCAGACTGTCCTGTGCCCACATACTCTAGATCTACAGAAGAGGAAGGAGAGAGGGTCATGTGTTCACGTCAGAAAGGAAGGATGCAACACACAGAGCTGATGTGGGGTAGTGAGTCACCATCACAGAGAAGCCCTAAGGAGCTCTCAGTGGTGCAGTCAGCAGGTTTTGAGGGTAGTTTCTGAGAAATTGGAGTCCTGGACTTACTACTGTGACATTTGCTGCTCCTAGTTTCCTCATTGTCAAGAGATAGACTCACCTTGTAAGGGCCTCAGGAAGTTCACAAGGAATAGACTTTGGACTAAATAGAAAAGGTTGTCTAGTAACAATTTCATGAATACCTAGACACTTCTATCAACCGACCCTCTCTCCATCCCTCCCTCCCTAGCTTCAGGACTTCAGTCCGTCCCTCCAGTTTTGGAGACATTACCCAGGCCGATTGTCTGAAAAGTCTAGTTCTTTCTCTCTTTGTATCATGAATCTGTATTTTAGTCTACTGATCTCTTCCCGCTTTGTAAGTTTACCTCTGCGTTATCTTTCCCTCTTCACGTCGAATCTGTATTTTAGTCTACTGATCTCTCCCTGCATTGTGAATTTACCTCTCCGTTGTCTTTTGCCCTCTATCATTTCCAATTCGATCTCCAAGAAGTAGATCACAAGTATTTATGCCCTTCTGCACACGCTGAATTTCATATTTTCTGAATCACAAAGCTGCCCTCCGTGTGACCCAGAAAGCCCTTTGATGATCCATATTTAGCTGTATCCATCACTCAACAGATGTCTGGGTAAAAGCCCCATGAGCTCGCTCTACATCCTGTGGTTTCAAGTTCCTGAGCTGTTGGTTAGAAAGCTTTCATCCTCCTGCCCCCCTCCCCATCCACTCCAGAACCAAAGGACAAATACCCACGTTAGCTGGTCACTTAGACATTGAAAACTATCCACTTGTTACCGACTGCAAGCTTGATGCTGAATGAGTTTCTCTTTGCTTCCAGATTTCATCCCTTGACACACTCACATACTCTACATTCTGATGACTCCGCTAGAATTACAACTCTCATTGCCTCCAGAGCTCCTAGCTACACTCTTCTTGGACCCCCCTTGAGACTTGGAGTCGTACTGGCAAGCAGTTCAGAGAAAAACAGGTTCACCACAGCTCTGTCTAAGTGACTCAGGCTGGCAGACGAGGCTCTGTCGTCCTGTACAACATATGAAGAAGGAGGTGGTAGCAATAGTAAAATGCCCAGTAAGTTAAATAGGACATTTCCCCAACCCCCTTGGCTTTCTGGATCCTTTCTTCCTTTAGAGATGCCCATGAGGAAAGAGTTTTCTCTGCTCTCTTATCACTTTGGATCTTCCGTCAGATCTCTTGGCATCTGAAAGGCAGCCTGCCATCCCATTTCCATGGAACACAGATGGCACAGCACACACCTACCACTAGTGAGGAGCACATGCAGAGCCTCTTTATTTTTTAAAGCTCCCTTAACAACCCAAGAATTATTTCCCATGCTGGCTGGTCACTGTTGACAGTGACACTTGGAGTCTAAAAAAGACTCTGATGTTCTCCACTCACAGAGCAGAACAAAAGGGTCCCACTCTGGAGAACCTGAAGACATTGAGGATTAAGGGATGACTTCCAGTTAGATAGCAAGGATGAGGTTTGGAGGATCTAGCTGTCCACGGAGGCTGTTAGGTTTATAGGTGAAATGAGTCAGTCACGTGTGATTACATGGCTATACAAAGGTTGACTAGCTAGGATGTCAGTTTTTCAACATCATATTACTTGACTCAGAACACTAGTGAAAACACTTCAGGAAGAATGATGGCGCACAGAAATCTGTGGGGAAGCAGAGGTTTTGATGGAGACAGATATATGTCAACTCTTTGTGTGTGGGACGAATTTTTCCTTCCTACACACTAGCTGTCTAGTCTGTGAAATAAGTCCAATGTCTACATTTTAGACTACTTTGAGGATTAAAAGGAGCATCAAAGAAAACCTTGATGGTGTTATGGGCAGCAAGTAAGTAGGACACAAATATGAATTTCCTTTTCTATAAAATCACTCTCTCTTCCCCCTCTGTACAGAGTACGGAAATATGTACTCCAGTATGGTGGGACATCAAGCAAAAGCAAAGTAAAGCAAACAAACAAACAAACACCCAGTAAGATGGTTCAGTGGGTAAAGGTCTTTGCCATGTAAGCCCTGCAATATGAGTTCAATCCCTCGATCCCAAGATGGAGGCAGAGAATGGACTTCTGAAAGCTTCATGTGATTTGCCCCTACCATACAAAGAACAGAATAGCAGCTTTTCCTGTTATTACAGTCTGACATGGGTCTTACCAGGATACTTTCAAACTACTGAATTGGGTCCAATGAGAATGTGACAGGGATTCTTCATTAGTCCTGTCTATCTGTCTGTCCATCTGTTCGTCCGTCCGTCTGTCTGTCTTTCTCTGGTTTTTTTTTTTTTTTTTTTTTTTTTGAAACAGGGTCTCATTGCATAGCCTTGGCTGGCCTTGAACTCACAGAGATGTGTTGCGTCTGTGTGTCCCTACCACACTTGGCAGTCTCCTTTGGCCTTCATGATCCAGTCCACTCCTAATGGACTATCAGAGTTGCTAGGGAATATTCACAGTCATCGCCAGCTGTCCTCGAGTTGGGACATGGATTAGATCAGTTTGTCACATATAAGTCTGGTCTGACTGGTTAGTGCCCATGGATCTAGAAATATCTCTTGGGATCATTTTTTATTATTTTAGAAAATAAGAGATTCCAAGAACTTTTTCTCAGAAGGGCTTAATAGATCTACTGCCTTCCCCCTCCCCCCTTTTCTTTGCCCTCCTACTCTCTCCTCCACCCTGCCTAGAGCTGATTTAGCATTGCTGCCTATCACATAGCTCCAGCAGCCTTGTGGAGGGGGAGGTAAAGGGATTATAGTTTGCTTCTCACTCAACCAGGGCCAGGGTTCTTTCTCGTATGCTACCCCTGCCCCCCAGGCAGCCCTTTCTGGTGTAGGTTTCTCTTTCTAGAGCTAGTCCTTAGAGATGCTTTTGTTCTCCAGGGCACACAGGTGCCAGCAATTGTGGAGTCTCCTTTTGACTTGTCCCCTCTTTAAATCTCTTTCCTAGTCCCTTCTACACTCGAGAGGCAGAGTGTGGATTCTTGATTCTTGCTCAAAGATGTGTAGATAACAACAGGAAAGATGAATACTATCATAAAAGAAACAAGGGATTCCTACTCGGTGTTCTGTCTTCCTAGTTCCTCAGGAGACTGAGTCAGGAGGTTCACTTGAGCCAGGTTCAAGGCCAGTCTGGGCAATATGGAAAGAATCGTCCTATGCATGTTCCCATGTAGGAAAGCAAAAAATGATTATAAGCAAACACACATATGAAGAACCGTTTTAAAGACAGAGCTTCTTTTCCTAGAAAAGCATTTTTAGGGCTGTTATTTCAGAGAGTGGTTACTTCCATGTTCACTTGAGAACAATTAAAAACTGGTTTCTTAGGGGGACAGAAAACTCCATGGTTTATTGTTTGCTTGTTTATTTATATATATGTATTATATAACATAAATATGTTTATAACATATGGATATACTATAAATATGTATTAATATATGAACATAATATATAAAATATATAACATAAAAATATTACATATATTAATTATATATAATTATATGTGGTGGATTGAATGAGAATGGCCTTCCCTAGGCTCACATGTTTGGATGCTCAGTCCCCAGTTGATAGAATTGTTTGAAAATAATTAGGAGGTGCGGTCTTGTTAGAGGAAGTGTGTTACTTGGGGTGGGCTTTGAGGTTTCAAAAGCCCACACCAACCCCAATCTATGTGTCTGTCTCAGTCAGTCACTCTGCCTCCAACTTGCAGATCTCTTGTACGCTCTCAGCTATTGCTCCAATACCACATCTGTCTCTCGTCATGTTCCTGCCATTAGCTTACAGACTTTCCCTCTGAAACTGTAAGCAAGCCCCCAGTGAAATGCTCTGTAACTTGCCTTCATCATGGTGTCTCTTCACAGGACTAGAAAAGTAACCAAGACCAGTGTTCTGCCTGCATGAGTGCCACATTTGCCATTAGTGTCCTCAGGGGCAGCAGAGGGAGCAGGACCCCTTAGAACCTGGGGTATGGATACTTGCTTAGCTGCTGGGAACTGAACCTGGGTCCTCTGTAGGAGTGGCAAGTATTTTTAACTGCGGAGTCATCTCTCCAGCCCTCCACATCCTCCCCGCAACCTCCGTGTAATTTCTCTAAGCCTCTTCATGTTCTTAGAAGGCATCTAGTGTTTGAACAAAGAACTCTTTTATTTTTTCATGGAACATTAAAATAATTATTACTATTATGTATATTTGTGTGATGTGTGTGTGTATGCATGCTATAATGTTCACTGGCGGGGGGGGGGGGTTGTTCAGAGGTCAACCCTGCAGAGTCAACCCTCTTCTCTTACCTTAGGTGGGTTCCAGGGATCTAACTGGGGCCCAGGCTTACACAGCAAATGGTTTCATTCCCACTGAGCAATCTCCTCAGCCCTTTCATGCAACATTTTAGGAATACTAGTGTTTTGTGAGTAATATTCTAGAAAGTTATAGCTTTAGATAGGGTGTAACGTCTTAGACTAGATATGTGAGATCATTTTAATTTTAACTAAACACTTGGAGCTATGTTCTCACTGATTCCTGTTGGAGCCTAGAACTAGTAACTGAGCGTTGACTGTATGGTTTCCCTCCTCAGAGGGCTGGCAGGCGCCTTCCTCCTTCCCTTCCTGTTCCCTCTCCCTTCCTTTAATGTTGACATCAGACACCCACCTGCTTTGGAATGCTGAGGTATAAGCCTTTGACACAGGGAATCAGTCTAGATCCTGCTTATCCACAGGACTCTGTATTTTTATGTCTTCTGATTGTGGTAGTATTAAGGAAGGCACAGCCTAGCTGGGACAGAAAGTAACTGAGGGTTTTGGCTAAGAGAAGAGGGGGCTAGAGATGGGGAAGGTTGATGTAATTATTTTTGGCAGGAGTTGGAACCAAAGCAGCAGGAGAGAGTAAGTTTTAAGACTCTCTGGCAAAGCAACTTTCTAATCTGTCACTGAATATGTGTAAAAAAGTGATTAGTAGGTCTCTATATTTACCATGATTACTCACAAATATGTAATTTACATAATATATACAGCACATTAAGTACTATGTCACCTTATATAATGTGCATATGTGTGTATATATATATATATATATATATATATATGCATGTTATATAATGCCAGTCTGGAGGCTCTGTAAGGTTCTGCCAAGTATTTCCTAATTTATTTGGGAATTTAACGTATTTTTTCCATCTGTAGAATGAACTCTCTTGAGAGGAGTTGGTCTGTGACCTGAATATAATCTTTCTACAAATTCTCTCTCCGTTCCCAACTCACCGGGGAAACCCCATGAAAACCACACCACACTGAACCACGGCTCCTAACCCACCAGCCCAGCGACAAGGTGCACCAAACGTTTCCGGTTTCATTGTTTTTATTGCTAGTGGGGCGGAAGCAGGAAGGCAGGTGAGAACAAGTCTGCAGCGTGAGAAGAATATGAGCAGGAGAAGAGAGGAGAGACTAGGCTCTCCCTTGACCACGGAGCTTGAAGAAGCTACTAAACACCAGTAAGCCCCCCCCCCTCTCCTCTGCAAGGTGGAAATAATAATACTTTGCTGGCTAGCCGTAGAGCTTGGTGTGGGAGTCACTTGGATGATGCACTACACAATAAGAAACCACAGCCATGGTGTTTAAAAGATGATTTGTAAGGTAAGATTAAACAACAACAAATTAGAAGTGCAATGCCACATTTTATACTCTGTGCCTTTGAAAAGAACTGGGCTGTGTTTCTCAAGAAACATTTAACCTCTGCAGGGCCCCATCGAGAGACTCGTGAGTCCGTTTTACCTACTGATAGTATTGTCTCAACATCTGTGACCTCGTGGGGGTCAGAGCTGAAACATATACAAACACTTCTGTGAAATTTTTAGAATCCGTGACCTTGAAGTTGAATCTGCCTCAGTTTCTGAATCAATTGTCTTCCAAAGTAGTGCTTGCTATTACTCCGGAGCTGGCTGGTCACATCTCTAGGCATCCCACCAGTATGCTCTTTATGTGGCCTGGTGTCTCCCTTGCTCAGTAGAAGCATGTTTGCTGAGCAGGAGGGTTCCAAGTCTCAGCCCTGGATTCTAGTTGAGAGTGCTTCCTTCCGAGGTGGGCTCAACTTGTACAGATTCTTCATATTCCCTTCCTTGGCTATGGCAAGACTGGAGGCAGCTCAGTGGAGTGATGTCAAACTGGGCCTGGATTTCCTCTTAAGAAATTTGAGACAGAAATGAAGGTCCAGGGGAGCCAGGGGCCTGAGGCAACTGTTGCTTTCTACCAGTGATGCTGTATAGAGTTGCCCTCCAGAGAGGAGGAAGATGCTGGCACCAGCTGACTGAAGCCCACTGAGCAGGGCCAAAACTCTTCTGTTCTGGTTGGCAACATCTTACAGAAGTCACAGATGTACCCAGGAAGGTATCCAAAGCAAGAAGATCGGTGACATGATGAGATGACATAGTAGTTCAATCAATTGATCTGTCTGGTGCCTTTAACATCAGGCCAACTTCTCTCCATGTAGGACAAGCCATAAAGCACTTGGAAGTTAGCTCAATTCTCCACCTCCCATTTTCTTGTGTGGGCTTGCTCCATCCACACACAGGCTATAAGATGGTTCCTTGCTGGGAACCTAGATCCAACATCGACCAATCCTCAGTGACAAGAAATAACCCTTTCCCCAGATGCAGGTTCTTCTGTTTGTTAGTGACCTTCTTAGTAACATTTACAGTCAAACCTCCTTATCCACAATAAAATGGAGAAGTCTTTAACTTTTCCACAACTCAGTTTCCTTATCAACCAATGGGGGGGGGGGAATGAGGCTTGAACAGCACGTGTTCATAGTTGCTCCCCGGATGTAGATAATTCTCATAAACCTTGAAACCAGCCAGAGAAATGTGTCTCTACAAGCAAACGACAGTGGAAGAGTAAGGGCCTTCTTCTTTTTTCTTTCCCATGTCCTGTTCCCACACTATGTTTATTTCTAATCAGGAAAAGTCCAGCAGTAAATAAATATTTATATATTATATATAAACAAATACGCTACATAGGTATGTAGAGAAGACCATCAGAAGGCCCCTCTGCCACACTGTGAGAGTGAGATGTGCAAACAGGGAGTCCCGTAACAGTCTCCTGGTTTTCCCAGCAAAGTCCCCCCAAACCCATACCCCCATCGTCTCTGCCACCAGGGCTTGGGATTCAAAGTGACACACTTTGGCTTGTATGGTAGTGAGGAGTGGGGAATACTGGGAGTGTTTTTTTTTTTTTTTTTCTGTTTCTTTCCTTTTTACACAATATTATGACATCAAATTTGAAAAATAAAGTCCACTTTCTCAGCTCTTCCTCCCAAGTGTTCATAGGAACTATGAAAATAAATACCACATCTAAAGCACGCTGCCCGGGCAGCCTTGTTTGCTCTCTAAGCAAAACAGCCACCAAGAGATGCTTCAGGAAGCGAACAAGTACCCATGGACAGCAGAGGGAACCAAGAATGGAAACGGCTTTCCACAGCTTCTTGGCTTTCCCCTGCAAGTTAAGGGGGGAGCTGTTACTTGAAGGACAGCAAAGCAACCATCCTGTGCTCGCCGAGCCCTGCCAAGGCTTCTGCTTGCAGAGCTGTGGGCTGTTTTGTTTTTATACAGAAGGACTTTTGTGCAAGGTTTCTGGGTTGGAGCTCTTTCCCTTGACCACATCCGATCTTGCTGTAGGCAGGAAACCTACAACCTGGAGCCTTACAGGAGTGTGGCACAGAAAAAGGGAGATTTCTCCTGCAGGCTCAAAGTCTACCCAAAGCCTGTGGGAATGTGAAAGTTGCTGCATGAGCCAACCCATCTTCGTGGGCCCTGAGTCCATTTGGAATATTTCATGGGTATTGGCTCTGTTAAGAGTGGATCCATTTTCAAAACAGGTAGACTGCATGGCAGGATTGCACTTTCCTCTGGAAGGTGGCTTGGCTTCCTCTGGTTACAGGTGTGTGTGTGTGTGTGTGTGTGTGTGTGTGTGTGTGTGTGTGTAGATTCTTCTTTCCTTTCTCAGTAGAGCTGGTGTTTGGCATATTGTTTAGTCTTTTGAACGGCTTTTCCTCCTCAGAGAAAAAAAGCTGCTCTTCTGGGGAGGCCCCATCATCATAGGTGCCTGGTTTTTGTGAGTGATTTTAATCTGAAAGAGGAAACAGAGATCAATTAGTGGTAACGTACAGTCTAGTAACTTCGGGCAGAGTGAGTTGCAGAGTAGAGAGAAGGCCAGTTTGGGCTCAAAGGAGCCTCACGCAGAAGGACAACTGTCCTTGAACAGTTTCAAAATTGGCAACTTGACCCTGACAGAGCCTGGAGTTTGGCACGGCTGGAAGTGAGGGGCGGAAACACCGGGGAGAGACAGGTGTGAGCTTCCCACGTGGCAATCAGCTCGCACCTGTCCTGTGTCCTTGCTATTCATAGACTGTCAGAATGTCACAGTCAGAGGAGACCTCAGGAACCTTCTCGTTCACCACTCTGTAGGATGGATAAGGAAGAGGAGCCCAGAACTCCGGCAGAGACTTATCTTAGTCGAAGGTCACATGGTGGGGTGGGGACATAGCTCGCCATGCTCCCAGGCCCGATTTCAGTCCAGGCAGCAGACGTATGTCAACCAGCTGACCTGGAGGCTTCAGTTTAACCTCTGGCCAAGAACCCTCATTAGACAGTTCCCAAATGAGGCCCTTAGATGTATTCCCTCGTCTTAGACTCTAGGTCAACCCTATTTTCTTAGATAAGCTTTTATTATACATATATATATATATATGATTTTGACTTTATCCTGTAAACATTCTGTTAATTATATACATGGTTTCAAAATGCTTAATTCCTACTTGAATGCAGCCTGGTGATGCACCCACACCAATGACCTGCATGATCATTCCGCCGACATTTATCAAGTATGATAGATTTCAGAGTGGGCGGTCTGTAGGAGAACAGGAAGTACTTAGGATTCAAAGACTTGGGTGTGAGTGAGGCCGGGTACTTCTGTTTCTTTGGTTCAGAACTGTGGACAAATAATTCATCATTGAGAGAACAGTGCTTGTCAGACTTCAAAGTGAGGGTAACATTGATACAATTTCTTTACACAGAGATCACGTGACAGATGACTGTCAATGAAACCCCACTGTAAACAGTAACACAGAAGGAAACGACTAGGTTTATACCGGAGAGAAAGAGAGCAGATGCCAAAGGAAACAGAATCCGGAAGTCTGTCTCTCTAAGAACCTAATTTCTGTAGTTTTTGCCATACGATTGAAAGTGACTGCGTGACCATAGAGGAAGAAGAAGAATCACTGAAGAGAAAACCCATCATCTATTATAAATGAATGTAGGATTAGCCATGGTGTCTAAAACATATAAGTACGAAGCAAGGAAGGCCTGAGGGGAACAGGGAGGCCCTTACGATCTGTAGGTGAGGTAAAGGAGAGAAAGAACGCATGGGGCAGAAGAACCTTGTAGGAGCAGGCTGAGCTGAGAGCACAGGACGTGGGATGAGGGAGACTGGACGGCTGGCTGACACAGGGCTTTCAAAGGGAATGATGAGACTGGGCTCCTGGGAGGTAGTCAGAAGCTCAGAACACGGCTGACGAACAAGAGAAGAAAAGGGATGAGGCTAACTTTTTTCTTTTTCTTTTTCTTTTTCTTTTTCTTTTTTTTTTTTTTTTTTGGTTTTTCAAGACAGGGTTTCTCTGTGTAGCCCTGGCTGTCCTGGAACTCACTCTGTAGACCAGGCTGGCCTCGAACTCAGAAATCCACCTGCCTCTGCCTCCCAAGTGCTGGGATTAAAGGCGTGCGCCACCACGCCCGGCTGGAATGCCTCTTTTACGTGATAATTTGGTCATGTTTGAGGATTTTATTACTACAGGTAACTAAGAGACATATGAAATCATATCCTCATTTTGAGTAAAAATGGTATCAGACTTTTATCCTTAAGTTAGGAGGGTATATGGTTAAAGCAGTCAAGAGTCTGATGAGGAGAGAGTTTGATGTAGTTACACCCACCTTTTCAACCCTGACTTTAACTACATTTCTGTAGCTAAAGCTCAGACTAAACTCACTTAGTAACTGGCCTGGAAATTCAGTCTCTGAGATTCACAACAAGACAGACAGAGATGGGCTCCACTGTGAAGTGTTCTGTTGATCCAGTATTCCTGTGTCATAGTTCGAAGTTCACAAGACTACCACAACTTGTGATTTCTCCTTTAATGGAGCAAAATTCTAAGTCTCACTTGTGTAAGAGATTGGCTTTACAGACCCAGTTCCTGAAAAATCATCACATTTTATGACTTCAAAAGAAACAAAGAGCCTTGGGAATCCATTCTGGATATTTCCATCTAAGAGCAAATGGAGTGTGAATCCACTGTAAATCACAAGGGAGGCACTCCAGGCCTGTCCTGGTCAGCTGGAGGGCAGAAGGGCATGGACCTGAAAGATCTGAAATGGTTTCTGCGATATTCGAAAAGTTAAGATAATTTTCCTTCTTAAAGTAATCATAGAAGGGGGCTGGGCTGTCAGAGTTTGTACGATCATTTTTAAAACTTTGGATTTTTCTCAGTTCTCCAAGATCTTGAAATCCTCTTTCAGAAGAGTTTCCTAGCATGAGAGGCCTTTGAAATAGGGACAGTCAATGATCAACTTGGCAGAATCTAGAATCAAGTTTCCTGATTATGTTAATTAAGGAGGCAAGCCCTGCACATCATGTGTGGGGGGCAGGGCACCATAGCCTGGCTGGGATCCTAGACTGTGTAAATGGAGAAGGAAGCTAAGCAGGGCAGTGTGGTTCATCTTTTTCTCCTGACTGTAGATGCCAGGTGAACAGTCGTTTCAAGTTCCTGTTGCCCTGACTGTACTCTTAAACTTTGAACCAGAATAAACCCACTCTCCCTGAAGATGATTTCCTTAAAACATTTCATAGTAACAAAAAAGGAGCTAAGATAGGCTTCAGATGTAGTAAGGGCAAGCCATGCTACTCCAAGTGAGGCTTACTGATGTGTGGGAAGTTGAATTTCATCGTAGTTCTCAAGCTTTGGTCCCTGATCCTGCAGTAAACACCATCTCCCTGGAATTTGTCAGGAAAACCTACTCGGTTAGAACTCTGAGAGATGTTCCAGTCACATGAATTTTAGCCCCCATCTCAGTAATTCACACATGCACTCAAGTTTGGAAGCTACTGGGTTGAAGAAGTGTGATCATTTTAACTTAATGATTTAGCTCTTATTCAGCTTTAAAAGGAGAATCTTTTAAAATTTTGCTTTTTGAGAGGGAGTCCCATGCATCCCAGGCTAGCCTCAAACCCATTATGTAGCTGACAATTACCTTGAACTTGTGATCCTCCTGCCTCCACATCCTCAATGCTGGGATTATAGTGTGAGCAATGAAACCACCTAACTGGTAGTGAAGCACAAGATGCTATTTTACAGCACAGAGTAAGGCTAACATTCTTAATAAATACATATTTTATGTATGGGTATATGATTGTGGTGTTTTGAATATGCTTGGCCCATGGGAAGTAGCAGTATTAGGAGATGTGGCCTTGCTGGAGGAAGTGTGTCACTGTGTAGATAGACTTTGAGATCTCCTCGTATGCTCAGGTTCCACCCAGTGTGGATGCAACCCTCCTCCTGGCTGCCTGCAAAGGAGACTCTCTTGCTGCTGCCTTGGGATCAAGATGAAGAACTCAGCTCCTTCACCAGCATGATGTCTGCCCGGATGCTGCCATGTTGATGATGGACTGAACCTCTGAAACTGTAAGCCAACCCAATTAAATGATATCCTTGTAAGAGTTGCCTTGGTCATGGTGTCTCTTCACAACAACAGAATTCTAAGACAATGTTTCTATATATAAACAGATACCTGTTCATTTTTAAGAATTTATAAAACAAAAGTTTAAAAATCACACAGATAACTTATTTTCTTGGTGCACTTCTTTAGTTTATTTTTACACTTGCATGTTTTGACTAAAATTAAAATCAGCCACTAAATCTACTGTGTTTTGATATTATTTTGTCAGTGCTTTAATGTCAATATTTAATTTAGAATTAAAATTTGCCTTTTTAATTAATTAATTTATCTTAGTGCTGGAGCGTGAGCCTGGGCCTTGCATATGTTAGAACAACATCTGCCCACTGTACTACACTCCCAGCCCATAACATTTTATGAAATTATATTTCCAATATCTAAAAATTATTCCATTTGGTGAATGTCATGTAGCATATTTAAAACTTTTCAAGACATGGTCCAGTGGTATGAACAGTTGCTGCTCTTGCAGAGGACATGGGTTCTGTTTTCTACACCCACATGGGGTTACCACTCCCTGTAACTCCAGTTCCAGGTGATCAGGTATCATTTCCTGCCCTCTGAAGACACCAGGCATGCACACAGTGCACATGCGTACATGCAGGTGAAACACTGAAACTCATGAAGTCAGTTTTCAACCTCCTCATTAAAGGTTGGACTTTCATGAAAAATCTACTTTTTGTTATGCTGCATGAAGTAGAAATTGCTACTCTTAGACATTTGTGTCTCTATTTTTAAGATTGATTTAATTGTATGTTTATGAGTGTTTTGCCTCTGTGTCTGCACACTATGTGCATGTAGTACCCACAAAACCACATAGAAGGCACTGCATCTCTAGGAACTGGAGTTATAGATGGTTGGAAGCCACCATGTGGGTGCTGGGAACCAAACCTGAGTCCACTGCATAACAGCAAGCACTCTTAACTGCTGAGCCAGCCTCAGTTCTTCCTAATACGTGGTTCAAGATGCATTCCAGAAAAGCTGACAGGTTGTCTGGATCGGGTTGACATGTGGAGGGTTGTCTTGATAAACAGAGCTTGGAAGCCCTGCCCACTCTGGCCATTCTGGTGGTACCATTTCTCAGGCCGGGTCTTGGTCATCTGAGCACTAGTCTGCATGCCATCTGCTCCTGCCTCGGTGACTTCCCCACTAGGATAGACTGTAACCTGGAACTGCGAACTGAATTAACTTTCTCCCTAAGTTGCTCTTGTCAGGGTGTTTTATCACCAAAACAGGAAAAGAAACTAGGAAGGTTTACATATTCAATTTCTAAAACTGTTTAAATCTTATATGTCTCTTCATTCATTGCCCACAGTTCAGCTGTCTATCTTATAACTTGTTGCTATAATATTTTTTTCTAGTAGATTCATTGGATTGGTTGCTGCTGGGATATAGGAAAGCTTTCACTTTTGTCTACTTTCCTGGAAGACTTTGCTGAAATAATTTATGTTATGAGGTTTCCCACTGGTTTCTTGAGCTTTCTGTGGTCCCAATCCCTAGCAATAATGACAGTTTTGATTGTTTCCCAAATATGTACATTTATGTTATATTTTGTATAGATTACATTTTTTTCTTGTCTAATGGGTTTAATGGGAATTTTTCTGAAGTTTTTGTATTTAGAAAAATATTTATTATTGGTTTGACAGAAAGTTTTTATTATTTTGAAGGGGTTTCTTTCTAGTTCTAGCATGTGTGTATGTATGAATGTGTGTATGTAAGTATTTTGAGACAGAGTTTGCCTGTATAGCCCTGTTTGTCGTGGAACTCGTTCTATAGACCAAGCTGGCCCCAAACTCAGAGATCCTCTGGCCTCTGCCTCTGGAGTGCTAGGATTAAATGGCCACCACCATTTAGCTAGTCCTAGTATTCTATGAATCTCTATTTAAAAAAAAAATGTTGCCAAATATGGCAACTCACTCCTTTAATCCCTGTATTTAGGAGGCAGGTAGATTTCAGTGAGTTTGAGGCCAGCCTGGTATACATAGCAGTTCTGGGCCATCTATGGCTACACAGGGAGACCTTGCTTTAAGACAAAACTAACTAAACTAACTAACTAACTAACTAACTAACTAACTAACTAACAAATAAAAGAAATGCTGGGCTGAAGAGATGCCTTATTGTTCCTACAAAGGACCCTAGTTCAGTGCCCAGCATCCATACACAGCTCACAACCACCTGTAACTCCAGCCTCAAGGGGATCCACTGCCCTCTTCTGGCCTGTGTGGACACCTGCACTCACATGCACACACACACACACACACACACACACACACACACACACACCTGTACATACCATACACACACAAACATATTTAAAGTTAAAATTAATCTTTCAAAAAAGAAAAGAAATGTGAAGCCGGGCGTGGTGGCACACACCTTTAATCCCAGCACTTGGGAGGCAGAGGCAGGTGGATTTCTGAGTTCGAGGCCAGTCTGGTCTACAGAGTGAGTTCCAGAACAGCCAGGGCTACACAGAGAAGCCCTGTCTCGAAAAACAAAACAAAACAAAAAACAAAAAACAAACAAACAAAAAAAGAAATGTGATTGAATGATTTTAGTCATCTATTTACATTATTTACATTACCATGTAAATTCTATCTCTAAATCAATGAAAGCAGGTTTCCTTTTTCATTCCCATAATGTGTCCTCAGGGTTGAATGATCCTTTTGATATATTTTACTGACCTACCTATATTTTGGCTTGACTTTTTACAACATATTCTTTTCCAGTCATATTACTTCATAGTGTTCTATTTTTAGGTATAATTTTTCAGTCACTTTCGCTCTTTTGTGTTCGTGGGGTATGCAAGAGATAAAGTATACATATGTGGACATATGCTTGTAATGTGTGTGTGTGTGTGTACTCATGCCTGTGGAGGTCCAGGGTTGCTATCAGTATTTTCTGTCACTCTCTATCCTATCTTTTTGAGACAGAGTCTGTCACTGAGTCCACGGCTTACCGTTTGGCTGGCTGGGCTGGCTGGAGAGTTCCAGGGATTCTTGTCTCTGATTCCCCAGCAGTCAGGTTACAGACATGCGTTTTAATAGCAGGCTGTTATAGGTGCCCGGGATCCAAACTCGGGTTGCGATGCTGTGTGGCATGCACTTTACTGAATGCTGTCTGCAGCCCTCATTATGATATGTCCATACATGTGTGTAATATACTTTAATTATATTCACCCCACAATGCTCTCTTGTCCTCTCTCAGTTCCACAGATCTTCTTCCAGCTAGTTTCCCTTCTCCTTCCGTGCCTTTTGTTTGTGTGGACCGCCAAGTCTAATGAGGACTTCTTACAGGGCATAGTGAGGAGTTATCTACAGTGCACAGGCAACTTTCCATTGACTATGCACAATGTTTTGCCTTCCACCAGAAACCACTACCTGTATATTGATCCTCAGGGAGGGGTAGAGTCTCCTGAGCCCCGTTTCCTGATAAGTTCATTTGTTTTGAGATCATTTTGTATATAAGTCTTTGTAAGCATTTTCTATTTCATTAATGGTTGGATTTTTTTTCAATTTTTGTCCAGTGATTAGAATAAAAATCACACATTATTTTATAATTAAATAATACCATTACCCATATACCTTAAAGTTTTATATTATACTAGTTAGAATTTTTTACACCTTAATATTCCTTATACCAGCTTTTTCCTTCTAAAATGAGATTTGCCTGGTTGAAAGAACCAGTCCAAGATTTTACTGTGTTTAGCATTATTATTATTATTAGCATTATTATTATTTATTCAATTTCTTATGCTTGGTAAAGGATAGTATTTATCACCAATGTATAATAAAATTATATACAATGCATATATAACACACAACATATATATGAATATAATACATAGCATTATAACATATAAACTATAACATATATATGTGTATAACATATAACATACTTAATATATGTTAGGTGTGTGGGTTTTGGGGTTTTTGTTTGTTTGTTTTTGGTTTTTTGGGGTTTTCGAGACAGGGTTTCTCTGTATAGCCCTGGCTGTCCTGGAACTTACTCTGTAGACCAGGCTGGCCTCAAACTCAGATATCTGCCTGCCTCTGTCTCCCGAGTGCTGGGATTAAAGACATGCACCACCACTGCCCGGTTTAGGTGTGTGTTTTAAGAATCATCTTCTAACTTGCAGCCAACCTGATATCTTCCCATTGTACTTTCACAAGATTGTCCCTCTGTATATGTGTGCTCTGTGGCTCCTGCTCTATGTCTAAGGACACTAGTTTCGGTGGATTCAGACCACACCAGAAACCAGCCTCGCTAAGACGTTGATTTGGGATTTTAGCCTCCAGAAGGGCTAAAAGATATACTTCAGACGTTTAAATCACCAGTGTGGACTCATGGTGTGGTGGCATTGGCGGCTCATGCCTAGAGCCCCAGCAGGCTGGAGGCAGAGAGGCAGAGAGGCAGAGAGGCAGAGAGGCAGAGAGGCAGAGAGGCAGAGAGGCAGAGAGGCAGAGTGGCAGAGAGGCAGAGAGGCAGAGAGAGGCAGAGAGAGGCAGAGAGACAGAGGCAGAGAGGCAGAGGCAGAGAGGCAGAGAGGCAGAGGCAGAGGCAGAGGCAGAGGCAGAGAGAGGCAGAGGCAGAGAGAGGCAGAGAGAGGCAGAGAGGCAGAGAGGCAGAGAGGCAGAGAGGCAGAGAGGCAGAGAGAGGCAGAGAGAGAGGCAGAGAGGCAGAGAGAGGCAGAGAGAGGCAGAGAGACAGAGGCAGAGAGACAGAGGCAGAGAGGCAGAGAGGCAGAGAGGCAGAGAGGCAGAGAGGCAGAGGCAGAGAGGCAGAGGCAGAGAGGCAGAGGCAGAGAGGCAGAGGCAGAGAGGCAGAGAGGCAGAGAGGCAGAGGCAGAGGCAGAGGCAGAGAGGCAGAGGCAGAGGCAGAGAGACAGAGGCAGAGAGGCAGAGAGGCAGAGAGGCAGAGAGGCAGAGAGGCAGAGAGGCAGAGAGGCAGAGAGGCAGAGAGGCAGAGAGGCAGAGAGGCAGAGGCAGAGAGGCAGAGAGGCAGAGAGGCAGAGAGGCAGAGAGGCAGAGGCAGAGAGGCAGAGAGGCAGAGGCAGAGAGACAGAGGCAGAGAGACAGAGGCAGAGAGACAGAGGCAGAGAGGCACAGGCAGAGAGACAGAGGCAGAGAGACAGAGGCAGAGAGGCAGAGGCAGAGAGGCAGAGAGGCAGAGGCAGAGGCAGAGGCAGAGAGGCAGAGGCAGAGGAGAGGCAGAGAGGCAGAGAGGCAGAGAGGCAGAGAGGCAGAGAGGCAGAGAGGCAGAGAGGCAGAGAGGCAGAGAGGCAGAGAGGCAGAGAGGCAGAGAGGCAGAGAGGCAGAGAGGCAGAGAGGCAGAGAGGCAGAGAGGCAGAGAGGCAGAGAGGCAGAGAGGCAGAGAGGCAGAGAGGCAGAGAGGCAGAGAGGCAGAGAGGCAGAGAGGCAGAGAGGCAGAGAGGCAGAGAGGCAGAGAGGCAGAGAGGCAGAGAGGCAGAGAGGCAGAGAGGCAGAGAGGCAGAGAGGCAGAGGCAGAGGCAGAGGCAGAGGCAGAGGCAGAGGCAGAGGCAAACTATGAGCTCATGGTCAACCTAAGCTACATGGCAAGACCTTGTTTCAAAAAAACCTCAAAGGCTGAGCGTCATTCAGTGGTAGGGTGCCCTGCACCCAGAGCTCAGTCCTCAGAGGGAAACCAAGCCAAGGCAAACCATCCCCTCCTAGCTGGCAGACCTGTGATGCCTGCTACACCCACACAGGCTAATACCTCCTTACTTACCAGTTTTTGGAGTTCACAGTATTTTTCAGAGTGAGCAGTAGTTTTTGAAGAGTAACCTTGAGGGTGGGTGTGCTGAGGATGTGGGAAGGATTTGTATAGTCAAAAATCAGTGTTTGCATTTAAATGAATATGGAAGGCCCTGTCTTCGGATATCACCGAGCCACATGGGAAAGCTATGTGATCTCTTCCATTTAAAAAAATGACTTGCTTTAATTATTTAAAGGTATGTGTGAGTGTGTGCACATGCGTGCACGTGTCCAAGGAAGTTGTTGAATTTCCTGGAAGTTGCAATTGTAGACAGTCCTGAGCCACACGATGAGGGTGGGTGGGAACCTAACTCAAGAGTACTCTGCAAGAGCAGTGGTGCTTGTGGATGCTGAGCCATTGCTGTCATGTTCTGGCCATCTGATTTCAGACACAGGACAAGACTGGATGTGTTTTTCTCAGCCCAGGTTCATCAGAGTCATAAGCAGTAGAGATTCCCTCCATCCTGCCTGATTACAGCGGTTATTGGTTTTTGACGTTGAGACGCAGCGATTTTTATATCAAGTCAGTGTGTTCAAGGGGTAAAACATTACCATTCTTCTCACTCTCTCCCCCAAGACTGGCTCACTTACCGTGCATTGTGGCTGCATCCAGGGCTCTCCGTCTACTTGCATCGGCAGAAGCTTGTTAGTCCTAGAACCCCCAAACCAAAGAAACCACAGTGAGATCCTCAGCGCCGGAGAACCATCATCACTCCCACCACAGAAGAAGAAGTGGGCAGACATCACTTGCTCACTTAGAGGGGTTCACAGAGACTACGGGAACTTCTAAAAATATAATCTTTAACCCATCTCAGGAACTGGACGTGGCTGGTCTGGGGCCAGGCCTAGGGACCTGTGCATTCATAGTTACCATAGGCATTTATTTCTCTGGCTTCCGTCTTCAGACCTCACTTTGAGAAATGCTGTGGACATACTGAGAGCCAAAACCACCTGGAAAACTGGCCAGTAAACATGGCAGCCCCACTGCTGAGCAGTCCTCCTCAGCCCAGAGACCAGCCAGAGGGAAAGCCCTCATGCTGAGCTCCACTCTGGAGTAGGAAAAGGCCTGCCCTCCCCCATTGAATGAGTGGTCGAAACATATCTAAGTGTTAACGTCTCTAAGCTGTAGAAGATATCATCATAGGCACTCAACTCCCAGAAGCAGGCTACTCCGGGTTTGTATGCACTGTGCTTTGCTTGGAAAGTGACATAGGAATAGTGACTCCAAGTGTAAAGGGAGAGGTTGAGGAGAAAATATTGCTCTCTTGCTTGGGAAAGGCTCCTCTGGCATGTGGGCTCTGTAGAACTCTGTAGAACTTGTCTTTCGATGCCTTGTAAGGAGGTCAGTCCTTTAGAGGCCTCTGGTCAAGGGCATGTGAATAGTCACCAGCTACTGGACAGGAAGCCCTTACCTGAGTTAGATAGCTTCCCTATTTTGAAAATTACAAAACGAGAGGGGAAGACACTATTTCAATACAATAATTCTCTGGTGAACTTTGACTATATTTCATAATAAAAGCAAGACATTTAATAATAAAACAAAAAATGAGCAAAAGGAGGCCTTTGCATACTTATGAATAGAGAAGTATCTGAAGTATGCTAGCAGGATGGGGCTTTTAGCTCATCCCCCTGTTTCCATCTGGCAATAGATCTGTTGGCTGCTTGGAAAACCCCCCTGGATACCTAACTTTTTAAATTCCTTGGCAGCTAGGACACTGTGTTCTCTGTAATCTATAAAAGCTAGGGCTGTGATATTCTACAGACAAACTGGCCTTGTCATTTTTAGAATTCTGGACAAGGGCTGCTGGGGTCAATCTGGAAAACAAGGGTCCTACCACAGCAACGGCTCTGAAAGAAAGGGGAATACGGTGTTGGGAATACAAGAGACAGATAATCCAGAGAGATAGGATCTCTGACAAGGGGACTGTGGGACAGACCCTCGGGGACCTCAGGAGAGATCTGGCCTAATGATGATGGATGGACCAAGAACAGGTTCCTCAACTGTGCTCCTGCTGACTCCTGCTCAGAGTTTCTGGGAGAAAAGATTCTTTAGTCAAGTGCCTCTGGGAATCCCTTTACCCCAGCATCCCCTCTAGGAGATCCCCCAGGCAACCCAACAGATATGATCTGTAACAAGGGAGAGAAGCAAAGGAATAAAGACTTCTCAAACAGCCAGGTTAGGTAAGAAGTGGAGAAAAACCAAAACAGGTAACTAGAGGGAACTAAAGTTAGAAAAACCCCCACCAGACCCCACAGAGTCCAGAACTGCCTTGGCTGGCCAGGTCATCCATGTCCCAAAAGCCTGTAACCCTCTTGGTCAGTACAAGAAGTTTGTTGATGTTAATGGTTTAGCATATGAAGGCATGCAGGGTCTATCATCCACACACAGAAGAGCAGCTGTGACCCCTGGAATACATCGAATATTTTAAAACTATAAAGAGAAAAGGACAAAGAAGTGGACTTCTGGGGCCCTGAACTTTACAGTATGCACTGGTTATCTCACCAGGTAATGTTTAGAGGAGAGGCTATGCTGGACCCTCTTGTTGATGCTAGTATTGTGTCCTGTTTAAATAATGCCAACCCAACTCCTCCACCTGAGGCTCAGGGGTCATGGCAGAAGAGGGGGTACAATGATCGCAAGAGCCAGAGGAACAGGCATCTGCTGTGGATATCATATCTCTTGGAAATGACAGGAGAGCCACTCCTTCAACAAGGAGGACACCAATGGGCATGCTGATGTGGATGGGGGTGGGGTGGGGGTAGAGGGAAATTCCTGGGGCATCAACCCTACTAAGAGCTACAGGCAACTAAGGAATCCTGAGAGCAGGAGAAATAGACTCCCCTGGGGAAGAGCACACCAATTGCTTATCCAACACCAAATGTTTATCCCTGAAATCATAGACACTCAAATAAACACATGGGCTGAGCAGATATTTGGGGGAAATACATATACAACAACAGTGAAAAAATATCATCAAAGCACTCTTTGTAACTACCACCAAGCTTCTTTTCCCAATTTTCCTTAGCCTGAAATCCAAAGGTAGCTTTCTAGTTATTTTGTTATCTGCCTGAATGTTTATGGAGGTAAGGAAGCCCCAGAAGATGCTGTGTCACAAGGAGACTTACCTAATGGTGACAGAGGAGCACTGGGCCAGTCTCCTGCCCGCACTCTTCAGGCCAGTGTAGATCTGTCCCATCTCCATGGCTCCCTCTAGACCCACCACTTCAAGGAGCTGATCGCTGAGGTCTGCAGAGTGAACAACAAAGACCATGACAGTCATCTCTCTTACTCAGGATAGTCTGTCTAGAAGGTCTGGTCCCTGGATGGCCAACCCTCTCATCTACTAAGTCAGACACTTTCATCAAAAAAAAAAAAAAAAAAAAAGGTGGATCTTCTTGTAAGCAGACCCCAAGTTATAGGTTTTTTTTAATATATAAAAGCTTTGATTTAGAAGATTAATATGTATCTAATGAATAGGCTGACATCAAGAAGCCCCTTCAAATCTAGACTATTATAAATGGCAAATCAGCTATTCCTGAAATCTACCAACAGAGCAGTTAGAGACATATGGAGTTGAGAATAGGATAGGAATGAATGTTGAAGAGTCTGTAATCCTTAACGTCAGAGCAACATTTTAACTCTGCCAATGATGACTGATAAGTAACCTCAAATTTGGCCCGTGCTTAGCTGCTTGTGAGCCACCCTCCATGGACCTCCTCAGGAGGTTTAAGGGCCTCTTTCAGGATACCCCATCATAAGCCAAGCAAAGGAGAAGCATATATCACCTCCCTCAAGCCATTGCGGATCACAGTAGAAAAGCAGGTAGGAAACCCAAATCCCAGGCTCCATGCTACAGGATCAATTGCCTACAGTGGTGGCCAGAGCTTTTGATCTCCAGCCTGGGAGGAGTGATCCATCTTGCTTGGGTTTCTGCCTCCATTTTCCATTGTGAGAATGATGGCAGGAGTAATGTTGGGTGCTGGGTCCAATACTCACCTTAAAATGTCACTGTTTGTGTAATTAGAGCAGAAGCAAAATTAAGATGCAGAGTTTAAAAAAAAAGTCTAGGGGCTGGAGAGATGGCTCAGCCGTTAAAGGCTAGGCTCACAACCAAAAAAAGTCTAGTCCCTTTGCCAATGGAAGAGTGCATTTTCTCAGATTCCATTCATAGACACCAGTGAAAAAACTCCGTCAAGACTTTTTCTTTATCAAATAGCTTCTTGTCCCCTAAAGATATGCTGTTTAAGAGTAGTGAGGAAATTCTTTGTTCAGAAGACGACTGTTTAAAAAACACTCCATTGATGTCTTTATACCTAATGAAGACAATAAACCAAAGCACTGGACTGACTGTGAACATGTCAACCCTGGAGTCTAAACTGATGAGCACTGAGAGTCATTTGCTGCCAAGGGACATACAAGCTGGGTCATCTGTGAAAAGCCCACAGCTTTCCCCTCCACACCCATTCACACTCCATTCTCCTCAAGTTCACCTCTCTCCACACTCCTGAAGGCACCCTGCCTCCCCAAGCTCTCCATTTCGCTTGGACTTGGGACAAGAAGACATAAAAGGGTAAGGCTTCTTTAGGACAATGCTGGAGACTCTCTGAAGGAGTTTGGAGCTAATCGACAATGAATGTCTAAATCTCTAGGCACTTAATTAGCTCCCTTACTATAGAGGGTTGAATAATCACCGCAAAGCCTCAGCTTCTAGTGCTGGTCTAATAATGTCTATGAAAATGGCATAGGCTATGGGAGGGGCGGGAGGCAAGGTGGGAGAAAGCAAGAGAAGAAGATGCAGATAATGAGGGAGGAGGAGGAAGAGAAATGTAATAGACTGCTTCTAGGGGTAGGGAGGCCAAGGGCATTGTGCTGTGATAGGAGAGGAAAGGAGGGGATGAAAGGGAGGAAAGAGGACGGGAGGAAAGGGAGTGGAGGAGGGGGAGAGAGGGGAGCGGAGGGAAAGGGAAGGGAGGAGAGCAGAGCAGAGGAGAGACAAGACGAGATGAGACAAGACAAGACGAGATGAGACAAGACAAGACGAGAAGAGGAGGCAAAACTTTTTAGAAGTTATTCAGCACAGTGGCAGAAGCAGATGCCTTAGAAAATGTTGCACTTTATACCAGGCTTTGGTATCTGACAGAGCTCAATGGCTCAGTGTTTTCCCTCCTTGAAACATGCCCTGGTAACAAAATGTTCCAAGGAACAGGGGACTTAATAGACTCAAGTGTTTCAGCTTTA
Organism: Mus musculus; assembly: GCF_000001635.26. Classification (NCBI taxonomy): domain Eukaryota; kingdom Metazoa; phylum Chordata; class Mammalia; order Rodentia; family Muridae; genus Mus; species Mus musculus. The sequence continues at coordinate 22,484,014 of NC_000082.6, forward strand.
CAATGTCTTGGTCTTTTAACAAATTTTCCTGTTGAATGGCTTTAAAGTTGTTATCACTTCCCACACAGCACCTCACAGCCATCACTTCCCACACAGTACCTTGCTTCCTGGCTCTGGAAGAGCTGTAATGAAGGCTGATCTCACCAGCAGGAGTGGGCAGGTGGGGGAGGGGCTGGCACACATGTTGGGGAAGGGGCTTATTATATTATTGTCATCTTACTTTTGCATATGTACTCTACCGTCTCAGGTGTAACAAAGGTGGCTCCTGTCTGTCACCCTAGCCCTAAGCCTGACCCTGGCTGCAGGATTTAGCTACTCTTGGTCCTTTCTACCATTGCCTAATTATCTTTCTGTCAACTTTCTAGAATACCTACTGAGAAAGTCTTAAAGATATCTACTCTACATTCTTTCCTAAAGTAACTAAGCATAAAGGCCCTTCTCTTGTGTGATAACTATAAATAGCCCAAGGTTTTAGTTTTCTTTGTGTCATACTTAAAAAAAAATCTGTCATCACCCAACTCCTCTTTTCTTTTTCCACCACAGAGATACTTATGTATACATTGAGTCTGGTACTAAGATGAAAGAGAACAGAATGTAAGGCAGTGTCTAGGCACAAACAACAGTGAATATTTAGGTTCTGTGTTTAGAACACAGAATCCAGAATTGGGACATCTGGTATACCAGGTGTCTGTTTTACCTTGGGTACCAATGATTCAGAGAACGTTTGGCAATTGTGTCATGTTCATATTTTCTTTTATACTCCTCCACCCATTAATGTTTAAGATAGAATGTCTATGCACCTTAGTTAAGCAGGATTCATTCACCCATTCACAAAATTGAGTTAGCAGCAAAGTTCTAGGCACTGTGTTAGGAACCGGCAATACAAAGTATTCTATTGCTGAAGGAGTCTTGTCTAAGAAGGAGAAACAAAATGGGGTGAAGAAAATGCTGAGATTGAACTGTGAGGTCAGGGGTGTGTGGGAAGCTAGTGCTGAGTGGTTAAGTTGAAGGAGATTGGTATCGAGAACGTTTCAAAGATAGCTGAATGTCAAGCTGTTTTTCTGGTTTGGGAGGAGAATATACCAGGGACAGAGATGGTCATATATGGGGTTGACAGACCCAGGACAGAGGGAAAGAAGGAAGGGGAAGACCCAGGACAGAAGTCTTTTTCCCTAAAGAGACTTATTAATTAGAGACTAGTGTCTAAAACGATGCATGAGATTGTATAGCCCTCAAGTCAGGCCTCCAACACTGTCCTTACTATTCCTTGGTAACAAGGCTTGTGCACAACATTTGCTTGCATTCTAGGAATGGAGGAAAAGACATGGTGTTGGAAAATGAAGAGGGGAGAATGTGGGAGCATTGGATAGGGTAGCCATGACAACATCAGTTCCAACCTGTTCAGCCTCTGGCATTTGGTTTTATAAATGCCTATTTGTCATGATCATGTCATCGACAGACATTCAGTCCTCTGTGGAATCAAGCAAACCACCAAGGGCTTGGTAAAAGAAGATGCAGTATATGGTCTTCACAATCAAGATGTTACAAGGAGAATAGGTTTTGAAAATAATTTGCCTAGTGTAATAAGTCTGAAAGTTTTACATTGCTTCTTTTGCTACTCTTTTGGGATTGGATGAGAAATCATGGACAGAACCCAAGTCCCTGAAAAGACACGTACTGTAGTATCACTTATAAAAAATAACCCCACTACCACATTTCTTCCTGCACAGGAACAGTCAAACAATCAGTTATGGTATCTGCAATGATGGAAAATTCTGATTCCATTAAAATATTTACAAGCCAGGTATGGTAGTTCATGCTCATAATCCCAGCACCTAAGAGGCTGGGGGAGGAAGGGAAGACCAGCCTGGACTACAAAGTGGGATCCAGGAAAGCCTGAGCTACTATGTGAGACCTTGTTTTAAAATGGCAACATGCATATTTAATCATCATAAATATATTTATATGATGATTAATTATGATGTCAATAGATGAGTTTACTTAGGTAGCATGCTCTCAATGAGGTAAGACAATGCATATAAGAAAAGGAAAAATCTTAGTAAAATCTTAACAATGGTGAACCCTGGATAATTATGTTGACATTAATTCTCTTTCTTCTTTATGCTTTTCTAAGTGTTTCTTTAAATATATAGTTGTACTAAAACCAAAAGGTAATATTTTAAAAATCCATTAGATGCTGCTCATGGTAACAAATACCAAACAATAGCTCCAGAAGGTTCTCTGGGGTGTTCTGCCTTCAGTTTGATTTATAGGGTCCTCAAGGTCTTCGGCACACAGTCAACCAGAGAAAGGATGGGGTGGTGTCTACTGTTGGCAGACTGTAACTGTGACTGCTGTACTGCTATGTCTGGGATGGATGTAGAAAGAGATAAAGGGATGACAGGAAGGAGGCAAACAAGAGATGTGGGACGTTAGAGCAGAGGTGTTCTGAGACACTAGAGTAAAATGTGGGCAGGTAGATACTGTGAGCGGAACTGATCAGTGGCCGATGACCTGTGGCCCCAGGAATAGGCAACTGAGGAACAACGGTAAGAAAAAATTAAGAGTGTGGCAATGCCGGTGGTTGCCAAACTTTGCTCTATGCTAGCCTTACCTGGGGGGCCAGGTTGTGGCTTCTATCAGTTAAAATGCACAGACATGCAAGCCAGGCATCACATTTATTCTAGAACGGTCCTCAATGATTCCAAAGTGCACTACAGTTTGCTAGCCAGTTAGCTAAGCTTTTGTTGCCATTGGCCAGTGCTTCCCAGAGTGTAGTCTTTGGACCAGCAGTCTTTTCACTACTTGGGAACTTGTGAGAAATGCAAATCCTCGGGCCCCACCTCAGAGCTGTGGAATCAGACATCCCGGAGGTTGCGCCTAGCAGACTGTGTTCTAACAAGCCCTTTGGAAGATTCCTAGACACATTCAAGTTTGAGAAGTTGAGCCTGAGGTAATAAAAGTGCCCACGGGAGTTCAGGGAAAGAACAGAAGCAAGTTTCTTCCTGACTGCTTTGATCTACAACTTTCTCAAGTGAAAATTAGGGATTGTAATGCTCCCCCTGAAGTGTGTGAAAGTGCCAGGCTGAGCACCGGTGCTACGGTGTTCTCTCCTCCCCACTACTCCTAAGCGGTTACCTGTCTGGCTTCTTAGTGCTGTTCACATAGCCCACAAACCACAACATGAGACCTCAGAATAGCATATCAGACTGTGTTCCCCACTGTCTCTTACCTCCATGCAGAGGCCAGAAACCAAGGTACGCTTTGGACAAAGAGAGCATCCCACTCCGTCTTTTGTGCCTCTACTCTCTCCCCACATTTTATCTCAACACCATTTTGCTTTTCTTTACTTAGTCCTAACAACTATCAGGAGGAGGGGCCAGAACACAACAATGACAGAACCCTGGTATCCTAGGGGACACAACTTTAGACCTGCCAGTAGCTCTGGAAGCCAGAGGGACCACACCCATGTCTAAAGCCAAGGTGCCAGCAAGGTTGGCTTTCTTTGAGGCCTTTCCTTGGCTTACAGGCCACTGCCGTCTTGACCACACAGATAAACTTCTGTGTACACACGTCCCTGTTAGCTCCATGGCTCCAAAATTTATATCATATAAGGACAGCAATGAGATTAGATCATGGCTCATCTTAACAGCCTCGTGTTTACTTAACACTTAATGTATCTAGAATGTAAACCCATGCATGTTTGAGGTGCCTTGAAAAATAAAATCTAAAACTACCCATGACCCAACGATAGTACTCGTAGGTATGTATACCCAAAGGATGCTATGTCAACATGCTACAGAGATATAAGGCACACCCATGATATAGAAGCTCTTTACTATAGATGTCTACATAGTCCATACACACAATGCAATTTATTTAGCTTTACATATGAATGAATTTATGCCATTTGCAGGAGAATGGATGAAACTGGAGGCCATTTTGCTAAGGGAAATAAGCCAGATGTGGGAAGACAAATCACACATGCTTCTTGTCCATCCACATGGACTCCAGGTTTGTGTGTGCGTGTGTGTGTCTGAGTGTGTGTGTATGTATGTGTGTGTGTGTGTGTGTGTGCATGTATTTATACACAGGTCATAAAAGTAGAAAGGAGGGGAAGGGAAGTTAAGGAGGGAAGGGAAGGAAAAGAGTAATGATTACATGTGACATGGAAGGAGGAAAGGGACAATTTAAGGCCAGTAAAAAAGGGGCAGGCTGATAGGAGATGAAACAAACAAGACCTATTAACTTATATACTAACTTTCAAAAAAAATTTTTAAGAATATAAAAAAAGAGCCTGCATCAAATTTTAATTATATTCTTAGGTATCACAGTTTAGAGTTTCAACTTACAAATTTAGATGATCAGTCGTACCCATGAGTGGGGAAATAATAAACCACACCTTGATGTACTGAGTGAATACAAAGGTATTCTATAAATAGTAACACCCATTGTCCCTGTGCTCCACAAAAGCTAATGTGTGCTGATAGGAACATGGGCCCTTCTTACCTCTTCCAAAAGGAAAGACACACCCTAGCTCTGCTTGGCAGTGGGACCAGCTCAGTGGAAGCCAGTAGGCTTTCCTACAGACTCGATCACTGAGGCTGAGACAGGCATTACCTTGTGCTCCTTCCTCTCTTGCTTCCACATCTCCATAGAGATGGTCTGCGTGCTCTTGGTAGCTCAGTGCTAAAGCTGGGCACTGAGCTCACCTGAGCCCCAGCTGGATTGAGTACAGATGCAACAAAGCTCCTGGCAAAGGCATTTCAAAGCAAGTGTACAAGTACCCCAGCCTGAAAGGTGGGGTACAACCTGGAGAAAGCCATGGAGACACTGCTGCCTACAGAAAGCCTTCACAGTCTGTCTCTCTTCCTCTCAGCCCTATGCAGAGCACGAGTGCCACATTCTTGGGTCTGAATCCTGTTTCGCACTTCTCTTGGGGACTTTGAGTACAACCCTCTGGAAGGCAGACATGATATCCTCCTGGTGGGGTAGCGAGTGCTCTGTACAATTCCCATCTCACTGGAAGGAAGCCCTCAGGAAGCAGAGCCGTCAGTGTTGTTATGTTTCCTTAGAAAGGATTTGCTCTTGGCAAGAGATGTGTCCCCATGTTTGTTTTCTTTATGCTAAAAAAAGAGACTAAAATGGGCCAATGGACCCTCAGGTATCCAAGCTACAACTGCAGTGTCTTGTGTGTGCACATGCACGTGAGAAAGAGAGACAGAGAGACAGACAGAGCAAACAAGAGGGCAATCTACCTTGTTTTCTATTGTTCCTGGAGCTCTACAAGCATAGAGACATAGACCTGACATCCATCCCTGCAGGGAACCCCTTCTTTTGTGCTGTGTGCCTGTCACATTGGTTCCCAGATTTCAAGTCTTACACCTGTCAAGCTTCATCAAGGCACAAAGGCAGCAAGTTAGTTTTGAGGCTGGCTGAGCCAAGAGAGGGGTAGGAAGAAGCTAGGCTCTGAGAAGAAAGGAATGGTAAGCTGTCAGGGAGGGAAGATACTGGTCTGACAGGTGCCAGATGGACTGTTGTTTGGTTTGGGCTCTGCCATGTAACATGACCATAGGCAAATCACATCCCATGCCAGGGCCCCAGTTTCCCTCAATTAGGGCGATGCACCCTATCCCTAATCCTGTTTGAGCTCTCCAGCTAAGATGAAGAACAGTTTCTTGACTGGTCAAAAGCAGAGAGGCCTTGGCCTGTCACCACCATGCAGAAGACAGAACATTCAGTATGAGCATTGTCAATGCAAAAGAATCATAGAAACAGGGACGCCATGTCTGCTTCTAGGGCCTGCAGGCCTGCCTGTGTAAGGAGCAGGGTGAGAAAATGGCTCCCTTCATTCTGTGACTGTGCCTTGGGGGTTAGCCGGGCTTCGATGGTGCTGCATGGGAGAGGGAGGGCTGTAAACCTCTGTGTTTTAGAAAGTGTGCGCTTTAGCCGGAGAGGAGCCATGTATCAGCAGGAGTTGGGAAGAACAGAGCTGGGGAGATTTCTCAGGAAGCAAGAAAGTCCTGGAAAAGATTTCAAGATCTGGCATCACCAGGCCGCTAAGGAGAAGCTGGGCAGGAAGAACTTATCCTTCCATCTTGGATATCGTGAGCTGTGGCAATGTGTCATAGTTGAAGAAAATGGACCAAGGCAGGAACGCTATAGGGAGCTAACATGAGATGACGAGTGGAAAATATTTTTAGCATATGGTGCTAAATATAACTAGGTGCTTAACAAATGGTGGGTGAATTGACCTGAACATGGGAAGAAGGCTGAGCTGGCAGTGTGCTGGAAGAAGTTGCAGGTCTCTGCTTAAAGTGCCCAGTTTGCCAACAGAAGTGTTTGCTCAGGAAGAGGCTGGGATGGGGAGGAGAGAAGGCAGGGGAAGGCTGAGCTTGTGCATGGAAGTACAGGAACTGGGGTCTTCTGTGGGGAGGACTCACCTGCATGGTAGCATTCTTTGTGTGTTCACCGCTACTCCTGGCTCCGCCCATTACTTCTCTGCATCAACTGTCTCCCAAATTAAGGCTTTATAGTTGCAACCCCACATTCTGTCTTAGCTCAAGTTCTCTTTCTCTCAGTCTCCTTGCTAGAGTCTAGGACCCGCACACATATGTTCTATCTTGTTTGTTTATTTATTCATTAGATCGATCACCTGCTAGGCACGTGGCATAGTGCTGAAGAGCCAAGGATCAAATTCTGAAGAGGAAACCTTCTCTCTCTTGTGTCTCACACTCTTGTGGTCCCCCACGACTCTGGGACTCCATGATGCTTGCCTGTTATGCTAATGTTGACATGGTTGCTAGGTTACCTCTTGACCCATCCTATGGCAAAATGTCATGCTGGTGACATTGTGGATTAAGGGCTGGACCACGCTGTCTTTTTATTGCAGTCTCTGCAGTGACTGGACCTCCTTAAGTACTTGAAACCAGGTGTGAGTCCAGCTTGATTATTCACTGTTGACATGATTTCAGCCTACTGTTTTAACCCCACCAGGTCTCAGCCTCCTCAGACATAAAATTAAGTAGTAAAATATACAACCTTTCGTCTCCTCAATAAGTAGTCACTAAATGGCAGACTAACATGTCATTTATTAATTGATTATGATTTAACACCGAGGGCTGAGAGCTCATGACAGTAATCCTAGCATTTAGAGAATCCTGGGCCAGCCTGGGCTATACAGTGAGACAAACAAGCAAAACCCCAATAAAGCTCAAATACTGCTATGGATTAAATGTTTGTGTCTACCCTCCACCCCCCATTCATATGTTGAAGCCCCAACACTCAGTTTGATAGCAGGCACTGGGGACATCATGAGGGTAACCTTTTTTTTTTCCTTAAAGAGGCATAACAGAGGAACTTTGCCCACAAATGACAATGTAGCAAGAAGTTCTGCAGGCCAGGATGTGGCCCTTGCCAGGAACCAAACTGCCTGGCATCCTGATGCTGAACTTCCCAGCATCCAGAAGTATGAGAATGAAATTTTTGCTGTCTAATCCACTCAGCCTGTGGTCTTCTATTACAGCAGCCCCAACTGACTAAGACATACTATCCTTGCACAAAACAGAAACTGGCCAAGATTTCTGAACAACAGTGTCTGGGCATATGGCCAGTAGGGTGCTTTGCTGTGGGGATGGATCTTAGGAAGCGCCCGTCCGGTATTGAATGCCTTAAAAGCTGCAGCGGACAACAGGGACAGGTTTGAGAACCAAAATGGTGCAAGCCGTAGAACAACAACAGTTGACACAAAACAAAGTGTTTAGTTCTAGCCTGGACTAGCTGTTCCTTTTGCATGTAGAAAATGAAGTTTGCCTGGCTTCTCTTCTATTTGGAGCAGCAGACCTCTGGAGGTAGGAATGAAGCTAGAGTTTAGCTCCAGCTTGCTGCCATGAGAGCAGGTTTCCCTCTGCAGATGGTAAGGCGTCTCCCTGGCACATTTCCATCTCACCAGCCTCTCCTGGGTTTCAGGAGGTAGGGGGTGGGGAGGAGGAGACCCAGCTGGCGTCCTCTGCTCCAAAGTCAGCCAAGGCAGCAAGACTGGTTGCTTCCCTTCGGATTTCCAGCGAATTTGACTGGATCATGGGCCAACCCAAAGCCATGAGGCTGGAGCTAGGGTAGGTTCTTTGATGGGTGTAGAAAGAATTCCATGTTTGGAAAGCTAGAACTTAGACTCTAGATCCAGACCCAGCAATTGAGCTGTGTAACTTCTCCACACGTCATTTTTCTAGTATATAAAACTTTATCATGACATTTTTGGGGGGTTGAGGGAGGAGCCAGGCCAACCAGCAAAGTCCTCCCCATGACTGGAGAGGGTGCTGGGAATGCAGATTCTGATCCAGCATGTCTGTGTGGGCCTTGACAGTCTGCACTGCACTCAAGTGATGCCCATCCTCTTGGGTCATGGACCATTTGAAGTTCTAGAGCACAGACTAGCTGGCCATGGCATGAAGGCCAAATACAGCCCGCTATTTGTTTTTGTTAATAAAGCTTTATTGAAACTCAGACCCATACACTCATTCAATTATTCTCCAGGGCTACTTTTACGGCTAAGTCAACTGAGTTGGGAAGTTGCATTGGAGACTCTGGCACACAAAGCCTAGTTACATATCTTAATATAGAAAATATTTTCTGCCCCCTAGGAGACTGAAGAGGAGTGAAGATTGTTCTCTGTGGACTAGAAGACCTATATTTCAATCCAAGTTTGACCAAGGGCAAGCCGCTCTACCTTGCTGTCTCTTTCTCCTCATCTAGAGGATAAAATTATCACTAAAAATTTAAGAGACCTATGGTTCCGGTTTCAGAACTACGTAGAAAAGTGTGTTTCTACTGAAGCAGGCATCTAAAACCCACATTGTGCAGCCTTCATCTGGACACTACAAAAAATGGGGGTGGGGCGGGAGGATTGGCCTTACCTGCAGAATCCTGCTGGTCACTTCATAGACCACAGTTCCTTTCTGACAGAGTCAATTGGGAATAGAGAGGAGCTTAGAGGGGGAGGCCAGAGGCAGGCTTTCCCAAGCTGCAACACAGGCTGTCACTGTCAGAGAGGTCCTGGGATCCTGAGTGCTGCCATCATTCTTCACAAGAACTCCATTTTCCTGATAGTCCAACTTAAAAACAGCCCCCTAGCACACCATGACTCCATGTGTCCCCGCTCATGTGACCAACCAGTACTCAGAAGCCCATCTGAGGCCTCAGAGACTCTGCCAGGCACAGAGACAATGGCATCTGGAGCTCCCTAGGGAGCTCCCAGTCTGGTGAGGGACTCACAGGAGAGTTCTCCTAGGTAGCTTGAAGGGGGAAATGCAGGACTCTGGTACCTGGCTTGGAAAGCAGGTAAGACACTAACCAGGCAGGGAACATGTGCGTGTGGAGAGGCAGTGGGCTCTGGGAGAGGAACAGGAGATGGGTAGAAGGGAGAGATAATGACTAGTTTGGGGCTTGTTGATGCCAGCGTGGGCTGTTGAAAGACTGAATGGCAGAGCTGTGATTTCCTGTGCACAGCAAAGGAAAGGCTTTCAGTAGGCCTGCAAACATTTACCAAGATGACACATGTTGCCATGGTAACTTTCCAGTGCCGAGAAGAGTCCCTCTGCACACACCTAGAACTCCTGAGGCCCTTCAGAGTTCACATGCCTCCTTCTGTGCCAACAACCCACAGGAGAGACCTTTATGCTAGTTAGTTTTTGTCAACTAGACACAAACTAGAGACACCTGGGGAGAGATAATCTCAGCTGAGGAACCTCCTTCATTAGACCAGGCCGTTGGCACACCTGCCGGGCATTTTCTTGATTAAGGATTAATGTGGAGAGACCGTTATGATGATGTCCCCCCTACCCCACAGCCGTGGCAGGTGGTGCTGGGTTTTATGATAAAGCAAACTGAACAAGACATGGAGAGCAAGCCAGCAAGCAGCTCTCCTCCACAGTTCCTGCCTCTAGGTTCCTGCTGTGGCTTCATTTGGGACTGACCTGTCAGTCAGGTGACTCCTTTCCTCCCTAAGTTGGTTTTTGGTTAGCATTTTATCACAGAAACATAAAGTACGTACCATACCCCTACTAAATGTACAATCTTTAGGATAATTAAGAAAAGCCTTGGCCAAAATTGAAGCTATCAGGCCCTACCTGCTATGACTTTATACAAAACTGGAAAGAAAGCCACAAGAAACTATAAATCTATGCTCACCATCATTTTTGAGTCTCAACTGAGCTGTGGTTTTCCAGTTGGGAGTATGAAACTTTGAGATGGCTGGAGAGTATCTGTGTCCTGGTTTTAGAATTCAGGGCACACACAGTTCCTATGATTGGTGAAAACCCACAAGGCACCATGAGCAATCAGATGAGCGATCCATCTGTGCTTGCAGAGCAGCAGAGTCAGGAGCCGAGGGCCCCAGGATCTTGCATGCCAGGGGGTTTGCACTGTGGTTTGCTTCCCTTTCCTAGAGAGCCTTGGAATCTGGGAGAGCAGGATGATGCGCTTGGGCACGGGGAGTGCTTCTGTCACCAGGCTCGAGCACCTGGCTATCGAGGCCTTGGGTGTACCTGTGTTAGTCACACTGGCTGGCTGGCTGGCCTCATCTGGACCCAGGAGCCATGGACTCTTCTTAGCACTAATCACAGTTCCTATGTCTCTTTGTGGGTTTATCTTCTTGAGGCCATGCTGTGCTAGTCCCCTCGTGACTGGGGAAGTCTTTCCTGGTAGGAACATTTGCATGTATGTTAGATGATCTGACAAAACCTATCTGTAATGCTATAAGAACAACTCAAAACTCTCTTACCAGAAATGTCTGACCCTTGTTCTGTTTACCCAAAATGGCAGAAATTATTATCTGGTGAGAGTCTAGAGAGATTTGGGGTTGGAACTTTCTAGAACACTCTATTTGTGGTTCAAGGGGGACTGATAGAGAAACCACGTGTGAGATAACCAGAGGGTCCAGTGGGGGTAACTGATTCCAGGCCGAAGACTGGATTGAGGGTTAGAGAGAGTGCGTAGGAAGTCTCTCACTTATATCTTGGGCTGGTGCCAGACGGAATGGCAGACCTCCAAGGACTCTGCTTTCCAGCCTCACTCACGCACCCATGTTTCTGCTTCACTTGGTGACCAGACCCCTGTCCTTCCCCCTGCATCTCTAGATGACAGTCTGCTCCTCCTATGCCCACAGCAACAGCCAGATGCACTTTAAGGATAGTCACAATGATAACCCAAGAAGTTCTGACTGTTAGAGCCATGGGAGATTTAAAGGAAACCTTGGCCAAAAAAATCTGAAGGAGCAGTAAAGAGAAAGGGTTCGAAATTGTCCCTTTCATATTATTTAACACCAAGCAGTTATTATGGTGACTATTAATCAAGGCCTTATCAAGCTCTAAGTGCAGGCAGCTATGTGCCCACAAGGATGACGTTCAACTCTCACAATAGTCCTGAGGGAAGGAGCCTATCACTCTTCTGTTTGGTGAGGTGCTGAAATAGAGGCTTGGAGACAGTTACTAAGGACACATAGGTGGTGACGACAAGGCCTGCCTGAGTTGTTTTTTAATTCTCCTTTGGGGTATCTCTTCACTCCACACAGACTCTCAGCTACAAGTTCTCTAAGCGGCATCTGGATGACTTATTTAAAGATGGCCAGCACGTCTCTCTTCTCAAATGAACGTTCAACAGTTCCCATGTTCTCATATAACACTTTCTAAGACTTTTTCTCTTATCAATTTTACTTGTGCCTGATCCTGTCCCGCAGAATCTATTATCTGCTGTGTCCACTGAAGGCAGGATTTCTCTTCTCTCCTTACAGAAACCCTTTCTGTAGAACACTCCACACCCTCCTGGGTAGTGGGCTGTGAAAGGGACAGAAAGGTTGTCAGAACACAGTCCACTATCGGAGTTGTGTGAGAAGTCTGATCGTTTGGGAGAACACTCCAAGACAACCAGAGTCTGGTGACAGGTTCTTCGAAACACAACTGCTCTTGGAATGTGTTTTCCTGCTCTTTCCCAGGCGCAGTGGACAGGAGTGAGTTCACCCCAGCTGTTGTTACTTGTGTTCCTCTATGGGAAAACAGGTTTCTGCAGTTTGTCCTTGTGGTTATGTACAGCTTGAACCCCTGAGGGCTTTACTCAGGTGACCTTTCTTCACCCTCAGGGTAAGAACTGTCTGAGGCTCTAAGGTTGGCTGTTTCAGGAGAGTTCAGCCCACCTCACATTTTACGCCTCACTCTTCCAGGCTCACACAGCTTGACACCAGAGCAGTAAAGAAAGGCTCACTGTGGAACTTATGCCCCCACCCTTGCTTTCCAGGAGAGACAGGGAAAGAGATGATAAGGGTGAGCAACCCACGATTCAGGGCAATCTACAGCCAGTGTTCTGCTGAGATGGAGAGCCCAGTGCCCAGGGAGTTCAAAGCTGCTCTCTCTGTTGGGGGCTCTAGAGGCTGGTATCATTAGCAGGGATGGATGAGCAGAGTGTTATCAAGTGGATTGGATCCTCTGCTTGGACTATACCTACATGTCGCCCACGTTGTGACAGCCTGGCTTGAACAACATGCACAGAAGTCTCTCCAGTATATTTTCTAGATGGACACTATCCTCGAGGGACTCATTTGTAATCATAGACACAAGTTTTGGTTCCGACGCTACTTCTGGGCATAAACTCATTGGGTTCCCCCACCCCAACTATGAAGTAGGCTCATTTGGCTAGGTACATAATCTTTTTTTCGTGGGTTTTGGGTTAGGATTATATTAGTTCATATAGAATCACTTGCAAGCTACAATAGAATGTAAGAAAAAATAGAGGTTACTTCTGACCATTCTTATTACCAATATTAATGAAAACTGATGCTAGGTGCTTCTCATTTATCGAATGTTTTTCATTTTTTATAAATTTTATTTTCTTATTATTTTAAAGTCTGTGTCTGTATCTGTGTGGGGATGAGTACTGGAGCCTGCAGAGGCTAGAGGCGTCAAGTCTCCTGGAACTGGAGTTACAGGTGGTTCCGACTTGATATGAGTCCTGGGAATTGAACTCGGGTCCTCTGAGAGAGCATCATTATCTACTCTTAATTTCTGAGCCACCTGTCCAGCCCCTTATTTCTTAGACTCTGATACTTGGGGACAGATAGCAGGGCTTCAGAACTCATAATCCCTAACTCTGTCTCTGGGATCCGAGAAGCCTAGGGAGGAAGCTGGTAGTAGGTCCAGTTGCTTGTTCAGCTTTCTGTGTTGGGTCAAGGCTGACGTCTGCAGTAGCTCACTTTGCTCTTTCTCATTGTGGGTGCATGCTGAAGACAGAAGTGTCCAAACCAGACCCCTACTTGCATGCTAGGTGTAGAAGAGGACAGAGGGAGGTTATTTTTAAGTCTGAGTTCATACTGAGTCCAGGTACTTTTCCACCCACCATCTTCTTGACGCAGTAAGGGCCCTAGGTATTATTATGCCGAATTTATATATGAGGAAGCCGAGGGGTTGAGTCATTTTCAAGTTGTTATGAAGCTGAGAAATATAAAGCCCAAATGTAAGTCTGGGCTGTCCACCTGCGAGATCCCCTGCACCCATCCCCATTGCTCCCTCAGTGGCCTTTGTTCTGATAGAACCCACTCCGTGGTAATCCTTGGGTCCGTCTTCTGAGGAGGAAGGTTGATGTCTGGTGAGAGATTGAACAGTAAACCTTCTCCTGTCCTTCCTATGATGGGGTCCTTCTCCCTGTACTCTGCCCTGACTTCTCCCTACCCCCAGCCCAGTCCCAGGGAAAGGCCAAGGAGTCAAGGGTCTCCAGAGATGAAGTGCCTGCAGAGAGAGCCCCCTACCCTTAGCTACAGACCCAGAAATCCTGTGACAGAACACACAGAAGGAAACATGGACAGATAACTCTGCTCAAGGAGGTCACATAGACCAAATCAGGACTGTCATTTTTGGGAGACTCAAGATAGGATTTCCTGATTGCTTGTTTTATAGGTAAGAAAAACGGAGTGCCAAGAACTTGAGAGGACACACCCCAGGCCGCAATCTAGTGACAGGCAGAGTCTGGGCTGGAGCCAGGCACTAAATGAACAAACGTGTCTCTTTAGCTTTCCTGCTGCCAACTTCACTCTTATGGGATGTTGGCTCTTTCAGGAGAAAGACTCCAAGTTGAGAGCTCTGTAAAGCCCAGAAGCCAGGACCCCTCCTGGGCCCTCTCTCTGCTTCAGTCCTCTCACTTCCTGTTGAAGAACAGGAAGTGCTTCCTCTTTCATCTCTGACAGTGCGTTTTGGGGACAGGAAAAGGGGCTTGTAGAAAAGAGCTAAGAGTGATCAACAGTTTATTCTTGCTTAAAGAACACAAAATGTAAGATCAGACATTTTAGGAAAAGATGCAAGCTGACATTGAGCCCCAAGGCAGAATGTGATCCCAGGAAGAGCTTCCTCAACCCCCAGGGTGAATATGGGGGAGGCCTCATTTTTGCCAGTTCCTTCTCTGTTCTGATAGAGCTGGATGCCAGGGAGGTGAGAGTGGGTGGGGCAGGGTGGGAGCTTGGTGGGGTGGGGTGTCAGGAACTTTCTATAACCTCCACTATTTCCCTCACTCTGTTAGCACCCACAACTTCCCCTGCTAAGGGAGGAAAGAGGAATACATTATTCATTTTAATAATTCATACAAATTGCAAAGTTTACTGTGAGAAATGAAGGGGCCTTAAGAGGGCAAAAGAGAAATATTCCTGAGTCAGCTTTAAAAGGACAAAGGTATGAAGATGATGTTTCTTGATTATCTTTCTCTAGAATATAGATCCACATGAACTAAGAGAGTAACCATTCCCTTCAGTGGTAGATGGGCCCTTCCTTCAGTGGTAGATGGGTCTCTCCCTTCAATGGTAGGTAGACCCTTCCCTTCAATGGTAGATGGGTCTCTCCCTTCAATGGTAGGGAGTCCTTAGAGTCCAGGAATCTTTTTACAAAACAAGTCTAGTTTAGGACTCAATCTTGTTTGGCCCCATCTATCCAGCTAACAAGATTTTACCTAAAAAGCTGGTTTTACAGCAATAAAAACTGAGGTGTCAATAAATGGGCTATTAGCAATACCAGTACCAGAATTTAGTCCTCTCCTGCTGGTATAGTACCCATGGCAATGTCCTCAGCCCAGCTTCTCACCTCTCTACTCTCCTGGTAACTGAGATACCAAGAAGGGTGTGACCAATCAGTATCAGTAGCCAGGAGCTTAGACGGAGTCCTTGGTTGAGAAAGGGATGAACGTCATTTAAGGGCATCTCAGAAAGCTCTCCTGTATCCTTGTGTGATTCAAGCTGAGGGCCTCTGAGACATACTGCCAGCTATTCTGGAAAGGACTAGTTGACTTACACAAGCAGCCTGCATGATTGACAGAAGTAGTGTGCATAATGGGGAGAGTCCATGTAGAAGATGGGGTCTGGGAGCTACTGAAGGCTAGCTGAAGGCTAGATAGACCCCATGAGGCTCCAGGCCACATTGAACATTTGGTGTTTTACTTGGAGTCAGTACTGGATTTGGTCCATGTCATAAACTGACCTTTTCCTCAGGGGTCTTTCTGTGGTTGTAAGACCAGATTGCTTTGGAGGGTCATTCCAGGTATAAAGTCTAGGCTACCATCAGGTCCTGCCTCTTGAGTCCTGCTATTACGACACACACTACCACACTTGGTGAGTACACGTTACATATAGCACCACTAGAATCCAGAGAGAAAGATAGGCTTGCAACTGGAGGAGGCCACCAGTGAGGTACAGACAGACTAGAGAAGGCCAACGACCTGTGTGGGAACCCTGTAGTATCAAGAGGCTAGAGAAAAGAGAAGCAGGAGGATGACCAAGAAAACTTGGGAGCAAGAGAGTTCTAGAAGCCATTTGGATGAAGGGCTTCCAGGGGCAAGAGTGATGGGTGGTGTCTGATATTGCTCTGGGAGCTGAGAACATGTTGAGAACTATTGGTTGTAGACACTGGAAGACATTGGTACCCAAGGCAGGAACAGTACTTGACACCTGACCTCTTAGAGCCTGGGTTGACTACAGACTATTGTTTAGGGTTCCTTCATTGTGAATCTTGCCTTCTTAATGAGATTGTAAGCTTTGTATCACCAGGACCAATGAGTCAGCCTGTTCCCGGAGCACCAGTCCTTGGCAGCTGTGGGGCCTTATCAAGCCTGATGTAGGTTCTGTTGTGGCTTGCCAACTCACTCTGTCACCCAGGCAATGGCTGGAGCAATTATCCTCATGCTTGCTTACCTTGGACACAGCATTTCAGCTCCTTTGGGTCTGTGACGCTCTTCCTGCTTTCCCGGATCACAGCCCGGTTCTTCTTGGTTTCTCCCCAGAGATTGGTGCCTCCGTACATGCTGGGAATATTAAGAATGGCGATGCCTTCCAGGAAGATGTTGCTCAGATCCACCTCAACTCCGTCACACTGCAAAGCAGAGAAAAGGCAGATCATGGTGGGGCCATGCGTGGTCACCGGGTCTCTAAAAGAGAGTGACAGGTCCTAAGTCACCTAATCACTGTCAGTCAGAAACTAAACATCTGGCAGCTTCTCAGACTCAAGGCATTGGCCGCCATGGTGAGACAGAGTCATCCAGTACGAACTTCCAAGGGCTAGAAATACTTACGGATGTATTTTAGACAAGGTGGTTGCCAAACTGTCCTTCAGTCCATCCCAATACCCCCAGTGTGGACCCTTGCTAATCACTGTGAAGATTCGTGGTGTTGCTGGGTCCAGAAACCAGTATTAGGTATATTCTCAACAAATGACAATTTTCATCTTATTCCTTTATTTTATTCCTGATCTCTGCCTGGTAAGAAGTGCAAGACTTTGGGTCTGGGAGGCCTTCCAATCTGCCTGTCTCTCATAGCTGCACTAAGTGTGGCTCTGGCACGTGTGCTTGCTGAGGTAGCAGAGACTCTTTCTCTGCTTTCTACCCCCTCCACCCCCACCCCCCGTGAGGTCTGAGAGACTGGAAGGCTTCACCTAGCTGGAAAGCTATCCCGTTTTGGCACAAGGCTTACCAATGCAGCAAAAAATTAAAAAAAAAAATGCACTAGCTTTGATCCTTGTCCCTCGGGATTGCTGGTGATTTATTTCATGTACAGAAAAACAAATGGGACCCATGGAGATGAGCTTTAGTGTCCAAGGATGCCCAGGGAAACTCCACGTTTGTGGAATTTGACCATAAAGACCATGCTTTTTTGTTTTTGCTTTTTAAATTTGCTTCTTTTAAAAAAGGAAGACAGTCCAAAGCATATGGTAGCAATCTACTTGTCACCTGTGTTGTCTACTGCTATGGTCTAGATGCCTCCATCAGATTCTTGGTGGGAGTTAATTCAATTGACACAGTATGAAGGGGGGGGCTAATTAGGATTAGATGAGGTCTCTAGAACTGGAGCCCCAGATCTCATTAGCCTTGTCTGAGGGGGAAGGAAACCATGTGTGTTCCTGTTGCCTGCAGACTGCAGGACTCTCAGGAGGAGAAGGATCCATCACATACAGCCGCCTTGACCCTGATCCTGAATTGTGAGGACTAAACATTTGCTATTTACTGTTCACCCAGCTTGTGGTATTCAGGAACGACAGAAAATGGCCTAGAGTACCCAGAAATCAAACTTTGAGAATCTTCCCCAGAGAAGGATGAGAAAGAGTTGGGGCTCTGTTGGTTCACAGTGACTCACCCGCCGCCTGATTTCGTTGAAGTTCTAATCAATGTTGGCACCTCTGCCTTGTTTTCCAACCACAGAACAAGAATACAGTGAGTGTTTCTGATAACTGGGAACTCATTTCTCTACTGGGGAGACTGGAGCTTTTCAAAGTCCTCTTTAGTGGGTATGCTGTTCACACAGTGTACAGATGGAAGCATACAGATTTTAAGGTAAGCAGTAACAGTCTCAGACGTAAGGGCTTTCTCTTTCTCCCACTCCTCTGGGCTGAGTGTGGTCACTGCTCGGACCTCCTTATCAGACCTTTCCTATATTGAGTGTTCTGTTTTGTACACACCACAATTTATTCCCTACCTAATTGGTACTGTCCCTGACATCGGAAGCATCAGCGCTGACCTGTTTGGTGGGACAGATGGCAATCACACCGGTATTTCTTGGGGCTGGAGCTCTTATCACATCATCATGGTCATAAAACAAGATGTGTACAAAGCACCCATAAAAGTGTCACAAGTTACCTGCCACTGTCCTTATCGCTGATGTGGTAAGATCTTCATTAGCTCTTTTATTTGAAGTGGGTAAAAAAGTCACCTCAGTCACCTTGACCTTCATCTTACTATGTGTTTATCTCTCTTGACCTTATGTAGTAGGATTGAAAAATATAGCTTAGATGCAGGACTTTACATTTATTTAATCTAGTTCTTGGTTCAAACCTCCTCTAGTCTGTTCAGACCGATATTCTGTGCCCTTAGTTGCAGCTTGCTCATCATTTGGGGGGTTAAGTCATATAATGGCAAAACCAGGGATCAAGTCTCTCCTTGGTCACTTTAACACACCACATGTCATGCAGTAGTAACCTTAGCGTGAGGTGTTTTATTGATGCAGTATGTCTTCAGGACCCTGTTCCTATCAGTGCATATGGATTGAGATGGAATCATAAAGGAAGATCCATGAAGCAAAACAACTGCCCTGTGAGCATCTGATCTATGAATGGTGGAACAGGATAGAAAAGCAGGTCTACAGACCTCAATCCTGTGTTCTTCCTGCTGAAACAGAAGAGAGTCTGCTAAGTGTCACGTCAGACTTTCCCTGACAACCTTTACCACAAAAGTAATAAAAGTAATAAAAGATTCTATCTTTAGTAAACTATATCACCCATGCATGGGTGCCAACCATCAACTCTAGTTTCCAGGGATTAGACAGAAGTACCTCAATATGTAGTTTTCATGGTATGCCCTTTTATTTTTGAGACACTCGGTGATATTTATCTCTTTGCCTCTCATTTGATAGAATCTCCTGCATTCTAGATTTATCAAAGTGACTTCTGAATGATACCTAAAATCTTCCAACAACTTGGGCTCAACCAAGTGTGAATTTTCCAAGGCCTGCAAGTTGTCCATTGTCCCTCCTTAGACAGGGAGGCCACTTTAGCATCTGTTTCCCCATTTTTAATTTGGGACTCGCCCCATGTGATGAACACTGACCAAAACTGAGCCAGGGAGGACTTGGTTTACTTAGCTTACACATCTCAGAGGGAATTCAGGGCAGGAACTCAAGTCAGGAACCTGGAAGTAGGAACTGAATCGGAGGCCACAGAGAGGTGCTGGTTACTGGCTTGCTCCCCATGGCTTGTTCAGACTGTCTTCTTATATAGCTCAGACCATCTGCACAGGGGTGGTATCACCCACAAAGTGCTGGGTCCTCCTACATTGACCATCAGCCCAGACAATACCCCACAGACATGCCCACGGGCCAATCTATTGGAGGCAATCTCTCTGTTGAGGGCTCTTCTTCCCAGGTGCCTCAAATTTGTGTCAAGTACATAAGACTAACCAGCAGAGAACCACTAGAAGTACAGAAAAGAAGACCGTTTCTCAGATGGCAGAGCCCTGCTGAACTACACTTTCCAGGTTTCCTTTTCTGCTTTTTTGTTGTTTTGCTTCAAACATCATCTAGCATCCCCCTCAGCAGCAGCCTTCCCAGAGCCAGGCTCAGAGGTCTGAGGTGTGCTTTAAGCAGTTACTCCTGGGTGTGGCTACATGCTGCCTTTGCGTCTATGCACAGTTCCCTTATCACCCGGGCTGCTCCTGGCCTCCGTGTTGCTGTCACAGAGACAAGACTCCCTTTCCTCCTCAACACATTTCATGATCTGTTAGGACTTTATTTTGGAATGTCTTTTTACTGGCCCATCCTTCTTATGCAACTACTAATTAGGAATTTAGGCTCTGGGTCACTGTGCCAAACATTTTTCAAAATGAGTTTTCCTCTGCTCTGAGCCTGGAATTGTCCCCTTTCCTTATCTCTTATCTCTTCCTAGACCAGATGGCTACTTTCCTTGCTGGTTGGAGTAACTTTCACAGCACCGCAATTTATTCATTGTTGATTGAAATATCTCTTTCTTTCTGAAAAATAATGATAGTCACAGCTTCCCCTGGCCAGACTGCCTTGGGCACCAGACTGCCGCTGTCTACCTTGTCTCTGAGGAGCCTAGTGCTGAGGGAGACACCATTGCTACCCCAGTGGATGGCGACGGACGGCCCTGGCTCAGGGTCACAGAACATGGCTCTGCACAGATGCAGATGTTGGTTGCCAAAGCAGGCCCTGGATGCCAGATTCCACTCTAGAGACGAGGCAGTGAAGCTGATGCTGGGTTTACAGCAAAACTCAGCTTGCAGCTGTTGTTTGAATAATTGAATCTTCCACTGCCATTCTATCTTATAAAGGGCTTAGACATAATTAAATCCTGTCTCTAGGCCAGAGTTGTTTTAAAAACAACCACCCACAAAACCAAAGAAATGTACCACCAGCATTCTCCCTGGCAAACTGTATTTCACTCAGTCACCTTTCTTCCTTGCCTGCAGTTTTAAGTGTCTGCTGTCTTTCTGTAGGCATAACTGTTGCTTCCTCCCTAGTAAACAGCCCTCTGTCTGCCCTTGATAGACTCTTCTCTCCATCCCTCCAGTGTAAACTGGGGCAAATAGTCGAGGGGGGAGGACCCTGAGGTCTACCCTTAAAAAGGATACTCCTGGTGAGTCAGATGTGTGATTCTGGGTTGGTCCTTAATCTCTCTGTGCTTTAAGTAGACAGAAAATGGGGGTGGAGGTAAGCAAATTTTGGTGTGAGGCAAAGGCAATTCCTAACTCCTACATGATTTGAGTCCCCCCCATTTCCTGTGCCAGGAAGACCCCCCCCCCACTCCAGGTCATGAACCTGCTCGCCCAGTTTGGCTAGAGCATTTTAGCGTTCCTCTCTACACACCTGCCTCCTAGCCACTGTTTCTTATTTCCTTTGGAACGTCCTAAGACCTGAGGCTTGCTGTACTGAGTCTCTCGGAAAAGTGGAATCCAGGAATGGAGCACTGTAGGCCTAACTGGAACACTGGCAACAGCCTGTTCCTGAGATAAATCCTCCAAGTGTTCCATGACGTCATCTGGCCCCCCTTCAGGATGGCTCCAGGGAGAGCCTGCAGCCCTGAGCTATGCTGGGGCTGGCAGGAGGGCTTGCAGGCCCTGCTGTGAAAGGCGGTTATGCTGCACTCACCTAGGCGTTTACAGCCAGGCATGGGACTCAGAGCTGGAGCCTATGGGCACGCAAGCACTCCAGATTGTCCTTCGTGGGTGTTGCTGCCAGGTGCAGGTGTGACAGGGGTCACCGAAGCCAGCCCCACTCTCTCCCCTGTGCGCATTTAGGCTACAGTTGTTGGCTGCAGTCCACAGCATTTGGGCCCCAGCACCCATATTCAGAGAGAGGATAGTTTTGTTGTTGTTGTTGTTTTGTTTTTGGCTGGAGAATTGTTGTGTAGGTAACTAGAGACTAGGTTAAAAGACCACAGGCCTTTGTAAGCAAATGCTAAGCGCCCTGTGTTCACCTCCTCCCTAGCCAGAAACTTTGGATCTCTGCATTTCTAGGCAGAACCTAGACTCTCCCAGCTCTCTGTCTTCACTGAGGGGGTCGACAGCATCAGAGGGGAGGGAGGCACCTTGCAGCAGGCCCTCCCCTCTAACCTGAAAAGGTGGGGAAGGGAGGACTCTGGATTGCAGCCCTACTGGCCCTTTTCTGCAGGTCCTCCGGGAAAGAGTCTATTTATTTGACGACCTGTTTCAGTTTTTAGACTGCGTTATCCCTAACCTGGATTCTCCACACCACCTGCAGACAGATTTTCTCTGGCTTGGAGGAAGATTGTTTTGTATCGAAGCTCCACCCATCACTAGGCTGGGTCACCATCTGAGCTCCCTGCCTCAGACTCTGTCTGTCATTGCATTATTCTGATGCGCCCCTCCCCTTTCTTCCATTGTTTTAATCTTTTTAAATGGTTATTTCTAAAAGTACAGAAAAGTGGAGAGATAAAGACCCAGCATAGCAGTTACTTCTGGCAACCAAACTTGTTCAAGGCTCCCCACACACTTCGAACTGTCCCGCAGCAAACCTAGATTTTTCTCTTACATGTAAATGGCGTTTACCTTTAAACAATAAAGGCTTACAGATTAAATCCATCATCACCACCCTTCAATGGCAATCATAATTCCTTAACCTTCTTAACAGCCCCCCCCCTTTTTAAAAATTACTGGTTGTCTGAAAGCACTGCCATGTTTTATTGATACATCTCTAGGGTTCCTTTTGAACTATAAATTTCTTGTACTTTTTCTCTTTTGGAAACAGTCTGAGGATGATTTCCCCAGTGAGTGACAAAATGCAGGGTGTAGCTCTCTTGCTAAGGGAGAAATACTGGGCTGCATCCCTAGGAAAGGTCTTTCGGTTATAATGTACAGTGAGATGGACCACATCCTGACCTTTGACTGGCTCTGATGGCTGCGGGTAGGTGGTGGCCTTTGATGCCTGAACTCCATGTCAGAGTATCAAACCAAGCTTGTAGGAGACTGAAGGAGCCTGGGTAACCCGCCCCTCTTTGCCTCTGTTTTGAGGAAATGGGACACCAGCAAGCATCAGGCAGAGATGGGGGGGAGAGAGGGGGGGGGAGGGAGGGAGGGAAGGAGGGAGGGAGGGAGAGAGAGAGAAAGAAAGAAAGAAGATCCATCAAACCTCGCTTGGTAGTTTCAAGTCTTACAGAACCCAGAACCCAGGAGAAGACAGGGAGGGGCAGGTAGGGATGAAAGTGGCTTGGCAGCCTAGATGGTACATTAGGGCTCTGGGGAAGGCTGGCCCCTGTCTGGCCTGACCTCTTTGGTTTGGAAAGAAGAGAGCTGCTAAGGTTGATAATTAGTTGGGCCCTAGTAACTGCCTGTTAGAGAGACTGAATTGCTCTGTGTGGGCAAAGAGTTGGGGCCTGTTGACTTTTGTTTCTGCTGCATGTGGTCCAAACTGCCCCTTTGGTGCCTGCTAAATCCCCACCTGCTGGAGATACAGCAGCTCCTCAAAACTGTTCCAGGCAGCTAGCAGGTAAACAATGCTCCCCTCCTCTGCACTCCATTGGTTCAATTCCCCCTTGGATGTGGTGTATATTCTGCTACATGTCCCCCAGGAGACATGAAGCTCAGTAGAAGGTAAGGACAGTGTTCCACACAGCTCTGTGTTCTCCACAGAACCAGGCATGTCTACGCCATACTGGGTGTTCAATGTAACTACCTATGAATCAAAACCAAAGCACTTGTGGAGAAATCCCTAAGAGGGAACACAAGCTGTTCCATGAAGAACACCCACAAAAATCTCCATCCCAGATGAATCTGCCTAACCTCTCTACATGAATATCATGATGGATGACCAGGTAAAGTAGACTCAAATGTCCAGGGCAGGAAGAGATGTGAATGTTAACCCTAGCCTGCAGGAAGTAGCCTACACCCCAACAGGATGAGACATGGGAGGCTCCTTCAAGGAGACAGAGAAGACAGAGACACTCATTCATCCAACAAGAACAAGCCAGAACTTACTCTCTGCTAGATGCAGGGATGGAGGTGAAATAAGACAGAACCCAGTCCTCAGATGCTTTCTCAGGTCAGTGCTAAGGCAGGTGCTGCTAACTGCTTACCAGCAAGGTCTCCAGGAAAACAAAAACCAAAGAGCAATTGTTGTATTCTAAGGCATAAACACTCCCAACTTACAGCCAATTGCAAGATACAACCTCAGCAGAGAGGAGAGCTGGGAAGAGATGGGCCAGCGAGCAGGCTGGCTTCCCTGCACTGCTGGCTAAAGGCAACAAGGCCGAAAAGGAAGCTCAGACTTTTCTATCTGCAGAATTAGAGCGTGTACTGTGAGTGTAAGAAAAGTAGCCAGGGAAATCACTATCCTTGTTTCCCTGGAGAGGAACAAGAGCGATTGCTTCCAGAGGTAATGTCTGATATGAAGAGAGCAGTCTTCGGAAGGCAGTCTGTCTCCATACAAAGATGGGTCTGGCATGTAGGTAAATGGTACAGGCAATGGCTTGCTCTGTGTTCAGAGAGGCTATTGCATATGATTACAGGAGCTGTTGTCTATAGTGGGCAGTAAGATGAAGCATCATTTTCAGCGACTTATGAAACAGGCTCATCATATATTTAAAATCTAATCCTTTTGGCTCTGCAGTGTCAGTGCGCATATGCTTGTTATGCAGACGAGAGATCACTGACTTGGTGAAGTTAAGGAGGGTCTTTCTTGTCCAATCTTCTGTTTAGTGCTTGTCTTCCCTCAGCCTCCTGGTCTCCTGTATGAGAGGCAAGAAGCCAGACCAATGTAAAGAGCCAATCCATGAGGTCTGTTAGTGCTGTGCTTAGTTACCTAGGAGACAAGATAGTCAGGAGGGGTGGGGAGAGAGCTCTGTGCCTAAGAGCACTCACTGTTCTTACAGAGGACCTGGATTGGGTTCCCTGTACCCACAACTGTCTGAAACTTCAGTTCCTGGGAACTGACACCCTCTTCTGGCTTCCAGGAATACTGCACACATATGGCACATATACAAACATGCAGGCAAAAAACTGATACACGTTAAAAAAAATTCTTTTTTAAAAAGTCGTCAGGAGAGTTATGGGTCTGTAAGTGGAGGTATATAGGAACTAGGAATGTGTAGCTCATTGTAAATGGATGTGATACCATGTAAACGTTGCATCATTAGCATTAGTCCTGTGGAGGAGTGAGGGGGATGATAAGATGCCTGCAATGGGAACTCCATTCATGCATCCACGGATACTGTGTATTTAATTTGTTCCAAACCAGGGCCAACTAGGGAACCAACAGCAAGGAACAGGATGCAACTCTTGTTCAGTATCAGGAAGAAAGTCCACGCTACCTAGTCATGAACAGGCTTCTTAGGGGCTTCCTAACTTCCAATAGTCAAGAGGAGGTAGGAGCCTCACTTATTAGAATGTGCCAGAATGACTCCTTTGTCGAGTGTGTAAGTTTAAACAAAACACCTTCCAGTTGGAGATTCGAAGTTCAGAATTTACTCTGGCAGGCTACTGAGTGGTGTTTTGAAAATTGTTGTCCTGATCTCTCTCTCTCTCTGCCCAGCCTTGACATCCCAGCTGTGTGCTCCACATTCTCTGACAGCTAACTGTGGTGGGCTAGCTAGCCTGGAAAGTAAGCTGCCATCTGTGACAGAAATGACGGTGTTCTGGTAAATTTGTGTGGGCTCAAGGAATGTGGCATTGAAGCCATACACACACAACCTGCTTAAGAACATCCCATGGGCAGAAAATGTTTTCTTCCTCTTTAGCCTTACTCTGTTGCCATGCCAGGAGGGCACAATGGTGCCTTTGACAGGGGCAGCTGGAAGGGGATATTGGCAGAGAGGCTGGAAGTGGAGTGTTGCAGCTGGGGTGGGGGCGGGGACGCAAGTTCACATCCAGGAGTGAGCCTGCATTGGGTGCCAGTTTCCAAAACAAAACTGCTGCTTCTCAGAGCTCATGGTGGCCTGTTGCCTCAGAGTTGGACAGAGGGCAAAGCCATTTCCTCTCCACAGTTCCATCTCCCCAAGCTTGAAAACCTTTGGTGTTTTAGGGCTTTTCTTGCTCTGGATACAGATTTAGCAGACCTTTCTACCTCTCTGGAAATCTGAGGCCAATGAACTGGATTGGATTTCCTGAGAGTCCAACCCCATTAAGCAGAAGAGAACTGGTAGCCTTAGGACCTGGAAGGGTTCCAGGGCAGGTAGGCCTCTGGGCAGCGAGCAGGGCTCAGGATGGAGGTCCTTTCTTCTGCTTTGCAGGGTCACTGCCCAACATCCTCACTGCCGTAATGGCCCCACCCACTCACTGTTTTAACTCCGTTCG
Organism: Mus musculus; assembly: GCF_000001635.26. Taxonomy (NCBI): domain Eukaryota; kingdom Metazoa; phylum Chordata; class Mammalia; order Rodentia; family Muridae; genus Mus; species Mus musculus. The sequence continues at coordinate 22,509,838 of NC_000082.6, forward strand.
TTCGGTGGGAAAGAGGTGGGAGAGCCTGGCATTTCCTGTCCTGGTTCCCCAGTTGTCCAGACCCTCTGGACAGCTTAGAGCAATGTGTAGGATATCTTCCCACTCCCTGAATACCAGGCTGTTAGCTCAGCCATCCATTTCCCTCTTCGTGCTACCAATGGAGCAGGTGGCTCCCTTGGAGTCTAGTGGCTGCCAACAAAAAACTGTGACTTCAGGTGGTCGCTGGTAATTTTTACTAGTGTTCATACCAATTATGAGATTTTCACACTTTGATTCAACTTTACTTTCAACAAGTCACTACGGAGAAATTAATTCCTCTTAGGGTCTTTGCTGGCTCTATGACTGCCAGATGAAAAGAAAGTCCTTGCTTCTGAAAGCTCACTGTCCGATACACACATCAAGCCCTGAAGGGAAGTTGGCCTGTCAACTACATACTTATGCACATTAAGTGGCCAGCAGAAGTATTATGCAGAGCTATCCCTCTGTGGGTATCCTGGTATTGTGGGGGACTTGTGGGGCTGGCATCGCAGACCAAGGGGTTAAACTTGCCTGGTCTTAGAGTATTTTATTTTAAGGCAGGGTCTCACTGTGTAGCCATGGCTGGCCTGGAACTTGCTATGTAGACTGGATTGGCCTCCAACTCACAGAGATCCAGTCACCTTCCTCTGCTAGGACTTAAAGGCACAGATCAATATATATATTTTTTTTCATGAGAATTTATGAGAATAATACACAGGGTACAGAGCTGTTATGAGGGTTAAATAAGACATTGTATGGAAATGCTAGGATTATGGATTGTAATTGACCTGAGGTATTTGTGTATAAGGACATTTAGTTAATCCTGTGTTAGCATCCCCTTCATTAAAGAGTCCATTTCTTTTCCTTCTATAAACTCACTGGCCTTAGAAATACAGATTTCTCTTCTGCAGCCCAAAAGTCATATTTGTTTATTATATTCTTTGTTTGACAGTCAAGCTGTAAAGGGGAATAAAAAAGGATTAGAATATTTTTTCTTCCCTGAAGTGCCTGGATCATGGAGTGTGGTAAGAAAGAGCACAAACTCTTCAGTATTCTAGAATATCTAAGGAGGCTAATGAATGCATTGCTTTCTTACCTTGAAAGACACATTGCTTGGGGGAAGTTATTCTTTTACCAAGGGACTTTGGCAGCCATAAAGCTAAGCTCTCTGGGGGCAGAGGTTATCTGACAGAGTCTTCCAGAAATTTGCTGGAGGCAGGGCTTTAACTGGACTGTCAGTGATGAGAGTCCTGTCCTGGTCCTCTAAGACTTCCTGGGGCCAGCCTATCAGACCCACGACATACCACCCAGCTGTTTTTTGAGAAAATGTAGGCACGAGGCTTAATCTTTAAAAGTCATTCCCAAGTCCTTGGAAGACACAAAGTACGTTATTGTCAGGAATCTGAAGACAAAGGAAAATCAAAGCAATTCACAAAAAACAAAGGCAACAGAAGAGAACAGAAAAGTAAAAGCATATAGACCAACAGGCACAACTGAACTGCAGGGTGCACGCTAGCAGGAAATAAAAGAAGAGGGTCACTTGAGGGAGAGGAGAAGTTGCATCAGATCTGAGAGCAAACAATGGGATTTCACAAGAAGAATTAGCAAGAAAAGTGTTTGTCCTGAGTCAGCGGAACAACTTTGAGTCCGTGAGGAGACTTGTAGTCAATGCACCGGGGAAAAGGTAGGGAGGCAGGCATCACCGTGCGGTGTTTGAAA